>NC_065519.1:7141114-7306615 GCF_006386435.1 Epinephelus moara | reverse complement strand
AGACCCCCCCCCCCCCCCCTGCTGCTCCCTCTGGACCATTCTGCCTGGCCTCCATCCCTATCACTGCTCACCTTCCTGCCAACACCACAAAAGAGTTACCTAATGCTGCTGGTGGCACTGCTGCTAATGCAGATTTCATACACAAACTCCATGTTAGACATGGGATAATGAACATGTGTTCAGCCGTCGAGTTCAGCCGTCAGTTTGCTTTTACAGCTTAATCCCTGGTTGTATTGTTGATACACACCTCCCTCTGCAACTGCAGCTCAGTGCACTTTGATATTTTACATAAATATAGTGTAAATACTTAAGAGTTTCACAAGCGTTGAATATGTCTGGCTCAAATAGGTAGGAAATGTGGATCTATATAAGGCCACTGTGTCAGTCGGAAAGGGGCTTGAAAGGGGTTAAAAGCACTAAGAGAGTAGGAATAGGATTCCCTGAGTTGGATGCAGGCCTTTAAATATTAACATCTTGTTGGCGTATTCATATTACATTCCTGCAAACGGTTACACATGTTGTACACTCACGCTGCAGGTGCATATGCTCGGCTGAGCACAAACATCCATACACATTTATACACAAATACAGCAAGCGTACGCTCTCTTTCCCACGCACATGAGTATATGTGCTTTCACTTACATTTCTGCTCTCTGCTTATGTGTGTCTCTTAGGCTCTGCAGTACGCCGGAGAGAGAAGGTGTGTGGGTTGTAAGCTGGCAGTAGCATAAGTGTTAAGTGATTTAGAAGGTGAGTTTAGTGAAGTGCTGTGAGAAGAGGCATAGAAACTTTAGGGGCATGCACCGACATCAGGCTGTGGGACAAAAAAAAAAAAAGCTATTTTCCAGACTAATAGTGTTCTGCCTCTGTGTGTCCCAAAATGAGATTTCCTAGCAGGAAATGTCGTTTGTTCTGCACTTTAGTCTGGGCTGGTGGCTTCTTCATCCCAGAATTTGCCATCAACTATTGTAGTGGCTCTTCTCAACAACCCCTTTTGTCAAAAACGTTTTAGATACAAGCTGTAAACACATATTTAACACATCACATTATCACCTTTTTAAAGTTATGGTGACCATGTTAGCAAATAGATGCCTATATGTTAGTCACCTACTTTGTTTGCCTACCTTTTAGTGGTGGTTAGGTAGTGTACCGTTGGTTTATCAGAGCTTTTTTGCAGCTGAAAACTAGGGGTGGGAATCAACCGAGGCCCCATGATACAATAATATTAAGAAACTTAAGTCACAATATAATATTATTGCAATTTTAAATGTTTTGCAGTCTGCTGAGTATTGCAATGGGACACTGCAATTTATTACATCGACTTCTATTTTCATCTAACAAGATAAAGTTTCTGTCTGTTCATCTCATCATCCTAGTCCTTTTTATTGCAGCAAAATATATCTAGTGGCCTGAAAAAGCAATTGATTTTATAACTCTAGTAGACGACCAAAAGTTTGATTTGTTTTTGCAATAATAATAAATTATATAATAATAAAAATCAATACTTGGCATCCATGTATTAATACAATATTGCCATCCAAAATATCACAATACTGCTGTGTCGATTTTCCCCCCTACCTCTACTAGAAACAAGGATGATGAGAGCAAAGTCAGAAAACAATGAACTAAAAGAAGCTAAAGCCCTCTGTAGAGCTGTAAAGAACTACAGAGTTGGCGATAATTCCTGCAGGTTTATCTCTACGAGCGACCCCTTTCACATACAAGCAGTTATCTGATCCATTGTTTATACAGAGGTATTGATCAGTGTAGCTGAATTTATCAAGCAAGAAGGCCAAATGTTCTCTGGGTTTTCTGGGTGTTTTCTTCTCAAGTGTGAGGATTTGCTGCATTTTATATCACAAATTGAATATCTGTGGATTTTGGACCGTTGGTTGGGCAAAATGAGCAATTTGGAGATGGAGATGGCATTGTGTTCCTGACATTTAATGGACTTAAAGCTACAGTTAGTACCTTTTCATAAACATAACATTGCTTGGTTTTGGCTCAATTGTTTCCAACAGGGCAGCCCGGTCACAAACTTTCTCCATTTACAGCTAAACTGACACTGAAATTCCGAAAACATTTAAGTGAGAAATAACCAATGCAGTAACAGAATCTTGATTCATATGAGATCAGCGCTGTCTAGTTGACAGTTTGACCGCAGTTCTCGAGCAGTGATTGACAGCTGCGTTAGAGACTCCTCAGCTATATCATAGGCAGCTTGACTTGCTTGAGTTTCTTGAAGAAGTTTCACCTCTCATCCAGGAGGCTTCTTCATTTCTAACTGACTGGTGAGGCGCAGGCTTTAAACCCTGTGTGGGTAGGTTCAAACCCTGCGACTCCCCACCAGTTAGTTAGAACTGAAGAGACATCTTGCACGAGAGGTGAAACATCAAGAAAGTCAAGCAAGTCTAGCTGCCTATGATATAGCACTTAGAATTATCATGACCTGGATGACCGTCATCTCGGCTCTGGTTGGTTGTTTTCATTTAGTCATGGTGGATTCTTGCAAATGCCACTGGGAGCACTACGAGGAGGAGAAGGAACATTATTTTTTTTCACAGTTGATTTGTCTCATGTGGTACCATCAGGATGTGACAGCTTCGTCAAATATGACAAAAACTTACTGTTACTAAAGTTACCAGCTGCAGCTTTAAGACACTGACTTAGTGAAGGAATAGGCAAATCAATAGATACATAATAGATTTTTTCCTCTCTAAAAGTAACCTCCACCTGGTAGTTATTTGCAGAAAATGTGTGGTTGTCAAGTTGGCAAACTTGTCTGCGAGCACCAAACACGGCTGTTGTAAATTCTGGTAAAGCTATAAGAAATAGGAATGATTACCTACAAACAAGGATCACAAACAAGCTGGTTTTCTTAGAGATGTGTAAAAAAAAAACCAAGCCCTGCTTACATGGTACGTCATAAGATGCGTCACCAAGTGGTGTCTTGTGTCTGGTGAAAATATGACAAGTGAATTTAAGGTGACAGCATTTACTGAAAATGTGCACACATTGCATAACACATCGGACACAAACACTGTCATTTGTCGCACCAAAGACGAGGTGCTCAAGTGCAGACAAATCTGTTCTCCGCCTGCTCCTCCTCTTCACTCTGCAGGCTGGAAGCATGCAGCCTGTCACTGGCACTGCAGTGAGCCCAAACATGATATGACCTAAATAAACCAGTGCGTTGGGAGAGAGAGCGGGAGTGAGGGATGAAGCAATATTTTTTCCCTCTCACCCAGTCGTCTTGTTTTCAAACACTTCTACTGCAGGCTACAACTTGTGTATGTGCACTGTCAAACGCGTACACACATTTTCATACACACTGGAGTCAGACCTGATGCCTTTATATCATGACACCTGCAGAGGTATTTGGCTCTTAATAAAAAACAGGTGCTTTCACATATCTAAGCACCTGCTTTACACCTCGTTAGTTGACATCCCGCCCCTTTTTCCAGACAGCTTAAACTGTGAATTTGTGTCTCTGCCTACGGTATGGCTCAGGGGTCTTGATTGTCTTTTTATGAGTGATGCCATAGAGAACGAACGATGGCAAAAAAGGCATTAGCTGTGCTTTATCACCAGAGTTTCCATTACAGAACATGTGGGAAAATGGAGACAAAACTCCACCAATCAGCCAAAATCTATTTGGCTTGCAGGGTTGGCTGTGCTGCCAAAGTGACTAGCTATCATTTAGAAGTTGTATTCAGTTCACAAAATGTAGTTGTATTGTAAAATAATCAGCAGATTTGACTTGTCTTTTGTTGCTACACTCAGGCTATTTGAAGCGCAGATTCAGACTCATGAGACGTTTCCTGAGTCCATGGTCCACTCCAGGTCGCCCTTTCGTGACAGTAGGAAGTCTGATTTGTTTATGTGTGTTTCTGTGGCCTGGTCAAGGCTGAAAGCTTCATTGTGTGCTGCCCACAGAGCTGCAGCCTGGCACAGACAGATAAGAGAGCCTCACCTCAAACACACTTTGTACCCCCGGCCAGTACCGGCTCACAGGACAGGTTTCATTATGCAAACAGACAGCTCAGTCCTGCGAGTGTGCGTGCGTGTGTGTGTAGTTAAGTAGGTGCATATGTGTGTGGTCGCTGCGAGCATTTGTGTGCGAGTGAACGTTGCTATGTTGCTGCTTGTTCTTGTGTGTGTACGGACAGTCAGCTCTCCTGGATTAAGGACCTTTAATCCCGCCCGATCCTCATCAGCTCAGAAGTTAGTGCAACTTGTTAGTCAAGGAGTACGCTCTGCTCACGTGTTAAAAGTCAGCACTGCACGGCTGAATGACTCCCGGTCCCCGGTTATGAGTTGCTAAGGGAGACGTGAGCCAGCCTTTGGATGATGGATGCACCTCTCAGTTCTAGTTTGGATCAGCAACTTTTAATTGGGTCTCTGCGTTTTTGTGCCTCCTAATCTCCTCCCAAAGCCAAGAAGACATGCATGCAGCGTTTAAAGTAGAGCTTTTAGCCTAATTAATTGTGCTGTTTCAGGGTTCTCAGGGACTTTCAGTGTTTTAACCTGCACTAAAGTGAGACCTGAAGTCAAAACAGCAAGACAACATTTTCAAGGAAAACTACAGGTTATTATAACTTGAGTTGAGTTATCTCAGAGTACAGCGAGATCACTGAAGAAGTTGGGGGCAAAAAAAGAGTGATCATACAACTACCAACTAAGCTAATACTTTTTAGGGGGTGAAACCAAAAGTTGTGATTGTGATTTAACTGTAATATTGTATCCTTGGTTCTTTTAGGCTACACCCATACTAATATGTTTTCCTTTTAAAATGCATACCTATTGCGAAGTTTACGCCTTACTACGTGGGCATTTCGGAACTTCTAAAACAGAGACTTTTTAAAGTGCTGCTAACTCTGTTTTAATTTGAAATATCCAGGGTTGCGTTTAGTCTGGACGACAGATGGCGTAGGCACCTGTGTTTGCTTTCTGATTGGGTCTCATCAGTCACGACATGTCAAGCCAAAACATTTTAGATAGGTCTACACACCTTTTGTGATTTTTACCCTTCTTGTGTGGCTACTCCTTTTGCATTGTCATGGCTTTGTCGGGTGATGGGTAATGTTCCTGGTATGGCTCCAATCAATTCTCCAGAAACAGCACTGGGCTTTGAAGCCAATTTTACATAGCAGCCAAATGTTAAATTACGCCTTCGGGTCTGTCACGTAATGCCATGGAGCCCAAAAAGAGGTTTTCCCCATAGATTTACATTGTTAATCAATGCATATTTCGTTTGAGCTTCACACCCCCCATGGAATTCGTTTCACTATTGGGATTTGAGGCATTCACCAATTAAATTGTTCCATCCCCGTTCAAGTTAGCAGATAGATAAACCTGAAGTTAGTCACGGAAAGTTAGTCACATTAGCCCCTTTTACACTGCCAGATTTTCCGCGAATGTTGGGCCGTTTTGCTAGCCAGCTGCGAGCGTTTATACACACAGACGCGGAATTGCGAGTTGATCTGAGGCGCCCAATTTTCTGCCTCGTAGGGTAGTCATATTGGCGGAACCCTTTTAGTTTAAACAGACCGAGGCGGCCTTCCGCAACGGGAGGGGCTGTTGATGACGCCACACGTACGAGCCACTGGCGGTGGATAAACAGGAAACAGCTGATAGCAGGAATTAGCGAGCAGCTAGTAGCAAGAGGGAAACACAAACCTGACAGACACTGTAAAGATGAGTTTCTGAGGAGACAAGGAATTGCGCGCCCTCCTTGTCCTCACAAACGAAGAGGCCATTAAAGGTCAGATGATGGGGATGGTGAAGAACGGGCCGATTTACGAGAGAATCGCCGCCTGACTAGCCGCGGCTTCCCTCCCACATCACTGTTTACGTCACACGCTGAGCTGCACGTTTTGTTACTTGCTCACGACCCCCATTGCCCCAAAAAAAGGTGCATTCTGTATAAACAAAATGCCGCACTTCCCGATTTTGTTTTTATACTGCCAATGCTGAAAAAAGACTGATTGGGCTTTCCTGCAAATTTGCATAATTCCTATCTAAAAAGGGCTTTAGCCTCCGTAAATCTCAAATGTACTTTTTCTATGGGCCCCACAATGCAGAAGATTCGGGTAATTTCATGCTGCGGAAATGGAGCCTTTTTTGGCTTCATGCATCACTGAGAGACTTTCATAGGAATGAAGGGGGCCCCACCTGTAGCGCTGTATCCAGGTGTCTTTATACATCTGTGGTTTTAATATTTTACCATATTTGCTTTGTTACAGCTCCCAATCTGTCTTTTGCCGCCTTCACTGCCTCATACTCATGTGTTACTTTCAGTGACTGTTTGCTTCCTGTTTACAACAGCACATGCATGCTAGTATGGGCGGAGGTTGTTTCTAAAGGGGTGCTCAAATGCTTGTGTGTACAGAGATGGTTAATGTATGAGTGTGGATGTAGCCTCAGTAAGAGCAGCAGACTGTCCTCAGTGTCCTCTGTTCGCTTTTTTTGGTCCCTTGACTCCTAATGCTACAGAGAGTCAGGCTCCAACTCTTTTGTTCCTCCCTGTGAGTCACAGAGACAACAGCCTATTGTGTTGTGCACTGATGTCCGTATTTAAAGCACTCCTATTTAAAGTCACTATACAGGACACATGGAAGTGGTAGTCTGGCAGCAGTGTGATTCTGCATAATCACCAGCTCCTATCCGTTATCAAGCGCAGGAAGTTGACTCATTTCTGTGTTGACATACACTATTGACTGCACGTGAATTGGTACATTTCCTGTACTTACGACCTTTTATTATTGCTTAATATGTAAAACTGTTTCCTTAACTGTTGCTTCTTTGCTTCCAGCCAGTGCTGCAAGTTTTGATTTTGCTCCAGCTGACAGCCCAATTTTCACCCTGGGATTAATGAAGTATCTCTCACCATTCACAGGGAGCTCAGCGATGAATAAGCTACGGCAGAGCTTCCGCCGGAAGAAAGACGTCTACGTGCCGGAGTCGAGTCGGCCGCACCAGTGGCAGACAGACGAGGAGGCGGTCCGCAGCGGAAAATGTAGCTTTGCAGTCAAGGTGACTCTCACTCACACACAGACACACCTGAACGTAAAACCTCACAGACACACACACTCACTCACTCACGCAGAGTGCAGTGCTGACCTGACTGTGGCATTCGCATACCTCTGAGAAACTTGCATGCTGCCGGGCTCCCCAAGGACACTGCTTGTGATTAATCATAAGCATTCAGAGACTGAGCACAGCTTTTATCTGGGTTGCAAGATTATCTGCTGCAGCCCTCCAAACCTGTGGGAAGTGTGTGCAAAATTGATTTCTGGCCTCCCGAGAGTAATCGGAACCACTTGAATCATCAAGTGAAATATACTGAAATTAAAGCATTATAGCTGACGAATAACAAAGTCAGGGGCACTGCGACGGGGCAGAGAAAGACACACGACTCCGTAGGCGATGCAGTATCTCTCTACACACAGCCTTCAGTGGTGTTCTGCAGCTGATGGAGTGGAGAGTTCGCTCTATTTTGGCAACAAAACCTTCCACTTTTGCGAACAGAAGTGCAACGGTACGCTTCCTCTCATCACATGGGACCGAATGCTCACCTCACGCAGAATAAAGGAGAATTGAAAACCTCAGAATGGAGAAAGTTGTCGTCAGAATATATGATCTTTGTGGCTGGTCCATGGGTATGGATTTTACATTACATTAAAAGTGTACAGGTTATGGGTGTGATGCCACATGTGTTTTAACTTAATCCTGCTTCCTTTGAGTAAGAAACAGGAATTGAAAATATGGTAAATGAAGGGAGGTGGAGGTGACAGTGGTGAGAAAGTAAAGGAAGGTAGCGAACAGGGTTTAAGACTACGTCATGGTTTGTGTTGGGAAGTTAGACAGATAGAGACTTGGGCTCAAAGTACCCCTCTGTTGTGCGCGTTCTCGCATAGGGGTAGGGCCTATGCAAAAGGCCCCACCATCTCTCCTACAAAGGGGCAAGATACACAGACTTTAAGGTGGTTTTGCCTGTCTTAGTGGTCGTTTTTTGTCTCTTCGAGTTAATGTGTCTCTTTGGGGTCATTTTGTGTCTTTTTTAGTTGTTTTTGTGTCTTTTCTGGTTATGTTGGGTCTCTTTGCAGTTCATTTGCATCTCTTTGTGGTCATTTTCATTCTCTTTTTAGTCAGTATATGTTAATTTGAATGACATTTTGTACGTGAGGGCAAGAGGGGACCCTGACACATGCCTGGTGCCTGGTAGGCCCATTCAGTGATCCATCCATGGTGTCCCAGTATCTTGTTGTGGCAGAGGGGTAGGGTGAAGTGTTGGGGCTACATGACCCTCCAAACAGAAGTTTTGTCAGAGGCACAGAGAGGATTCTGATAATCAACACACAAATAAATAAAGTAAATGGTCATTTATTGGACATAACGTGTGAATCTCAAATAGGTTGATCCAACATTCATGTTAGTTAAGTCACCAACCTTATACTAGCCTGCTAGCATGTTGTGTAGCTAGGCTAACTACAGCAAAACACATTTGCAGTCTATCCTACATACCACAAACCAATCCACCGGCATTCCCAGGCGTTGAAGATGTCTTCTTTTTCTCACATTTCTCCAATTTGCTGCAGACAGTCACAAATGGATGCCTGTAGCCCACGCAGGGGAAATCACCGCACCTGAATATGGCATGTTCAAAATGTCTGGCAACAAACTTGTTGCTTCTGTTTACGTAAACGTCATCAGTGACTACAGATGAAGTGTCAGGGTGTTGTTGAAAGGTTGTCCCATTTCATATGGTAATATTTCATCCACTAACCCTTGTAACTCTGTTTCGAGGCAGAAAGGGGACTCAAAAATGAGATAGGATTGGGCCTTGATGTGGAACGGGTGTGCATGTGTGTCCTGTCATGGCTCTAAGTCGTTTGTACATCTAAGCCAGCGTGTGAAACGCCCCAGATTTAAGATCTCCCTTAAGCTGTCTTCCAAATGTTCACTGGCCACACACACACACACACACACACACACACACACACACCTTCCCTCCCCCACCTGCTGCTCCCCATAAATTGTCTCCCTTAGCTGTACTCAAAGCTAAATTTGTCGATTAGCAATTACTCTACTCTTTCCTCACACTTCTTGTAATGGACTACATCTCTTCACATTTTGCTTTTATTCACCACTTTCTTTAAGTAAGCACATCGTCTTTGAGCCTTGTCTGTAAAGAGACACATTGTCTTGTCAAAGTAAAGAGGTTTCATTAAAGTACTTCAGATTTCTTTCTTTTCTTAAAATGCTCTGCCCACAAAAAGCAACAAAAGACCAAAGACAAACCCGTTCTCTGTAACTGTAACCAGTTGGTATGCACACTTTGCCAAAACTCAGGTAACTGCCTGTTGTTGCAGGCGCTTGCCCAACTCTAAATACCTTCTGGTAAGCTGTTAAAGTAATAAAAGCAATCAGTAAATTACACATCAACTGTGGGCAAAAGGAAAATTAGCTTATCTCTCATTGTCATGCTTTCCTTCTCATACTTCTGCAGCCACACACACTTCTCCTCCAGCTTTTTTTTTTTTCCCCTATGCGCTGGCTTTCATCGTGCCGGTGCAACCTACCATGCTACCTCTCTGTGTCCCTCCTCCCCCTCCTGCTCCCTTGCTCCCGCTCTAGGTGCCTCAGAGGAGCCCGGTTGAGTGTGGGTTGGAATAGTTGCAGTGAAATGATCACTGACTGCTGCACTAAAGAATAGCCGATAGAGGGGAGGAGAGGAGATGGGGAAGGAGAAGAAGAAAGGCTGTTTCAAAGTGGTGTCGAGGAAAAAATAGGGGATCCGGGGGGGGTTAGGATGGGGTGAAATGAGCCTTTAAAGTTGTGGCTCGGGGCTTCCGCCACGACATAGCAGGCCATTTGACAAGCGTAGTAAAAGCCCAGGTCTCCACTGATTATCACGTCTGAGTACGTTTGTGCTTGTGTCCGTTGTTTTCTAACTGAAATTGCAGTGACAGACAATTATTCATGATTCAAGGTGATTGTCAAAGGCATAAAAATGTAGATTTGCTTCTTTGTATGGAAATGTCAGTCTACTGAGACTGCTGAAGGCTGGAGACGGATGTGAGATTAGATTAAATTGCTTATGTGCGTTGCTTATCAAGTATAACACAGGAGAGGGAAACACATTTAAACATCCTTGGTAGGTTTAATCTATGTAGACATATTCATATGGAAATCAATGTGTGCAGCTTGTTGTCTGCAGTTATTTACACATTGGAAAGGAGGAGTTTGTACGGTGGTGTACAGTTTTGACTTTCTATTGATACCTGACAGGATTTTTCACTCAAGCTGATTTATGGCCAATACCTTGAATTAGTTTCTGGAATTCACCTGGATAACATCCAGAGGTTTTACGCCAACAAAACCAACTCCAGTTAATTGAAGAGGTGCTGGTAGGTGTTTCGTTACTTTCTGACTGGGCCAGGCAAGATGTTTCCCCATGTTTCTAGTTTTATTGCTTAACTAATGCCAACCATATTCTAGAAGGCTTTGAAAAGGCTTTTAAAACGCTGATGTCTGACACCCTCTCACATCTAAAGACGGCCACTACATTTACATGCACTAAACATTCTGGTTTTATTATATATATAATTTATATTGCTAAAAGGCGTCAACATGGCCAATGCAAATGAATATTCCACTCCCATTTACATGCAGCTGCTCATACTTCAATTAAAGTGCTGTAACATGTCATTTTCACAGCAAAATATAGAAAAGTGGAACAGCTGGAACCGCTTGTCATTTTGCTTTTTTGCATCAAAATATGATGTTTTAAAAGTTTTCTTACCGGTGGTGGACTTGTTTGACCGTGCAAACACAAGGTTGGTGCTGCAACATTTGTGTATATCCAAAAATCCATTGATATCCAAGTCTTTCATCGTGTTTGAAAGTAGTCGTGTTTCTTCTTCTGACCAGAAATGTGGGCTTTCCTCTTGGGTGTAGCCTTGCAAACAGTTGGCAAGTTGGTTTGTGTAAGAGGTCGACTGATTCATCAGTTTGACCGATTAATCAGCGCTGATAGGACTTTATATAAACTATCATCAATGGCAAATGGAGCTCCGATAATGGCCAATAGCTGTAACATCTGCTTGTCACAGGGGTACGGCTGTAAGGCTCTTCCACAGAGTACCCAGCATGCAAATACAAGGTAATGTGTGTTTTAGATCATTTGTCTGGTTTAAATGAAAGTTAACTAATGTAGGACAGCTTTACTTCTTTATTAGGGGCATAATAGGGTTGCTGGTTATGTCTCCATGACAACGCACACAGTCGACCATAAACAGGCAAGAGGCAGTGTGTCACAAACTCCAGTAAAAAGCCCAAATGAGATTTTCAGATGGTCTGTATACATGCCCAAATAATGCTATTAAAACCTGAGTAATACTGACATTTCCGATATGTCTTAATTGGAAAATGCCAAATTTGGAATATGGCGTAATTTGGAAAAACAAATGGAATATGCTGTTTACAAGACTCGTGTCAAATTCAGAATAATAGGGGAATATTGGTGTACATGTAAACGTACCCAGTTTGAGGTTTTAGTCAGACATTGTAAGATTTTGCAAAGACCGGGGTCACTCTTTGCAAGACAACAACTAGATTCATTTTGAGATTATTTTCCATCCCGGAAAATTGCTCCTGGTTGGAAATACTTCCCTAAACTCCCTGACATATTAACATTTTTTTGTGTGGAGGCAAAAACAGAAACTGTATGTGCGTACAAACTTTACATTTTGTATTTTGTTGCCTTAACTCGCCACCATTCTCTGTTGGTTAGCTGCGTTATTTCAGTGGGAGGAGACCGTGGCAATGAGAGGCCCACTGTTTCAAAAAATTGATTTCTCTGTAGAATAAGTGCTGGTTGGTGGATCAGATGCTTGCCGAATTAAACACAGACTCTTGTTCACTCCACAACACCACCAGTTTCTCCTGCTTTTCCACAGTCCGAGAGAACTGAGACTTGTTCATGTTCTTGCACTACCCCAGTGTCCCCTCTATGTCCACTGTCTACCTGTTTTGCTACTTCCTGTTTGCCACTTGAGAGAGCACACCTATTGGTTGTTGACAGTGTTCGCATCACTGAACTTGCAGTAATATTAAACATATTTGAATTGTTGTAACGCCAACACAAAAGAATGACTGCCTTAAGACAGCTTGGATTGGGTTTCATGGCCACCATACTATAATGAGACCAAACGAAACTCATGATTTTATTCCAACATTGGAAATTTGTCTGCGACAGTGAAATCACTAGAAGGTCGTTTGGTGTAAGG
Source organism: Epinephelus moara (assembly GCF_006386435.1). Taxonomy (NCBI): domain Eukaryota; kingdom Metazoa; phylum Chordata; class Actinopteri; order Perciformes; family Serranidae; genus Epinephelus; species Epinephelus moara. Next base: position 7,294,322 of record NC_065519.1, on the reverse strand, counting down.
CCTTGGCATAAGCTAACGGGCTACTGGCTTCAGCTTCACTTTTATTGTACAGACTTATGACCACTATCAAACTTTTCATCAATCTCTTGGCAAGAAAGCGAAAAAGAGTATTTCGTGTGTTAAGTAATAGCTCAAGCTAAAACCTGAGTATCTAAACAATAGAGGACTGTTCTTTGTTACTGTCAGTCTGTTGTCTTGACCTTGTCCTCCTTATCATCGGCTGCTACAAATGTTTACAGAATTTAGATTTCAGCTCATCCCACGGTTGCACATGGTGTTACCTCTGCTGGCCCTCTCCAGCTGGAAAATCAACCTCGGGGGCAGGAAAATGTAAAAACACTATCTCATCCTGTGTTTCTCCTCATCAAACAAACACAAACAGTGCCGTGTCAGTGACAGCACATAATAAAAATATCATGATATATAAACTGCATCTAATCCGAGCCCACTGTGGGAATAGTGCCAAGTGGAACTAATCCTACAGTGGGCCCACAAACAGAATCAAATTACCCTACACATGTACAACACACTGTTCACCAGATATTAATTATTATTAATAAATAAGGAATTCATGTTTTTGTTGCTGTGGTTGACCGCATCTGTTGGATGTTGCTGCCAGCTACGTCCTAACAGGACAGAGTGTGATGGTACAATGAAGCATCTGTTGTGACACTTGGTGCCTCCCCTGCATTTACTCATCTCACCTCAGCCCCATCTCCTGGCTGATCCCCTATTAGCGACGCTGCTGCTTTCACTGTCTTCACTACCCCAGCTGCCTCCTTGCATCAGCATTGTCCTCAGCACACATGCGTTTTTTGGGGGGTTGCATCTATGTGTGCATACACATGTGTACATACACCGACAGTGTGACTCACAGCTGTAGCGTCACACTCTGAAAATAGCAGGGCCGGAGGGTGGGCGGGGTGACAGGCGTGGGTCAGCGTCACTCCGTGTGTGTGTGTATCTATAAGGAAAGGGTAAGGACTTCCTCTCCGGGCCGGCACGCACAATGGCTTCTGGGGCGGTCAGGGTTGTGACTCTGGAGTGACACACAGCAGGGTGTGATGTTGCTTCAGGTCCAGGAGGAGGGAGGGAGGGAGCTGGAGGACACAGCCTTTTCCGTTCATTCAGTCGCAGTTAATCCCACTCACGTAGAAAGGCCTGATGGTCGGAGCACAGGGTCCCGCCGCCCCCTGAGCTGAGCCTGACAGTCTCTTGAGTAATTAGTTACTAGACGACACTCTTAACAATTATCTCTCATTGTGCATGTGTGGCGTATATAGTGTTAAAGGGCCTACGCTCTTTATCCTTGAAGGTTCATTTTATATACTGTGGGACTGATTTTCTTTCTGACATCAGTGGAGGCAGTGCAGTTAATTCTGGCACAGCTTTACACGCTTCCAAGGTGTATGTCAAAGGAGAAAGTCTGTCGGAACGAAAGCAACACTTGTAGTATAAAGGACGACCTTCTGTGAGACCAACACATTTCGACTTGTGGCTTTTATGATGAGGGTGATCCTGCATCTAGTGGGTGAAAAAAGAGCATGCAGGTCGGATTGCAGGTTTTGGATGATAAATATATAAAAATAAAATAAGAATAATGATAATTTAAGGTTTTAAGCCTCTGACTGCTGACTTTGTGTGTCAGCTCTGTCCTCTGCGACACCAGGAATATGAGAGCTGCTGACAGGCTAAATAACTGTGGAGATGTGCTGCTTAATAAAATGAGAATAATTCAAATCAGGTTTCCTATATTACCTTTGTTTAAAATGTTTAATCTTACTTTCACATGTATGAAATGTCCCAAAATTATCACTTTAAATGTGCTACCTGACCAAATTAGCAGCACATTGCTGTTAAAGAATTTGCACTTTCAGGTCAGGTTACAGATCTTGTGTCGGCGGTAGGGGGTCGTGAAAGAATTGGTCAAATGTGCAGGTGGCAGGGCAGATTCTGTGTTGCACGTTGCAGTTCTGACTCAGGAGCGGATCTTGAAAATGTGACCCGCCCAGTTCTCCGCCCTGATGAAGGTCACAAGCAGAAATGTCAGTCTCACAATGAAGTTGTTCTTTACACTTCTTTATACAAGTGTTTTATTTCATGTCAGGCAGCCTGCCCTTGACATGATATACTGCAGGAGGCCGTGGAGTTCTATATTGTGGGGACTTTCCATGTTGCACAGCGCTTTACTAATCTTAATAAAGACTGAGATTGTTATGTTTGGGCGAGCTGACCTAATGGATGACTCCATTGGTATTCTTGGCCCTTATATTAAGCCTCTTACCGTCAATGTTTGGTTAAGATTCTCGTGTTATTTCTGACAGCTCCTTTATTAGTTCATTTGTCAAAACTAGCATTTTCTAGCTCAGACTTAAGCCTATCTCTCACCCAAAGATCTCAAGAGAGGTATTCATGCATTTATTACCTCTCGGTCTTTGTATTAAAGTCAAGATCAATTGGCTCTTGCTCATCTTGCAGTTAGGACAAAAAGGCAACCACTCGTCTTCTAACTGGAAAAGGAAAGCATGGTCACATAGCGTCAGTATTAGCCTCCCTCCACTGACTTCCTGTCTGCTCCAGAAGAGCTTTATCTATTCATATAAAAACTTCTCAGACTCTACTAACCTTTAAGTCACTGCTGGAGATCTACCTCTTCTCGTTGGTGCTCGATTCAAGTTGAGTTTAACACCTTCATATCATCTCCTGTTCTGCTGCAATTCTTCTTCGTTTTCTTTTGTTTTTATTTGTTGTTGGCTTATGAATTAATCTGTTTTGGTATTTTGAACCTTTTCAGCTCTTTGGTCTACTGTGGTTGTTTTTAAGTGTGCTATACAAATAGAGTAGGAAGACATTAAGTATGATCTGAAGTGCACAGCCAGTATCCTTTGTTTGCTTTGTTTACATGACCACAGAGCTGACAGGTACAGTGGTTCGTTTACATGGCGTTACAGAAATCTATATTTAATGGATTCAGTGTGGACACAGAGACGCTTGCTGTTAGGACATGGGGTTAGGCCTACGTTGGCCTATGCTGTGTGAGAGACAGAGAGGGAAAGAGAAGCTGGAAGGTGAACAATTGCACAATGTTTCTGTAGGTTATTAATAACTTTGTCAAGACACTGCTTTGTTGCTTAATGACCCGTCCGACCTGAAACCTGACAAGCTTACCTGAACCGCCCGACCCACGGGTCAACCCCTGGCCCTTGCGGGCTGTGGGTCGACCCATGCATCACTACTGGCAACTCAAAGCTGGAATATTGTGAAGGCCAAAAGAATAAATATTGTATTTTAATGAGGTCTAAGTCCACAGGAACACAAAGGAGCTGGTTGCATGTTGACCGTGCTCAGTGTACGAGGAAAGAGCAGCTTGTTTTTGCCCCTCTGTGTGTTTATTTTGTTTTCCTCATGTAGTCCTCTTCTCATAAAACCACACACTTGCTGCTAGATTTAGGAACTTGCCTATTTGTATTTCTCAGGAAGTGTTTTCTCCATGGACAAAATTAGGGATCAACTAGGGCGCAATTGAACTGCGATTGACCTCGAAATGGTAATTAATTAGGTGTATAAATCACCAGCGCCAGCCTACCAGGGGATATTAGACAGCCTGGACTCATTTAAATACCCCATCTTATTGCAGAGTTTATTAATGTATCCGTAGTTAAACTTCAGTAGAGATAGCCACGGGACAGGTTTGTCACCACATTACTCACTCTCTCCCTCTCTGTCTCTATTCCCCGCAGTACCTGGGACATGTGGAGGTGGAGGAGTCCCGAGGCATGCACATCTGCGAGGATGCAGTGAAGCGGCTGAAGACGGTAGGTCTCACTAGAAAGCTGCTCCGTACTTCCAGGAACGAGGCTGCTACATACCACCCGTCCCACTTCCTTTATTATCTTTTCTCCCAGTAGTTTCCTTCACAGAGCTACTATCGACATCCTACTGACTCCTTCTAACATTTCCTTTATTTCATGGCAGCTCTCCTCCATCTGTCACCAAGCAGTTTAGTTCTTTTTACTGTGTCACAGTTTACTCTGTACATCGAGGCCTGAGTGTGGCTGATTGTTGCCATTTGTCTGTGAGGGTCTCCACCCATTGTGACCCTGTGAAAACCTCCGGGGGTGTCAGGATCTGCTCTGAATGACTCTTCCTCTCTCTCAGTTTTCTCGTGCACTGTCTCAGCCTGAGGAGATAGGCCAGCATGTACTTCCTGCCGCAGGAGATTCCGGCAGGGTTGCGCAAAAGGAACAAATTCCAGTTTGGGGAGCAGGGGAGGGGAAGGGGGAAGCAATTGCTTTTCCATGTTGTCAGTTGTTTGCAAAGGCCCCACCCAGGTCAAACCCCTGTTGGTAAATGAGGCTGATTCTCTGTAGTCAGGGCCAAACCTGAGTCGCGAGTACACAAAGCCACTCAGGCGGATTGGCACGTCATAAGTCTGAGGAGTAACTTTGTTTTCAGTGCCAACAAAGGTTATGAAACTCTCACCAAAGTGTCTGGGATTAGCTTTCAGTTTCAGTTTAAATGACTCCGACTAATCGAGAATTCACACCCTGTTCACTCTGTCATCAGTACCTATTCTTCCTGCTTCATAAAATTGTGTTGAGGGCCTTTTAGTCATTTTGCATGTTTGACTCAATGAGCTGTTGAAGGCTACTTGAGCTATTGAGAGTCATTTGTTAGTTTGATTATACTGAAGAACATGCTCCAGATTAATTTTCATATTTTATGAGTACAATTTAATGGACAGTAAAACGCTTACATTTTCAAACCAGTTAACCCTCTGACACCCACCATAGACCCTTTTTTGTCTATTTTAGAGGGGGCAGGGGCTCTTTGAGGGATGATAGCAGGTCAACAGTATATGCAACATAAAAGTGGTGTACATCATCTGAAAGCTGGGAACCTGAAGATTAATATGAGCTGTTAGCTCAAGTTTTTCTAGTCCTAAATATGTAATAAACAGTGTGTTTTGGTTAGGCTCCTATTCAAACTTTGAAAGTTAAGGGTGTGTAAGGGCTGAGAACATTATGATGAAGGTATATGACGCTCATTCCCACGCACAATTATGTCTCATGAGTTGTTGCAGCAATTTTTGGGTTGAAACCATTTGTTACACAGATTTGGTGCTAAATTTAAGCATTGTCAGTCCGTCCAAAATACTGCAAGACTGAGAGATACACCATAGAAAAATCTAATGAACTTTTGACCTTTAAAGATTTCCATAAGGATTGCATTTTTTGGCAATTGGATGGGAGCACTTCTGTTCTAGAAATTGTTGAGACATCCCCTTATTGTCAATATACCCATGAAAGCCATCCATCTTCTGAATACCAAAGGTCTCTGGTTTGTGCTTGTAAAGTTTAATGAGGCTGTCATTATCCTCAAGGTCACAACAGGTCATTTTATACAGTGATGTTTGTTTAAAAAAGATGGTCTCACAACAATGAAATGGCTACTATGGGACTTGAAATCATTACACGGGAATAAAACTGGGCTCACTGAATCCACAAGAGTCTCAGCTTTCCAGTCACATCCTTTTTATACAATTCCAAGACTGTTTAGAAACCCCAGTGTGCAGAAATATTCAAATACAGTAGATACAAAAATAACATCTGTACTGCATACAAATAGCTGAAAATGGCCATGCCAGTTTTTCCCTCACTAAAGTTTAGCCTAACTTTGGAGCATTCTTTACCCGTCTTCCAGACAAGTTAGCATGAGATGGTACCAATTGATTCTTTAGGTATTCTAGTCTCGTATGATATCAGTATCTTCCCTCTAGCTTTCCTCTCAGCCCACCTAATGTCAGCAGAGATTGCCAGCGGGCCAGCAGGTCTCATGGGGTTAAAACAGAGCAGTGTAATAAAACAGAAGCTATTTAACACACAGTCTTACATTTATACAGAAGTGCGTTTCCTCACACTTCAACACGTGTTGACACATTCTGGTAAAAGGCATCCACTCACAAAACACACTGCACTGGTACGTACATCACTTGTGTAACAAAGACGCGACATACAAAAACCCACACAGGAAGAAGTGAACCCAGAGGCACAGCAGACAAACATACTGTACACACACAGAGACGTACTGTACGTACTCCTACAGTGAATACTCAATACCCGAGCACACACATACAAGCCCGATGAGCACACACAGCAGCAGCACAAACACACTGGTGCTTGATGAGGTCACATGGTGTACACAGAGCCCGAGGCTGCGAGGCCTTATTGAGTTACAGTCATTTTAACAGGGCGGACAAAATGGAGCCAACTCAAAAGGAGAAGCGGGCGCTTCTGCCTCCTGTCGTCCTGCGGGCCGCAACTATCTGACCCCTCTCAACCTCATGACATTCCCTCCTCGGTCTCCTCCGCAGCTTTCTCACCACCCAGAGAACTTATTGTCAGCCAGCACAGAGATGGCTTTATTGATCTTCTTTTGTAAGCGGGGTGGGAAATTAACTGCCACATTCAGAATGCGAGTCAGGCTGGCATCATTTCAAGGTCTTCTTCTCCACACTATTATTCTGGAAAAAATGGCAACATTGGCAGCTGATTTTTTTGTGATGTAACTGCTGCCATTACATTCCTGCTTAGTGGCTTTCATCCAGTTGAGCCCTGGTCTGGACCTGTGGGTTCAGCTGTGTACCTGAGAGGCTCGGCTTACAGGACATGCCAGGAAACAATAACTATTGCCCATTCATTCTGATGAAAGGAGCTTTTACACTGCACATTTTTTTTATTCTCCTCCAGGTTTGTTTCCTTGTCGTGCAGCCCTCTACACACGATTATTATTGTCTCCCAGGTCATTATGAGATGCCATCACACAGGAACAATAGCATTTCTGGGCTCAGGGAAAGCTTTACAAATACTAAACCTTCACAATTTAAAAATTCATAATACAGGAGTATTAACATTCAGCACTGGAGCTCGGAGCAGTTAAGAAGCAATCAGACGAGTCAAGCTGACCTTCATATCTGATTAGCTTTGTGGTGATTTTCAGACAAGAGTAGGATTGTATAGCGTATTCCTGTGTTGCTCTGTCGACAATGACGCAGCTTAAATAAATGATTTGACTGACAAAATGAGGTCTGACTCGGGGGTTCTCTGCTGATGATTTGAATCATGGACATTTAGGGGGCAGCCCTGATGCCATCTGAGGTCTCTGTAAACAGTTTTACAGACATCTTTATTGTAGTGGCGGACTGTGGGAAAAACACAGGGAGCTGACAGCAAGGCTGACTCTGCTGCCTGGAGCAGAGCAGAGCAGAGCATAGTGATGGTATACAGTGTGACTGCCCCTTGGTGCCAGTTATCCCCGTCAAAGCTAGATTGTTCAGACGAGACGAGGACCAGCCTTTAAGCAGATATACAATTAACGAAGCCCTGATGGATCCCAGTTCATCCTTGCTGACTCTTTAATAAGCTAACTGTTGCCAGGCAACAATTACAGTCCCGACCGGTGGAGACAGTTGATATTGCTCAGCAGTAAACTCAGTTTGCAGGAGCTAATAAATAAATTGGTTAGGAGCCAGGCCCACACCTGTAGACACTTAATATATCTGATGAGGGCTGTTTCCTGAAAACCACCAGCCAGACTGCAGCCAAAACACTAACACACTTTGGTAGCATCAGCACAACACAAACTTTATTTCATTTCTACAAGCTCCACTTCGTTTGGGTTTTGATTAAGGATGGGCACCGACAACCAGTGCTAAATTAGCCCTGGGGCTAAATTATCAGAGACCGTAGTATTCATAAGCACTAACAGTATTGATCTTCTCTGTCGGCGCTGAACTACTCCACATACACACACACACGCACACACACACGCCTATACGACACAGTAACCGGTGAACAGCCGAGCGGCCCCGGTGGAAACAAAGTGAATATAACTTGACAATTACTCAGTGGCGACAGCTACACTCGTTACTGTAAGTGACATTAACCCTTAGTGGGTAAGAAGCCAATACTTTATCAATGCATGTGTTCAGCAAGCATCAACATGTAGACAGTGATATTCAATATGCTCCGTCCACAGTCTCTCATCCACCGTCACTAACGTTATGTCTTACACAAGGACAGCACGCTAGTTCAGCTGATAGTGAATTGTTACTAATAAGCTCAAATGACAGATGTCTGTATGTAGACTAACTTAGTTTGACACTTATCTTAAAATACTTTTAAACTTAGCTGCTGGCTGAGACAAACAGCCCCTCTCCTCCCCACACCGACATGTAACCAGCCAAGCTGGCGGAGCCAAATACAGGGCACACGCCGAATCATCTACGTCATCACACTAATTTGATTAAATTTCCGGAACTTTGAGGTGTGGTGGAAATGCAAACCACACAGATTAACAGGAATTATTTTACCCAGGTAAATAAATTCCTGGTAATAAAAGTTCCTGGAAGTGTTGGTGGAAAAGGGGCTATAGTGTCTGTGGTGGCGGCTGGCACACAGAAATGAGGAAGTACAATCTGTAGTTCAGCCAATAGCCAGAAACATCTGCCTGAATGACATCAAAGGAGTCATCCAACAGATCTGAGCTTGGAGATGAGCATGGAGATCTGGGTGCTGGCGAGATGGCGGCAAGTTTACCAGAGTTCATTTACAAACACTACCCATATTGTCATGACACAAAGGTGGTTGAAAATTGGCGAAGTATCCCTTTAATGTCTTTGAGCAGGACAAGAGAGATGAAGAGCGAGCTGACGCGCTTTGATGAATGAGGAGGAAGAACATGAAAATGTATGTGTGACTAGATTTGTGCCTGGAGGGCGCGTGTTGGTGGTCCAGCTGTCAAACAGTGTGTGTTTTTGTGTGTGTGTGTGTGTGTGTGTGTGTGTGTGTGTGTGTGTGTGTGACAGCTACAGCTCTGAGCCGACTCCATTGTTTTCCCAGCAGCCTTTGGGACTGTAATGAGAGTTTTCTCACAGCTCCGCGACCCGTGACTCAGAGGGGAGGATGGAGGCGGGTGGAGGAGGAGGCTGCACTGCGGCACCGTCAACCTCCAAGCTGCCCTTTTGCGTTGTCATCATGACATCACTTCCTGGTGCCGTTGGCTGGCGGCCCAGGGTTGGAGGTGTATTCTGTGTTCTCGCAGTGGGAAATGTTTTTGCTGTTACTCAGAAGCTCCCAGTGACCTGGAGTGTTTTGTCTGTGTGCACTGGGTGGGGCACCTCGCCACCAGGAGATGCTGACGTGCTGAAAGAATTTCACCCAGTAGCTTCAGGGTGCATCGTTGAAATTGTGTCTAAGTCCATCAGACTGTGTGTATTTTAGCCAGTGCTTTCTGTTAAGACGTTTAGTGAGACATGGTATGAAAAGCTGCCTTAGATGACTTTCCACCCCCACTAGAGATATTTCCTGAGTAAACACCAAATGTGGGAAACTACAAACTAAATCCTCACCCAATCCAGAGCTGCATCTGCTGACTGCAGGCAAATCAGATTTGTTTCTGAAGTCAGATGTTGAAAACAGATTGTCTACACTGTTATTTTGAAGTGATCAGATTAGATTTGTGAGTCCAGATATGACAAACTTATCTGCATGGGTTGTCGTGGTAACGATGTAGACATCAGTTAACTATATAGCAATGTTTTGCCCTGTGGTTCTTTATTTAAAATTCTTTTTCAGTCTTGATTTGACATTGTCATCGTGTGTTGCATTCAAAGACACTTTGAAATCCGGTTTGAGCAGCCAGAGCAGCTGGACTAATACACATCTGGACAAATCCAATTGGAATCGCATCTCACACCACCTCCAAATGTGGTTTGGATTGTAAGAATCACACTTCATGTGTATTTTTGCTGTCCAGACTTTATAAAATCAATCTGGACACAATGTGGATATGCCAAAAAAAATGGATTTGGGCTGGCAATGTTACTAAGGCCTGAAGAAACCTTTCCAATCATGTCCTAAAATCTCGCCTTAACTGAAAACAGTGGACAAAAAATAAACACATTTTGCAGTGAGAATTGTGTTTTATAGGCAACCATCCTTGCTATAGCTGCTCTGCAGGGTGGTGGTTTTAGATTATCCGACAATCTCTGCCATCCACCATAAAGTACACTCACTCATGTAGTCGCATTGGTAGCAAACGTTGGAAAGAGTGAGTTGTTGCACAAAGTAGGCCAGTGACAAACGTTACACAAGATGTGTTATTTGTTGTTGCACATCCTGCTGGTGGTTAGTGTTGATTTGCGGGGCAGAAATGACTGTGTGCCACCAGCTGGTAGTACCGCTGAAAGGTTTTTGCTGTGGCTACAAGTAGTAAAGTATGCACAACATTTTTCAGCATCAGAAGTATGGCGTGTTGGCTTAAAAGTTTTCTGCTTCAGTTGTTTCATTTTTGCCTTGTTGGCTTCACCTTGATCTTTCAAAACTCAGCTGTCCTTTCTGTCCAGAAAGCTTTTCCCCTGCTGTAGTTTCATTCCAGCTCACACATTGAATACCTGAATATTGTATTACCTTTTTGTTTGTGTTATACAATTTTTTTGTCTTTTTAAGCAGGTTTTTAATGTGGTGTTGCAGAGAAATACCTCCAAATCCCCTCCCCCACACCGCCTCCCATTCTAGTTGTCTCAACCTCATAGAGATTTTTTCCTCCCCTAACCATAGCTTACTAATACTAGCTGTGCAGGCTCTACCACCATCTGCATGTCTGTGTTGTTCACACACACATACACACACTAACAAACGCTTAGCTCATTCCAAATGAATCTCCAGTGCTGGTTAACACGTTAAATCATGCATTAACATGGTGCTCGGAGTGCTGTCTCCACCATGGCTGTGTAACAGGAGCAGAGTGGCACTCCTTTTCACAGCTTATGGGGAGGAGAGGAACTCTGAGGGTGCGGGGGAAGAAGGGAGGATTAAGGCCAGGCCGGGTCTGGTGGTTGTGGTTTCTTTATGTGGTTACGGTGGCCTAAACTTGACCCCTGACTCCGTCTGACTGGTGGTGAATAGTCACAGGCTTGACTCAGGGGTCAAACTGCCGTCTGTGGGAATCTGTTTCTGTCTGCTGAACAATCATGGAGCCACGGCCTAAGAATCGGAGGAGAAAGAATAAAATGGGATTTGGGATTATCTCCTCCACATACTTGCACAGACACACACCTGAAGGTCTGCCCTCTTTATCTCCTCTGTCCAGGCAGACTGATATGCTGTCTGAGCTGTGGGACTGTTGCAGGCTTTGAAGGGTTGTTGTTTATTTCAATCACAAAAAAAAAGAATCCAGGGGTGTCACTTCCTGTTTTGGGGAGGTTTACTAGCTTCCAGTGTGGTAGTACTAACAGATACCATCATATCGACAATAACAACCACAGTATCACCCATCAAAACATCTGTCACTATGAAGGGGTGTAATGATATATCAAATTTTGCGATATCACGATAAAAACGTGGTTTGATACCATGATGGAACTGTGATAAAACGATGTTACATGGTTATTTTAGCTGCTTTCTACAATCTCTCCTCGTCAAATATAAGGTCTAATTTAACATTACCTGCGCACTGTATCACTGAAGAGTTTTTCGAGCTGAGCTGTGTGCTCAAGTCTGTCTCACCACAAGTGTTGAATAGGACTGATGAGAAAAACCTGACGTACTGGACAGCATGGAAGTTATTTCTGGGGTCGATGATGTCGTATAGAAGGATACGTTACTAATGTTAAATATCTCTGGAACGTTGCCTGTGAGAAACTTTTTTTTTTTTTTTTTTTTGCCCAGAAGCAAACTGTCATGCCATCGAGGGCTCCTGTGCAATTGTATGTCTCTCAGAAGCTTTATAATCCAGGCTTGGACTGCCATATCTTTAAATCCAACACCCGGTGCTTTCACACCTGCCCTGTTCGGTTCAGTTCAATCAAACTCAAGTTCATTTACCCCCTAAGTGCGGATCGTTTGTGAACACAGCAATCACACTCAGGTGTGCACCAAAACAACCGGACCGAGACCTTCTTGAAGAGGTGGTCTCGGTCCGGTTACAAACGAACTCTGGTGCGGTTCGTTTGTGGTGAGAAGGTGTTCCGACCTGGATGTGAAGCAACTGCAGTCACATGACACATTGTTTGGGTTAAACATGAGCATGTTACAGTCCTGGAGGATTATTAATGTGCACCTCCTCCTGTACTGCCTTAATATGCACATTCAGCACATCCAATGCATCAAAACATTGTTTTCTAGTTGGAGCCGCGCCTCGTTTTCAAACTGTATGGTTTGACTAAAATGAACAATGACAGCAATATAGTCCACGATGAGCAGCGCTAAAATCAACCTGCGTAGTTGTCCCTCCATTGTGACATTAGAAAGTGTCACATTTATCTTGCAAGTGTACTCTTCTTCAACGTTTGCTTTACTTCCTGGATTTTTCCCACATGGAAATTCTGACCAATCAAGAGCAGCTTTCTCACACAAGGCATTTGATCTGGTCCACTTGTAAATGCTGCCGTGAGAACACGAACCAACTCTAGGCAATTATACAACTTTGGGACATTCTAAAATAAATATGTCTTCGTTTTTTAATGTCGTGATAAATATGGTATCGTGGGCTTTTTATCGTGGTTATATCGCACCGTGACTTTTTGGTATCGTTACACCCCTGTCAGTATGGAATCATGTGGAGCTACCTGATCCATTGCTTCACTCACTCACTGACTCACTGACTCATAACCCAGCTTCACCTCCACTGAAAAACAAAACCCCCAAATGAAATCCCCCTCCTGTGGGCTCCAGACAATTTTTAGACTTCCTAGGTAACATTTTCATGCCTTGTTCCTCCCCCCGTCTCCTCCACCCCTCTCACCCGCCCTCCCCTTTTACCACATCCACTTCCAGGACAGGAAATTCTTCAAAGGATTCTTTGCAAAAGTAAGTTATTGCTCTGTGTGTCTGAGTGTGTCTCTTTATTATGAGCATTATTATTATTTTCCCTCCTCTTCATGTAACACTTCACCCTTTGATCACATCTGAAGGCTGGAAGAAACAAACACTCACACACACGAGGGGGGGGGGGGGGGGGCTGTTTCGGGAAGTAGTGAGACAGAGGCAGAGACCCTGAGGGAATCAGTAATCACAGTGGACAGTGGCAGACTGTGCAGTGGGCCTGTTTCTGTCAGTTATACTGTCATGGCTGTTGGNTGTGTGTGTGTGTGTGTGTGTGTGTGTGTGTCTGTGTGTGTGTGTGTGTGTGTGTGTGTTTTGTATTAACAGGCGTGCCTTCTCTCCCTTCAGCCTTCTTCCATGAATCAAGAATGGAACAATGAACAGTTTGTGTGAATGGACGTTTACCTTTGTGCACACACAAATATTTTATTGTTGTTATTCTAACCAATGGGGCCACCACTGTCGACTGCATCAGAGCACCAGTTCTCATACCAACCCTCTTATTTCTTTTATTAAAATTTGGGCACAACTCCAGACTTGTGTCTTCTCCTTTGTCTCTTACCTGGTGCTTTCTCTTTATTTACAGGTGTGCTTTGTGTGTGTGTTGGAAGTTTTATGATTTGGTACCAAGGAATGGTACAAAGCTATTTTATTGGGGCACGGAGAGATGAAGTGGAAAAGTTTCCTCGTTTCTTACTCGTACGTGTCCCTGTTGTGTTTCGTTTACAGGCTGGGAAGAAGCCAGTGCGCGCTGTGTTGTGGGTGTCGGCAGATGGTCTTCGCGTCGTAGACGACAAAACAAAGGTAATGATAAGTCCCTTCAGCGCTCCATCACAGGCTCGGAAACACCTTGATCAGAGAGACAGAGCTGCCAGAGGAAGTACACGTGGCTTTAGTAGCTTTAAAGGTGGAAGCTGCTGAGCTGCAGCAGCTGATAATGGTAGTGAGGCTGCTATAGTTCTGCTGAAGTGACCTCTGAGAGGCCCTCTTTGTAAATATGTACTCAGTGCACCTGCAGGAGTAGATATGAGAAGAGTAAACAGGAAAGGTTATGTTGACACCTGCTGGAAAGTCAAGGTACTACATCAGACCTGGTTTATGTGCCTTTATACACACGTTTACATTTTATAACAGTTGTAGATAGACGCAAATAGTTTAACATAAAAAATCAACGACAAAAAGAGAAAAATTAAGGCAATTTTTTTTTTAATTTGTCTTCTTTCTACTATTAGCTATTAAAGTTTTTTTTTTTTGTATTTTCTCTTGGCATTGATTACTATTGATAAGTTAACTTTACGAACAAGACCGGGCGGACAACCACACAAATTTCAATTCACAGAATGTTTGAATGTGAAATTGTGAGTATTATTGTCAAGAATAAATCTGCATGTAACAGAAGGGTGTAAGATGGAGGCAGGAACAGTGTACATGAGATGCCATAACCAAGTGGCTGGCATAGTGTACAGCAGGCCTATTTAATTGGCAGCCCACGGGCCACATGCAGCCCAGAAGCAAGCTCTGAGTGGCCCGGGCAGGGATTGGTGCTGAGACCTGGTATGAAACGGCCTGGGGTACAATTAATCACGAACGTAATAATAAAAAGCTCTGACATTATCAGCTCTTTTATTGTAACCAAGTTTTCAATAGGTTGCTCGCTGCTGAAAAAGTCTGGCCCATAGACATTTTAAGGTTTTACAATCCGGCCCAATTGAATTTGCAATTGAATAGCCCTGGTGTACAGGAACATCTGCACTGAGTATAGGCTGGAGGTCCCAAGGTCACAAAGGAAGACTCCTCCTAAGGTGGTTGAGAATGATCCTGTGGGACTTCCAGATCCAGACTGACAAACTGGTGATGGCTAACCAACCAGAAGACGAAGAAGGCAGTTGTGATAGATGTAGCAATCCCGTGCGACAGCAACATCAGTAAGGAGTACAAGAAACTCGAAAAATACCAAGGGCTGAAAGAGGAGCTAGAAAAGAAGTGGGGAGTAAAGGCAACAGTGGTGCCAGTGGTACAGAGAGTGGCTCCAGTAGATTCCAGGTTCAATAGATACCAAGCTCAGACAAGCGAGGAAAAATGTCTAACATATTATTTATCAAGAGAAAATTTTGAGGAATTTTAGATAGACAATCATGGGATTCATGTTCAAGATCTTTACATGCCTCCACTCCAGTGACAGCCACAGCCAGAGGCATTATGTTTTCAGGTTGTACATCTGTCCCATTCTCGTGAACGTGATATCTCAGGAACACCATGAGGGCATATTTTCAAATTTAAAGGAACTGGTGAAATTGTAGTGGGCAAAAGTCATTGTGCCCTCACAAACATGTTTTTGGCCATAACTCAAGAATTCATACACTACTTATGACAAAACTTCACACAAATGTCTGATAAAACAAATTGAGGAAGTGATGACATTTAATATCCAAAGTGGTCAGCTTCACTGTGACATAATGTTCTGCAAAAACACTTTTCTGGCCATTAGTCAATGCCATAACTCAGGAACAGAAGGGGAGACATTTGGTCAGACGCTGAATCGGTGACACTAGTCTTGGGTGTCCATCTTGAAACTGTGCTGATTATTTAGATCATCTGTGCTGCCGGGGGAAGATGTGTGTGAAGCATCCACGTTTTAAAATATGTATCCTCTTTTGCAGCAGAATCTATATTTGAAAACATTGTCTCCTGTGATGGTTACATTTGAATCTGGACATGGATGTAACTGTAACTTGGCCGGCTTGCAGAGCCGTACAACCACAGGGTGGCAGTTCTAGTTTGAGTGAGACATTATTTTCAGTGTTATTTCCCTGTGGGTCAGGGTTATGGTTTGGGTTCTGGTTTGGTCAGAGAGCAGTGTCAGGTGAAGACTAGTACTTCTCCAGCTGATAGTGGTTCAATCTTACTCGAGCGCTCTTGAAGCCAGGCCTTCACTCTGAAGTACTGTTCACTGTGCAGTCATTCAGCCCACATTTTAAATTGACTCAATTGAGAGTCACTTGATTCTGACTATAGTTTTTAAGCTCATAATAATGAGGTGAAAATGTGTCTGGCAGGACCTGATTCTGGACCAGACAATAGAGAAGGTGTCGTTCTGCGCGCCGGACCGTAACTTTGAGAGGGCGTTCTCCTACATCTGCAGGGACGGTACCACGCGACGCTGGATCTGCCATTGTTTTATGGCCATTAAAGACTCAGTAAGTCAAACTCAGTCTTATTAAGTCGTCTTCATTCAGAAGTTATGATCTTAAACATCATTCAGTGTTTTATGAGTCACTTAAACAATGTAGTTTATGTGAGGGTGTTTATACTATTTTAATAATGTTTTCTATATCATGTTTATGGGAGGAAAAACCTTCATTTCTATATACCAGTGCTGTGCTCAGAGGTTTGTTTAAACAAGGTTCATTGTTTTTGCGTCATCTTTCAGGGGGAGCGTCTCAGTCATGCTGTAGGTTGTGCATTTGCTGCCTGTCTGGAGCGAAAACAGAAACGGGAGAAGGAGTGTGGGGTCACAGCAACCTTTGACGCCAACAGAACCACTTTCACCCGTGAGGGCTCGTTTCGTGTTACTACGGCAACAGAGGCGGCAGAGCGGGAGGAAGTCATGAGGCAGCTACAGGATGCTAAAAACGGTCTGTATCTGTAGTCCTTGTAATTCCCTGACGTGGACATAGGTTGTCGGGTTTAGTTACACACAAGTTCAAATTTGTCTTTTGATTCAAACTTCACTTCCAGCTATGCTGTTGTCTCATTGCTTGAATGTTGCTCCTCTTTTATAGCTGAGACAGATGTGAAGACTGCTGGGAACTCAGCCACCAGCGTGACAAACTCCTCAGCACACCCGACGGGAGGCTCGCCATCCCCGTCGTCCTCCCCTCCTCTCTCCGTGGGAAGCCTGGGACCCCAGGTGATACCACGCAGACACGCACCGGCTGAGGTTCTCGCCAGGCAGGGCTCCTTCAGAGGCTTCCCGGCCCTCAGTCAGAAGACTTCTCCCTTCAAACGACAGATGTCGCTGCGCATGAACGAGCTGCCCTCCACCATGCAGCGCAAGTCTGACTTCCCCATGAAGAATACAGGTGAGATTGGGATCCTGAGCAGCTGTCCGTGTCCTCAGCTCGTTTGTTGGTATACACAACCTGATAAAAAACTTAAAGCGCAACAGTCTGTATTTGCAAGGATGAAAAGAAAATCAGGAACAAGAGTAGCACCCAGCGCCCGACCTTGTGTTTTCCATGCAGTTAAAGACGCAGCATGTGTACGGCCCCTAATTCCCAGGGCTGGTACCTGCGGTTATTCCACAGGCTAGTTAATAACATGTCGGGCAGGAAATCCAAAGTGTGGGATCATTTTGAGAAGGTGAAGGACGAACCCAAGGTGATATGTAAACTCATCTTCATTGGTCGACTACAAACATGACGTATCATCTGAAACATGGAAGTAGCTACATGCCCATTAGCCCACAGCATCATTAACAGGCGGCTCGCTCAGTGTGTGACGTGCACTTGTAGATAAAATATAGACCTATATTAATGAAGGTTCATTAGTACGGTTTGTATTTCTCTGTAATGTAGCACAGTGTTAACAATGTTACTGATACTATTCTTTCTCACACCTTCAACTCAAACCACCAAAATATATCATTTAATCATTACATTAATATCGTAAACATGCAGGAGACTAGTCAACTAATGGACCTAAATGACGACTATTGGTTGACTAAGTTCTTAGTCAGGAGCAGCCCTACCGAGAGATGAATTCTGTCCTGTCTTCTGTGTCTTTTGTATGAACCTCTGTTTACTCTCTGGTGTTTCCAGTCCCTGAGGTAGAAGGAGAAAGTGACAGCATCAGCTCGCTGTGCACTCAGATCACCTCAGCGTTCAGTGGACCCCCAGAGGATCCCTTCTCGTCAGCACCAATGCCCAAACCAGCTTCATCTCCACAGTCGCCGGTAGCACCAGGTAACACCAGATAAACCTCCTCTCAGGCCCTTAACACCTAACATGTGCTACAGGGAACTTACACTGATAACCTAGCTGTGTGTGATAGTTTGTGATTGAATCTGTGTAATGGCTTGATTAAACTACAACGTTTTTAATAGATGACGCACATACTTCTGTTTTTCCAGTGTTAACTATCATGAGGTTTTGTCCAATTATTCCACAGTGCCAGTAAGAAATCGCATGCAAACAATTATAGCAACGCTTTATAGCTTCTTTTATTTGAGTGATAATAAAAGTTCAGGGACATTAGCCCAGAAAAACTAATGAATGTATTGTCAATTTTACACTTGCCAGGCAGAATTAAAAAAGGAAGCACACACTTATTATTTGGTTGTTTGCTGCAGATAACGGCCAACTTTCCTGGCCACAGTCTTTGCCCACATTTGGCTGAATGTCCTGGTTATTCCTTCTGCAGAAAATAAACAGACTTCCAGTGATGATTGTGCTGCCTGCAGTTTGAATTTCATTTTGTCATAACTGCATTTGTAGCATTTATTTTGTATGTGTGATTAACTGCACGGTCATATTGTGCATGTCTAACAAAAGATCGGTCCACGTCACGTCAGCTGACACACATGCTTGCTCGTACTAGCTTCTGTCTCTTATCTGCTGTAGTGAACGGCACAGCTCCTGCCTTCTCTGTTGCTGTTGCTGCTGCTGCTACTGCTGCTGCTGCTAACCCCCCAGTTCTGCCCCCCGCTCTGCCTGCCCGAGACACTAACCCCTGGGCTAAGACCCCAGCAGGGGCCCCGGCCTCAGCACAGCCAGGTAAGAAGCACCTCAGAGAGGCTAAACTGATAAGTTGGCACGTCACAGGATGCACTGAGAGTTTACTAATGAGAGATAAGAGATGTTACAGTGTACCTTTGATGTCTACTTATCCCTGCATCCTTTTTTGAAGATGGGGGTGCGATAACTGTGTGTCATTAAGTTGAACCTGTACCATCACTGTACGTTAAAAAATTAATGAGTTGTAGTCAGACTTTTTCATAGCAGTCATTCGACGTTTTGGGAAGTATGCTTTTTTACTACATTACGGAGATTTAGATGAGAAGATCGATACCGTTTATGTATCCGGTAAATGTGACGCTACAGATCTGTCCAACACCTCGGTTTTGTGTGAATTAAACAAATGAGATAGAAAAAAAACCAAAAAGAAATTTTCCTAAAATGTGAAACTGTTCCTTTAAACCAGCTACAGCTATAACTGGGAAGACTTCACCAGTATTTCTTTCTGTCTCAGTGATGCACTGCTTCTGTTGTTCTCACAGTTAAATGTTTGATGTGTATCCGCTGACATTGTTTTGCCTTTCTGTGTACTTTCTGCCAACAGGAAGTAACTGGTCATCTCCGACTCCGGTGATAGTGGTCCCCCCCACATCCTCCCCGCCTACGTCCACCCACAAACGCACACCATCTGAAGCAGACCGGTGGTTAGAAGAAGTCACAAAGTCTGTCCGAGGTCCTCAGCCTAATCCAATCATGGCAGCAGCCTCACCTCCCACCCAGCCGTTCCCTGCCCCTGTACCGATGCCTGTGGCGTCTGTTCCCTCTGTTGCCCCGGTGGCCTTCATGTCCCCTCTGCCCTCCGCTGTGCCCATGTTGCCCCCTCGCCAGCCTGCCTTCCACGCTCAGGCTCCAGCCTCCTACCCGATGCCCAATGGGCTGCCGTTCCCTCAGCCCAGCGTGCCTGTGGTCGGCATCACTCCTTCACAGATGGTGGCTAATGTGTTCGGCTCAGCCACGCAACCCCAGCCGTTCCCCGTCCCGGCCTCCACAACACCCCAGCATGATGCCCAGGCTGTCGGCAACATCAGCCCGTTCATGAAACCCCCTCAATCACACACAGTGCACCCTCCCCCCCTCCAGCCATCCAATGGTAGTGTGACCTTTAACGGGGCAGACAGCTGGGCTGCTCCGCCCCAACTCGCTCCATGCTCCCCAGCCACCCAGCCGCCCCCACAGCCGCAGGAAGATGCCTTTGAGGCCCAGTGGGCAGCCTTGGAGAGCCGCTCGCGCCAGCGCACCACACCCTCCCCGACAAATCCCTTCTCTACTGAGCTGCACAAGACCTTTGAGATCCAGCTCTGAAGACTGTGTGTGAGATTAGAAAGTACTGGACAATAAAGAGGCCATTTTAGTTGGAGGAGCAGACGGATGTTTGACTAAAGAAGAGAGGGGAATGTCCTCCTGCCTCTTTTCATCTCGGTTTCAGTGGACAAGCTCAGCAGGACCGAAGACAGCAGAGAGCAACGGGTGAATCAACAGGGAGCAGAACTCTGCACAGCAGTGAGGGGAGGAAAAAACAAAACAGGTTGCTGTTAACAAGGGCGCAGCTCCCCAGGCATTTCATTAGCATTGTCTGTATTGTTTTGTTTGTGCTGTGCAGCGCAAGGTCGTCATTACCCTGTGGAATATCTGTACCGAGCCACTCCCAGCCCCCCCGTAAGCCCCCTGCCACCCACACAGGTGTGGCGGCTCCCGTCCCCAGCTCACCTTTGCTCGGTCCAGCTCCCAGCGCTCACTGTTGACAGGTCGAGACCTCCCTCCCTCACCTGGCAGAGGAACTGCAGCACTGAGAGAACTCAGCTTCCAGATGAGAAGTTCTCATTAATAACTTCCCAATCAGAAGAGTAAAGTGAGACAATGCCAAAATCTTTATTTTTATGCATTAAGTATATTTTAAATAGCTTTGGAATCTAACAGAAGAGTTGTAAGTAATCGTGCCAAAGGCACAGGCTAGCTACAATGAGACGAGTTTATGTTCGTGTATACAAGAAATGACCGTATATATTATACATAAATATATATCTATAAAGAATCTATACTGTACACACAGCTCACAGCAGTGCTAATTTTTAATGTGATGTAAAGAGATTTTGTGAAGGGACAGCTGCTTTACTTTTGTGTTATTTTTGTTCTGTTTTATTTTTGAAGAAAAATCTCTTTATTGCCGTCTGTTGCATCCTGTGATTGGATGTGAAGCATCTCACTGTAAATAGGTATCATTGCAGCAACAATCAATGTGGACCTAGCAATGGTGGTGGTGCCCAACTGGTTGCCTCTCTTACCTGTGCTCAGTTTTTAATAGTTTAGTACACATCAGTACTTAACATTTTACTTCTTCTGTCTTCGCTGTCATTCTTTTTTTTTTGTGTGTGGTAATGATTTTTTTTTTTATTTAACACAGTAGGATGTGTCATCTCCTGTTTCTCCACCTCTTACATTAGTTTTTTTTAAAGTAGTTGATTTCTAAATTTTTATTTTGCACAAGCACTAAAGTAGATGATTTGACCTCACAGGTGACCTTGATCAACATGGGTTTAGTCAGTTGTGGTGCTGCAGTAGCCGAGAAGCTGCGTGCTGACCTGCCCTGACCTCCGTTAGCCTGCTGTGACGGTCTGACGGTCAGCAGAAAACTACAGGGAGATATAAAAAAAAAAAACGGTTTCATCTCTCACTGTCTGATTTCTCTCTGTCATGTTTTTATTTTTTTAAATCAAACCTGTGAATATGATCTATTATCTGATCTATTTTTCCATTTTGTAATTATTTCATTACTTTATTCCACTTCTTCGGAGAAATATTGAAGCTAAAAGATTGAATAAATTGATGGTGGTAAAGGAAAAACAGTGGTCTGTGTTCTTGAGTGAATAAGGTATAGTCCATCCATCCATTTTCATCAGCTTATCCGGGGCCGGGTCGTGGGGGCAGCAGGCCAGATGTCCCTCTCCCCAGCAAGACTTTCCAGCTCCTCCTGGGGGACCCCAAGGCGTTCCCAGGCCAGATGAGATATGTAATCCCTCCAGCGTGTAATGGGTCTGCCAGTGGGACGTGCCCGGAACACTTCCAACTTCAGCAACTATTTCTATATATTTATCAAACTAAAATGACAAACATTCACTTGTTCCAGCCTCTTAAACATTATAATTGTCTCCTTTTTTTGGTTTTATATGATTAAACATTGAATATCCTTCGGTTTTGGACTGTTTTACATTTGAAAATGTCGCCTTGGACTTTTGGTAACTTTCATGGCCATTTTTTCAATATTTATTAGCGTTTCATAGACTTGAAATTAATTTAGGAATAATTTGTCAAATAATACATGATAAAAATAACGGTTAGATGCAGCCAAAGTACAAGCACAAGCATAATATCAAGGAAGATAATGAATAGCAGGGTCCAGATGTAAATTTGAATAGACTGCTAACATTATTGACTTTTTCTTTGCATTAAACAATGAATATAGACAAAGCATTTAGGGTGCATTTATATTAGACCAATTTTTGACAAATGAGATCATATAAACACTGTTCTAACTTTCCCAGTGGACCCAGTTGTCCCTTGTGTGGATGCAGAGGTGAGTTTGTTGCATTGGTGTTCTCTGTTGTAATTCCTTCCCTCCAGCAGGGGGCGCTGGCTGCGGAGCCGCGTCCCTGTGCAGCAGCGTATAAATGCAGCCCGGAAGACATGGATCAGTTTAGTAAAGAGAAGCAAGAATACATGTGTGTGAAACTAGCGCAGTGTTGGTTAGAAACGTAAAGGTAAGACTCAGACTTTATAAGTACACAGAAGCACTGCGCTGCTGTTTGGTAATTGCGTTTCCGGTTTGGCATCATGACGCGTAGCTGGACGAACAGGAGAGTTAACAAGCTAGCAAGTTAACCGGCTAGCCATAGTGGCTAACCAGGCTGACGTTGGTTTAACTTTGTATTAACGAGAAAAGCAAACCAGAATGATGTCAAAAACTAATGTTGGTCAGTCTTGCCTTAAACTAATTTCCTTATGAGATGAAAAGGTAGTTGGTGTTGTTTCACGCGGTTGTTTGACAGCTAACGGTCAAAGGCTAGCAGAAGTTGCACTGCTAATGTTAGCTAGCTGTGTAACGTTCACTCGGTGCTGCACCGTTATATGAACTGGTTTAACTCGTATGAATTAACCCGACAACTTAGCCCTGCAGCAGCCAAGTCCTCAGTGTAACCGGCGCTGCTGTCATTGTTTTGCTTTTAGCTTAACGTGTATGGCGTTGGGGAAACTGATAATTAGCAAGACAGCTAACGAAGAAGCTAACGTGACACACCTTGACCTGTGACCAGGTGTTACACTGAATTCTGTGACCTAATTAGGAATGCGAGTTATGCCACTGAATACTTTTTTTATTCAGTAATTCTTTAAAACAAACTTTACTTGCACACACGGTGCCCTCTGATTGTTAAGATACAACTTGACAGCTGTAGTAAGCAGAGGTGGAAGAAGTGCTCACATCTTGTACTTCAGTAAAAGTGGCTATACCACAGTGAAGAAAGTATAAGTCTTGCATTTACGTTTCTACTTGACTATAAGTACCAAAAGTGAAAATAATGCACAATGGCCCATCTATGAATATTATATATATTTATCGATCATAATATGATTACCATACTTTATCTTGTGGGTTGCTTGTAAATTTCTCCTCAGGGATCAATAAAACTATCATTTGTTGATTTATATTTTGTATTATTTTGAATCTGCAAAGTAACTAGTAACTAAAGTTGTAAAAAGTACAGTTGTTGGCTTTGAATGGGGATGCATGATATTGGATTTTTTGCAGATATCCCATATGCCGATATTCAACAACTCATTTGGCTTATAACTGATACCGATATAGATATATTCCTCACCTAATTTTAGTGATCATCAAGTCTCTTCTGTAGTTGAATGAACATCATATTATACATGCATACTTTTATTGTGATGGCCCACCAGCAGATGGAGACATGACATACAATACTTTTCAATGTATGTAATATTCATTCATTGTGCAAAATAAGAAAAAGCATGTTGGCTGATTCTGATAGTTCATTTTAAAGCAGATACTGGCCGTTACTATTATTGTGCATCCCTGGTATCATTATAATAATGTATAATGATGTATTGTTGATTTATGGTTTATATTATTAATCTGAATCTGCAAAGTAACTAAAGTTATCAGAAGAAGTTGAGTAAAAAGTACAAGATTTAGCTCTTAAATGTGTATGTGGTTTTCTTTTCCTCATGTAATTAATCCTAGGGATGGCATGCATGATAATATCGGCACGTCATCGGTGTTGGTATACATATCTGTTTATATCATTTGGATATATCTATCGGTTATCAGTCAAACGAGTTGTTACACATCGGCTGAAAATCCAGTATTGTGCGTCCCTAATTAATCCTCTAATCTTACATAGTCTGACAGGTCACAGCTTTGGCTGAAATCAAAGTGATCAGAGCATATCTATAAATGTACTATGTTTCATAACAGCTATCAATATTAATTGTGCAATAAAAGTATGACCTAAAAATGCCTGCAGTGGCAATGCAGCTGGAAGTCAAACACTGGTATGATTAAGGTGAAGGTCTCTGAGAGTATCCAGGCCTTCCGTGATAACTCCTGGATGATGATGGATTGATAAGAAATGTTTTTCGTTTATTAAACAATGTAGGATTTAAAGAAGCATTCTACCCCAATATTAACACATTTTGCAGTTGGGAAATATCAAACACAAGAAAAGCATTTATAGATCCTCAGAACATAGATAAAGCTTTAATGTTACTGCAGAGAGGACGAGGAGGAGTTTCTTCCATCGGCTGTTCAGGTCCTTATAATTTATTGTCATACTGACCCCATATATACGTATTATTGTGTCCTAGTGACAACATTTCATTTTAAAATCTCATTTATTTAATGAGTTTTATCACACGTTACCATGTCTATTTGTTAGATTGATTTTCTATTTTATTTATCTATTTGTTGGATTGACAGGCTTAGGCAATTTTTTTTTTTTTTTTTTTTTTGTCATACCTTCCTGATGTTTTACTGGGATATACAGTACATGACGATATTCAGGTTTAAAAATAAAACAAAAAGCATAACAGCAGAGCTACTGGTGATAGAAGTCATCGCAGAATATATGTCACTGTCTAACCTACAATGCTGTGTTTTAAAAATGCAACAAGTCTTGTTGGATCTGATAACTTATGGCCCATAGAAGAATAGATAGATAGGAAATAAGCGCCCGTCTTGCTGGAGGACAGGTACAGACACATCAGTGGGCGTTGAATAAAATCATGTGGCTTATTAACTGGTTTGTATTTGGAAGAAGTCATCTAAGATAAAGTTGTATGTAGCAGCACTCCTGCCTGATCAACCAGCAGAGACTGACCTCTGGTGGTGCACCACAGCGCCTTAACACAGCATCTCTATCAGTTTAATAAAAAGAGCAGAATCTGTATTTTTAACAGTATTAAATCAGATCTTAAGGGTTTCTAAATGCCCCAGTGGTACACCATAATACCTTGATACCACCCAAGCTAGGCATCTAAGAATTTCACTATACTATGTATTGATTTGTTTGTTTATGAATGGAGGACCTGTGGTGTGTTTCTTCCAGAGAGATGCGGTGCCTGTCCAGGTCACAGAAACAGAGCCAGGTGTATATGGGATCCCACTGACACAGGAAAGGTAAAACATCACTCACCTTTTCAAAAACAGACTGTTATGGTCATGCACATCTGACCACTGACCTGGGGTTGTGTGTTTTGGCTCTAGCTTTGCACTTGTCAGCCAGCTGAGGATCACTACGCGTCACCATGTCTCATCGAGGACCTTTAACCGCTGTCATAACAACAGTACTGGGGGCGACCTTAGGAGGGCTGCTCATATGGCGAGTTTACCGAACAAAGAGGAAGAGGCTGCCTTCCGTCCAGAAGGTGGCTGATCCTGTGGAGGCTCCGTGTCCTGTGAACAAGGATTTTACAGCTGTGGAGTGCCAATACACCAAACCGCCAAATGTGCAGGAGAAGGAGTTTAAGGCAGTGGAGTGTCAGACCACACAGCAGCCCCCGCCTGTACAGATCCCGTCTTATGAACAGCTGCTGGGAGTGAAACCAGTGATGGTGAGCTCTGAGGAGGAGTGGCAGCAGCTGTGGCCCCTGATGGAAAAGGAGCTGTCAGTCTTCCCTGTGCTGGGGCTCGACTGTGAATGGGTAAAGATAAAAGGCGTAAGAAATACCTTTTGCATGTTTTTAAATACAAAGAGGAAAAATCCACCCTGAATAACTTATTGTTGTTTGATATTCTTTGCTTATTTGTGTAGGTAAGTGGCCTCATATAGATGATACAAGATCACACAGACACTCTCAGCTAGAGAAGAATCAGCTCTGACAGAGTAGATATAGTCTAGATTTTGGATGTTGGTTGGTTGGACAAAACAAACAATTTGAAGTAGAGCTAAAGTGAATAGTCAATAAGGGATTAGGCAGATGTTGGAGACTTAACAGAGAGGGCGTTCCTATTGGCTGTTCTTCAAATGCAGATGTGCATGCATGTCCCTTCAGTGAAAGCCTGATTCAGTGGCGGAAAACCCTGCAGAAAAAGATGCTATTCCAGCATTGACAACAACTGCCTACACTGCAAAGCACCCCCAAAAAAGGAAGACGGGCATATCAAAAAGAGTCTTAAAGACAATCTGAGAATAAACAAAATAAAACATGTTAGTATCGGCAAAGTGCTTTAGAGATGGAGGGAAAATGTGCTTATAGTTTAGCCTTCTGCCAACCAGAGCCAAAGGGTCACAGCTGTGGCTTCAGGTTCATGATTATGTAGCTAACGTTAGCAAGAGCCTTGGGTCACTGTGTATCCTCCGCCTCACACCCCACCACTACAGACCACCTTGCTGGGAGGACAGCAGGCAGCAGCTCTGGAGACAAACTTTCTGTTGCTGCAGTTACACAGGTTAGACATGACACTCCGTTGGCCAAAAGTCGTCTCTATAGCTACTACCCGCTGTCTTCCCGGTGGGGCAGTCTATGGCAGTGGGGAGCAAGGCAGCGGGTCTGTGATGAGGCTAGCTAGCTAATCTCTTATTTGTGGTCTGATGAACAAAGAGCGAGAAAGAGAACGGGGCAAGGAGGGGCTGAGCGAATGCGCTGCAAGCATCTCTCCAGTGAAATAAAGTGAAATGAATTGATGTGTAGGAAACATGGGTGACGGTTTAAAGCGCTTGCTTGTGTTCGTGGTCGTCTGGTGGAAGGGGCTTAGGACACAGAGGGGAGAGCTGCAGGAGGAGGGTGTGTTTTCAAATTCTGCTGGGGATTTCTGCTTACCCTAACTTTACACTAATGTTTAATAGTCCTACAGGGGAAATAAAAAAAATCAATTAAAGTGGGAGTCATCCCAGTGCCTCCAGTGACAGCTACCCTAAAAAAACAGAAAACCATACACTCAGAAAGTAAAGTTGCACTGCCTGCTGCAAAAATCAAATTATAATCAACTCCTGAAATGCATTTAAGATCCAATTTGTAGAGCGGTACTAGTGTGAGATTATCAAAAGGGTGGACTTTTCCTTTAAACATCCTCCTCCTCCAACAGTTTCATGGTTGTGTCTGACCTGCTGCTGCTTCCTGTTGCAGGTGTCTGTGAAGGGCCGAACCTCTGCGGTGTCCCTGCTGCAGATGGCCACATATTCAGGTCTGTGTGTCCTGGTGAGGCTGCTGGCGTTTCGCAGCGGCCAGCAGCCGTTCCCTCTCAGCTTAATGGAAGTCCTCCGAGACCCACACGTTCTGAAAGTCGGCGTCGGCTGCTACGAAGACGGAAAGCGTCTGACGCGCGACTACGGTCTGTCTCTGACGTGTACAGTTGACCTGCGCTATCTTGCCTTAAGACAAAGGTACAGTTTGGTTGTTGCTGATTGATGGGCTCTTAAAAACAAGAAGACTTTGTCCTTTTGTTCATTTCATGGTTGTCACATTGATGATCCTCTTAAATTCTGTCTCCATTTTCAGGCAGGCTACAGTGAATAACGGCCTCAGTCTGAAGTCTCTGGCAGAAGATCTGTTGAATGTGTCTCTAGATAAATCCCTGGAGCTGCGCTGCAGTGACTGGGAGGCAGATCAACTGACGCTGCAGCAGGTGGTGATTCATTTTGTTATAGCAAGCCTCACATATTTTTATATCTCTTATTTTTCACATCTGCTTCAGCGAATAAATCAGCACTTTAAGATATAGTCGATATAGAGTCGTCAAGCTGTTTTAGATTCCCCTGATTCTACAGGACTGACAGCTGCAGTATATCTAAGCCTTGGATAGACATGATACTCTCGCTGTGTGATGAAATATTTTCTTTCATAAAAAGTCAAAGGTTACCAGCTTGTGTACTTAATTGCCAAGTGAAGTTGAAATAATTACATATTTGATAACCCTAGAGGATCATGTCATTATCTGAGAGTCCCACATTTCTAGCAGCGACACACACCTTGATGTTGCTCCTGTGTTCCTCTAAATTTTTATTCTCATCTCTTTGCTCTAGATGACTTACGCTGCCAGAGATGCCCAAGTCTCCATCGCTCTCTTCCTTCATCTCCTCGGCCTCCACTCTGAAGCCAGTCCCGAATCTCCCAGTGGGAGCTCCTACTCTGAGTTGGCCTCCCGCTGCCAGGGTCTGGTGGACGTGCCCTTCAGGGGCCGAGGAGACGGAGAAGACAGAACTCCTGACGGAGAGAGGAGGCGGAGGACGCGGAAAACGCCCACTTATGAAAGCCCGGAGTCTGGAGATCAGCAAGTCCCAGACCCTCGAAAGAACAACAAGAGGAAACCGCTGGGTGTGGGTTACTCTGCCAGGTGAGGAACGACCACACGCTGTCAGAGCTAAAAGACAGTTAGCAGCAACAGCTACAAATTATCATCTTATATTTACTGTTGTCTGTAAGAAGTTACAGCCCTGCAGATGGGCACAGAGGGGGCTGCAGAATAATGATTTCAGAGACAGCTGAAGATAAAGTTTAGATTGCAGAGACTGAATACTTTGGTACACAACCCCTCTCTGTGTGTTACAGGAAGTCTCCTCTCTATGATAACTGCTTCCTCCATGCTCCAGATGGCCAGCCTCTGTGTACCTGCGACAAGAAGAAAGCCAAATGGTACCTAGATAAAGGAATAGGAGGTACACTGGATAACTCCAATGTGTGAACATTAAAATCAACTTTTTCCATTTCTGAAATATCTCTCAAGTTGACAGGATGTTACTGTCTTTTCTGCGTTTATACCTCTGAAGATATAACTTACAATATCTCGGTTTCTGACGCAGTGCTCCAGAGTGAAGAGCCTTTTGTAGTGAGGCTGCTGTTTGAGCCGTCAGGACGTCCCGACTCCCAACAGGACTATTATCTCACTGCAAAGGAGAATCTCTGCGTCGTCTGCGGGAAAGCTGATTCCTACATCAGGTGTGACATGTTTTACTTGCAAACACTTTCAGTATGGTACCTTTGGAACCAACAGTAACCCTTCAGACATGGTACCTAGACTCTAGCGTTTCCACTGCGAACAGTCCTCTTGAATATGGGCGGGGTTGTTGTCACTCACTGCTCCGTCCAGCAAAAAGTGTATGTCACATAAAAACTAAAGTGTTGGTCAGAGTTGTCACATGAAATATTTAAGGTGTGCTGATGGATTCATGTCGTCAGCTCATGCATTGAGTAACATTACAAGTTAAAACGTTCCACCTTAAAAGTTGCCGGCAGTCGGCCCAGTGAATAAAGTTATACTAATAAAACTCTCCACAGTATGAACAGTGGTTACATGAGCCTCAAAACCAGCCACAACTCAGCCCTGAGCAGAGTGACCGTCCTCTACTGACCAATCAGACTGCAGTGTTCACAGCTCCACCTTTTTAGTGCCAGATCTGTGTGCTAGGTACCCCAACAGAGGGGGGACCAAACATGGGGACTCTTTAAATGTTATACTAAGACTGATGTTTTCCAAAGGTGAATATTTAATTATGATCTTAATTGCATGACAGATCTGACTAACTCATATTTGCCTTCGTCCCGCAGGAAAAACATCGTGCCACATGAATACAGACGGCATTTCCCCACCGAGATGAAGGACCACAACTCCCATGACATCCTGCTTCTCTGCACCAGCTGCCACGCCGCCTCAAACGTGCACGACAGCTTCCTGAAGCAGCGTCTGGCTGAAGAGTTCTCTGCCCCTCAGGGCTGCGAAGAGGGAGTTCGCCTGCTGGAGGACTCGGACCGGCGGCGAGTGCGTTCGGCGGCTCGGGCTCTGCTCACCGCCAGGGAGGAACTGCCGGAGCAGCGGCGAGAGGAGCTGCAGGCTTTGATCAAGAGCTTCCTCGACATGAACGAGGAGCAGGAGCTGACGGAGGAGGTGGTGCAGCAGGCCGGCAGTTTGGAGACGAGGTGAGCTTTGACTTGTGTGATTTAAGATTTACACAGAAACAAATAATAACATCAATATTTTCATTTATATCTGTTACATGAGTTTTAAACAAATATTTTCTAACCTCAACCAGACTAACTAAACACTTAAGAAACTTTAGAGATTAAACTGGGAATAAAATCTTGTTTGGCTTAATTTAACTCTGTAAATGGGTGTGGGACAAAACTGAAATAGTCTCAAGCTCCGTTTCTTGTATTAATAATCACAAGAAAATGAGCCACAAGTGACCGCATGGCGCACAAAAGTCCTAAGTTCTAATATTATTCATACAATTACATTGAGGACGTTCTCTGAAGAATATTTGATTTGGCTTGAATTATGTTTTGTCATGAGGGATATGAACAGATAAAAGCAGAGGGTTAGTCACCCTTCACTTCAGACAAATAATTAAACTGGTAATAAACACAGTTCAAACATCAGTGAGGAAACAAAATGAATTGCTTGTGGCAATAAAAGCTCCACGATCATTTACTTTATGGGGCTGATTATTAACATACTGTGGTTTATTTTTCCTGGCTATTGATACAGAGAAGTATCTCATTCATAAGCTGAAAAAAATGCTATCATTTTTCTAAAAAAGTGCTAAAGCTAGTTTAAGTTGGCTACAATTAAGGAAGCCTGTCTGATACTTGATTGTTTTATTGTTTACTTATTTCTAAAAAATACCAAATATCAATATTTTGAGTTCAATTTTTTTTACCTTTTTATTAGTCAGTATTATATATATATTTTTTTTTTTATGTAAATGCATAAAATTATTTAGGAAAAGAAGTCCTTGAAGCTACAGTTGGTAATTTTTATGGAAATAACTTTTTGCTGAAACTGTCACATACTCAGTATTATATGAGACAAATAGTGGGAAAAAAATCGTATTTCCTCTTCCCTCTCAGTAGGAGTCCTTGTTACAGCTGTCAATTCTATCAGTCACTCCTCATGTGCTCCTCATGAATCACGGTTCTGTTACTGCATTGCCTATTTTTCACCCCAAATATTATTGAGCAACACATTTTAGTGTACTGTTCAGCGGGGGGGAAACTGGTGCAGTGGTTAGCATTGTAGCCTCACAGCAAGAGCGTTCCTGGTTTGAACCCTGGGGTGCAGAGTTTGNTGAGTGTGAATGGTTGCCTGTCTCTATGTGTCAGCCCTGTGATAGTCTGGTGGCCTGTCCAGGGTGAACCCTGCCTCTCACCCAGTGTCAGCTGGGATAGGCTCCAGCCCCCCCACAGCCCATAACTGGATAAGCCGTTACAGAAAATGAATGATTAGCTGTAAAATGTGAGTTTGCTCTGGCTGGCAGGCGGTGCTTTGTTTAGGCTCCGCTGTTGTAAACATGGTGACCGGGTCACAAACTTTTTCATTTTACACTAAAATATGCTTCTGAAAACACTTGATTCATGTTTGATGAGTGCTGCCTAGTTTGACAGCACCTCACAAACAGTGACTGACATAATTGACAGCTGCTTTTGAGACTCCTCAGCTCTGATTGTTTGTTTTTGGTGGGCCGTGGTAGAATCCATCAAATGCCAACAGAAGCAGTAGGAAGGCAAGGAACTTTTTTTTTTTTGTTAAGACCGCCTGTCTCGTACGTCTTTCAGAATATAGTGAATATGACAGTTGTTTTCATAAAAGTTACCAGCTGTAGCTTTAACTGTGGTTATTAAAGAGATGTGACCAACATTCTAAACCAACTCAAATATATCTTAAACATGTCTGTACCACATTTTTTGTTGCATGTTGTTTGACATATATGCCCACATAAATATGTCTAAGCTAAAGCTGGATATCAATATCAGCCAAGCTCTTATCGTCATCTGTGGCGTTGCATGCAGCCTTTAAAAAGCCCTCTCAGGCAGTGAGTGTGCTCCGCCCTCTGACTGCTCCTCTCTCCTCTGAAGGATCTTCAACGAGGCGTACGTGCCTCACGGTCTAAAGGTGGTGCGAGCCAGCGCCGAGCAGGGCCTGCGGGGCCTGATGGACCTGGAGCGCCGCTGGAGGCAGCACTTCCTCACCACCATGCAGCCTCGCCACCTCCCTCCTCTCTGGTCCGTCGACCACAACCACAGCAAGTTCCTCCGCAAATACGGAGAGGACCTGCCCATCAAACTCAACTGACCTTCGTGGACCACAAGCAGCTACCAAACCAGAACAGGAAACTGAATCTTCTCATCCGCCGGTTAACATGCCGGGTGGATTTGAAACTTTCCACAGCCACTCAATTTCACACGCCAAATCGCTTTTTTGTAGTGAGCGGATGACTGAACGCATCTACTAGCCGGGACCGAAATGTTACCAGCATGTTCATGTTTCCACGACGAAATTGTGAGTGAACCCACTCGATCTGCGATGGACATTTGACGACGTTCTCCGGTGACGCGTACCTGAGCGCCAGTGAGACGCTGCTAGGTTTCCACCTGCAACTTAAACAGAGACTCCACGAGTGGAACGAAAATCCAGCACTGAATCTGAAACATTAACATCATGTGATTGCATATGGACACTTTTTTAATCATGGAAAATGTATCATTATTTATGGAAAAAGTTAAAACTATTGAAATTTATAAACTGATTTTTAGAAGAAGCTGCAGCCTGCTCTTAATTCCCCCTAAATTTAGTTACCACCCTGCCCCACCCTGCAGGTTCGCAGCTATCAGTCTGGGAATAAATGCTTTGCAGAGAGAGGTCCATTTTAACATGACCTTTAATTATTCGGCGCTTCACCCTGCTTTTGTTTCAGTCTGTTGTCTGTTTTAAGTCAATAGATGAAAGTTTCTGAGAAGCATCTTGAAATCAGACTTCATCTTTGCTTCTTTAAAAGACGAGTTTGGCCTTGAGGTGCCTGAATGTGCTCCATCTCAGTTTTCTGCAGGTGGAGACGAACGCTAAACGCAGTGAAGTTGGCTCATTTAGTTGATCATTTAAACGCCTGATGTTCACGTCCTGCTGCCGATGCTCCTGATGGTTGGGACACCTTCCTGGCTCGTGTTTTAATGTGCCTCTTAATCCCCACACCTGACTGGAGCCTCGTCGCAGCGTCAGGACGCGACCTCGTTTCAGTTTACAGCGACGTCTTTACACAGAATCCAAACTGCACAGTGAAGAAAAGGTGCCAACTCTAATGTGATTTAGAAAATTACCTTAAAACTACCCCCCCCTCCCCCGAAAACTACCCCCCCCTCCCCCGCCCCTCTTTTGCGAGGCAGATTAATTATTGCGAGCGCGATGGATTTATTTACAATACAGCTGCTTTGTCTTTATTCATATTTTCCTGGATGTAAGCCCTGAAGCTGTTTTTGTTTTCCTGAATTGTGAATGATTCAAAAAAATAAAGTCTTGTTTGTATTAATCTTCTGTGACTTGTTTTGGTGAGCACACATCTTCACAGTTAAAAACACACGTCCACATTCACTGTTTGTTTTTTTTTATTTCTTACAAAATCACAGTTTAATAAATAGTCTGTAAAAATGAGTACAAAAGCGGTTTTCTTAACATTTCATATATGAATCACTCGTGACTTTCAGGTCAAAGGAGTCTTTAGTTGGATTTTTTTTGTCAGGAATGACATTTTCTTTTTTTTACAATCTAGTTTTGCTGAATTAAGGCCTCTTGATTTTGGCATCAGAACAATCTGTCAGTCAAATGTTTTGTATCTGAATTAGTGTAGAGTTATGAGCTCCCCTGGTTTCACAGTTCAGTCATAAAATAAATAAATTAAAAAATACACATTTACAAATAAATACCAAAATGGCTCAACATGCAGATGTCATCCCTTTGTCCTAAGATGCTGACGAAACTAAACACATTTCTAATGGTCAGTGTTTGACACTGCAGACATGATGCAACAGTAACAATGGCACATGAGGCTGCTTCATCGAAGGGGATTCCATCAACGGGAGAAATTATTCTTCTTCATCTCCTTCAGTCCTTTAAAGTATTAAAGAGGATAAATGTGGGCAAACGTTGGGAAATGATTCCTGAAAAATAAACATTTTGGTGGAATTCCCCTTTTTAAGAAGTTCAGGTGACAAGGAGTGCAATCCTGTGTTGTGAAAGACACTCTGACATCTTTACTGCATTACAGTGAAACCTCTGAGGGCGGACGCACACCTGAAGATTAAAGTCGGTTAAAGGAATGGACAGTTTGGGAAACATGCTAACTCACACTGGTGTTAGTTACTAAGACTGCTAGAGCTCTCATGTCCGTTTGTCCCGCATGAAGCTAACGGTACTGCCAGTGGCTAGCTGGTTAGCTTAGCATAAAGACAGGAGGCAGCCAGAACACCACTGTCGACAGGTAACAAAATCCTGCTGCCATTTCACTCATTTACAAGTTACGTCCCATTTATTTAATCCAGACCATAGACTGTGTTAAAGAAGTGGACATGGCAACCATGACATCACCCATTGGTTCGGAAGCTACCGCTTTGAAGCTATCACTCAATTGAATGGCGTTAGTAGCCACATATGAGTCAGAAGGATCCTGCTACAGCTACTAGTAGGCTCATAATGCCATTATCAGCCCATTAAATGGCCGTGTTTATTGTCAGGCGGCCTCTAGTTGTCGTGGTAATGTTGATGGAAGCAATGTATGGTAGTTAACGGCAAGAGATAAATAACTTGTGCCATAAATTACACGTTTATCCATCTAAAAGATAATTTTGCAAGTCAAGGAACTCGCAGTTTGTCATGGTACCATATATTTTTGTGTGAAACGGCAAACGACATTTCTCTTCACGCACAACATACATTCCCAGGGTCTCATTTATAAAACAATACCTAGGATCTACAATTTCTACAATCAGGCTTCCACCTCATCATCTACATCACTAATTTCCAGTCTCTAAAATGTTCGTAAGCATGGGTGAAAATTGCTCCCATCAAATCCGTTTTTATAGATCACAACTTTTGCATGGGAAGTGGCGCACGCCTCTTTCAGGCCTTGTTTTGTGAGCACGCAATTTTTATAAATGATACCCCTGGCTTTGTATCACCTAGGAAGTGAAAGAATATGCAAGACCCATATGAAAAACAAAGGCATTATAGCGTCAGCAAGAGACACAGTTATGGCCTCACTTACAGGTCTTGTGTAGTCTCTCTAATTACGTTTTTTTACAGTCTTATACTGAAGCAGTTTTACGACAAACTGACTTTTTCTACTTGCAAATTATCTTTTCATCTTGGGTGGAAAATATCATACCTGTAATTCATGGCACAATTTAAACAGGATCAAAAAGAAAAAACAAGTCTCTCGCCATTACCTAGCGTACATATTTTTTTAGAAATGAGGTCCCACATTGGTCCATTGGGCATTTGCCTCTCTGTAGCGAGATATAGGTTTGTTACCCTACTTTAGAAAAGTATTTATTTATACCCAAACCCTGATCTGTTTTTCTAACCCTTACCACATTGTTTTGAGCACCTAAATCTGTGTTACAGTGTTACAAAGCTACTAGTAGCTTCAGTAGGACCCTTCTGACCGATTTATTTTCAGCTGATAACACCCATTCAATCAAGTGATGACATTCAAAATGGGTGCAGTGTTTGAAGCCTCGAGTTTGACATTTTGTCCGTCACCATCTTGTCTTTTATTGGAGCTAGAAGTGACCATATTTGGATGATTGGGTGTAGCTATGGAGGATACACATTGCTATGCCTCTATCGTGACTGACAGGTCGCCCTGATGGCAACTTGTCAATCACAAAGGAGCACAGCTGTTTTTATTCTACATGGGACTATAATTTACTGAATAACATCATGTTGTAATGAAGAAGAAAGAAGAGAAACTAGTGATTGAGACCATAAACACGCGAGGGAATGGTTTACTGAGGTAAAAAATCAAGTGAAAAACGGTCATTTTCTCATTGACTTCTATGAAATAAGACTTTCTGCAACCATTGGAGTCGCCCCCTGCTGGTCAATAGAAAGAATGCAGGTTAAAGGCACTTCACATTAGCTTCACTTTCAAGAACCGGGGGCTACGTCCACTTCTTTGACACAGTCTATAATCCATACAAAAGACAAAGTATGCACTATTTACTGAAATCTTGTGGTCACCATGCTGTTGCTAGGCAACAACTGATTAAAAAAAATTAGTTTGAAATATAATTCGCTGTAACACATCATGTTGTAGCCATGTTTGGACAGAGCTAGGCTAGCGGTTTCCCCATGTTTCCAGTCTTTATGCTAAGCTAAGCTAAGCTAACTAGCTCCTAGCTTTGTGTTTAGCATGCAGACATGAGAGCAGCATCAAAGTGTATTCCCCAAAATATCCAACTAGTGTTTTATGAATCTTCCAGTGTGTGTCCACCCTGTACTACTGCAGAGGATTTCAACACTAAATTACTGCATATTATAACTCCTTTTGTTCATTCCAACAAAAGACAATTTTACATATTAAAAAAAAAAACCATGACAATGCAATTCAAAGAAATGAGAAGGCCTGTTTGATTTAGCCCCAAATCTCTGGAAGTTTTTTTTTTCTTTCTTTCTTTTCGAAGGGACGAGTTACTTTCACATTTCAGAACACCAGATGTTACAGTATTTAAAACACCACATTAATGATCTTTTCTCTGCAGATTCCATTTCCTTAAAGGTACACTGAATTTACAATAAGGCATATTCTAAACGTTTTCCCAATTC
This sequence comes from Epinephelus moara, assembly GCF_006386435.1. Classification (NCBI taxonomy): domain Eukaryota; kingdom Metazoa; phylum Chordata; class Actinopteri; order Perciformes; family Serranidae; genus Epinephelus; species Epinephelus moara. The sequence goes on along the minus strand of NC_065519.1, from coordinate 7,257,537 downwards.
GCAGGTCAAACCTCGACCACTAACTGCATCTTCAAAAGCTAAAATTTGAAGCACATTTTTCAATTTATATTACAAAAATCAAAGACATTTTGCAGCTGTAACATTTTGACCCTTAAGATAAAATCCATCTACAAAGAACATTTTGCACGAGTTTCATGAGGGAGAGTCGTACGACCGATACAGATGATCTCAACTCTCTTGTGTATTTTCATATGAACAGATTTCACATCTTCACACAGACCGATAAGATTGTCACATTAACATAAGATGCTGCTAAAATCATATTGCTCCACGATGGCTGCATGAAAATAATAAATCTTCGGCTTAGTACAGCGGGCTTCAAACCAAGATGTTAATAAATAAATAAAGAGAGTTTTAAATGTGAACATGTGATGATTTCTCTAGCTTTTTGGTCAAAGGCTGTTTGATGATGCAGAGAGGCTGTACAGTGTCTGTCGTGGAAAACAACTGCAGATTTGGTGTTTTTATTTCTCAGACTGGACGTTTGCGTGAACGTTTATGCCGTTAAGTGACCCTCAGACACAGATTCTACACTACACGGGCTTCGATGAGAAAACGATCATCCCTCGTTCCTGATAAACGATCGTCCCGACGCTAAGCAAGACAGGCAAAGATCTCCTCCTCCTCGCTGCACCACCACTGCTCCTAACAACCCAAACTCATTATTGCTTGCATGTTAATACATAAAGTATGAGAAACCATTCTCGTCTCTGAAAACTAGAAATATTTCACAGTCAGACTCCAGCGTGAATGACAAGGGTCCAAACTTAAAGACAACAGAAAAAGCACAACTCTGCCTGTTTCTTTTTTTTTTTTCTCTGTGTTCCTCTCTGGTTTCTTTCTGCTTTAACAAGGACAGACTCCAGTTTGTGGGAAGAGACAACATGGACGTTTGCTGGTGTATTCAGGATGTAGCAAGTCACAAATTCTTTGGAGTTTCATTCGATAAGCCGAGATGATGGAGCCTGCGGGGCTTCTCATGTACTGTCCCGTCGCAGGATGCAATGTTTTCACACACTCTCTTTAGATCCAAATAAAGACACACACACACACATTTGTCACACACGCGCACTCGCACACACACGCTGCCTTTCTCAATGCAAAACACAATTGGCACAGATTATCAAAATAAATACCCTGGAAGCTTGGCACTATGCAAAAGAAACTTCACATTTTTTTTGAAAGAAATCTTATAAAAAACTATTGAATAATCTCAGTCTACTCCACGTTTTCGTTTATCCTCACTATTACTTATATACTATATGCTGATGAAGGTTACACCAGTGTCGTAAACCTCTGAATGACTTAACTACCACTGAAACAATATAGCTCCTATTCAAATAGATTTTTTTTTCCACAAACGTACATCAAAATGAAGTATCTAACATCTATCGGACTATAGATAGTGCTGTTGTCTGGTATGCATCTCTTTATAGTGCCTCTTAATTTTTTTCCTGCTCCCTCTTCTTTCAAACAATCAGTTCCTTAAACGTAATCTCTGAAACCCAGAAACAAAATCTCTGTAAGTTCTGGGGACAGATAAGAAGTCACCTTCCTTTGTGTTATCCCACCTCAGACAGATGTTTCTGCATCTGTGTGGACGTCTGTTGGTGCAGATTACCTCACAGGTGTCCCTCCAGGATGCTGGTGACAGCCTGGTCCAGTGAAGGGCCTGACGTGGCCCTGGTCGGGGCTGCAGAGGGGCCCTGCAGGCGCTGAAGCTCCAGGATGCTGTCGATGGCACTCTGTAGATGTTCACTGAGCATGTTGTCCTCTTGGAGGGGGGGAGGCGGCGGGCTGAACCGCTGCTCCGGGCGGGGGGATGCATCCAACCTGTAGCATTTCAGTTTCGGGGCGCTGACATCTCTGGGAGGCAACTCGAAGCAACCAACCTGTGGCTCTGGCATAGAAAGAGGGTTTGGGGCTTTTATTTTGGAAATGGGTGCTGTCTGTGGGACCTCCTCTGCGGTGTTACAAGGCAGAGCTCCGTTGGAGATCTCCTCATCATGCTGAGGACACTGGGGTGCTCCGTTGGGTGCCTGAGAGTGGCGTTCATTCACAGCTCCGCCGCCGTTGGTCAGCTGCCCCATGTGGTCCCTCTTGAGTCCAGGGTCGCAGGCCGAGTTGTGAACAACCTTACGGGAGCCGGACTCCTGCTTGATGGTGAGCCTGAGAGCCCCGCGGGAGCTGGAGCGGTACGTCTTCAGTCCCGGGGGCCGGTCGGACAGTCTGGTCCAGGCTGGTGGGGAGGAGGGGCTGCCGGAGGAGCACAGCTGGGAGGGGCCGGAGGAGTGGGCACCGTGGGGGGAAGACGCTGATGTAGCCAAGGCCGTCATGAATGATTCTGGAGTCAAGAGAAAAGAGCAGAAGATTGAACAACAAGCTGTCATCATGCAAACCGTTTTAAAGGGTCAGTTCACCCAAATGACCCAAATCATCTCATACAGCTATGCAGCTAATTTTGGTTTCAATTGCTTTGGTTTTTTGATATTATTCAAAATCTCAGATGTCAGGCTGAGTTACAGAAAAATGAGTTTAAAAAGACTCAGACAGAAGATATTTCCAAGAATACATAGTACCTGAGCGATTTCACTACTTGAAAAATCTTTTATTCAAGGCTGAAGCTACTTAAGGGAACATTTAAGGGGTATTTGGGGAAGATAAAGGCTTAATTCTAAATCTCCTCAAACCTATTACCCTCTTTATCCTGCTGAGGAGGATTAACTTTCCTCTATATGTCAGGTCCTGTTCTTGTAGCTTTCTGATGTCAAATCCTGTTAATCTTTCCAACTAATATCTCTTCATGTGCCTTATTAAAGGGATAGTTCTATCTTTTTAAGTTAGGTTGTATGATTGACTTATCCATAGTCATTTTATTACCTATGGAAGATGTTGGTCGGTACCCACCCAGTTTGGAGAGGCAGGCTGAGCAAAGAAGTCAACACGTCCCTCTCCCCAGCAATATAACGGCTTTAGTTACCTATCAGAAAGGGCTGTCTGTGAGCGAGGTAAAGCGGTTTCTTTTTTGTGTGGCTAAAATATGTAGTATATCGCTTAGCTTCTGTGGTGGTACTTCTGTCTGCTCCTCCAAACTGGGGGCATGCAGACAGACATCTACTTCATGTAACACACCGACTGTGGATAAGTACCTCATCCCAACCCCACTTCAAAAGATCCAAACAATCCCTTAAACGTGACCACGGAGCATCTGTTTGGGACTATGGATGAAAAACACGTTTGCATTAACGTGCACTTCACATTAAATAAATAAACGTAAGGGTTTTTGTTTTAGCTAAAGTTAACTATCACTTGTGAGTTGTATAATTTTTGTATTATTATTCCTTCAGAAGTCCAACAGCAGCCGAGCCTGACATTTAAGACTTTTCAAGTGCTTCCTTCCCCCTTTCCCAACTTTTTTAATTAACATAACAACCCTGCTTTAATTTGCTCTTAACCTCTCACATGTAATTTTCTCGTCATCACGCCGAGTCTCTCTCAGCACGACCCTGCTCCACATTTACACAGCTTAATTACATATTCACACCTGGGAGCTGCTCTGGAGCAAATATGGAGGTTAAGTGCCGCGCTCCGAGGCACGGATAAATTAGTTTATGAGAATAAATTGGGAAGTGTCACTGATTCACTTTTCCCGTCCATATTTTCTGTCTCAGTCTTGGGATTTGAATCGTTCTCAGCCAAGAAAAATAACACATTTACGTAGGTGTGTAATAAGGTAGATGGTGATGATGGTTGGCACTGACCTGGGTCTCTGCGGACTCTCCGTCTGTCCTCCGCTAAAGCGCATCGCTCAGCCTGGAGGAAGAGGCGCTCCAGCATCACCATCTCTGCTGACGGACTCTCCTGCTGTGGAAACCAGTTCATACTCCGTCAGACACACAAAGCATCATCTGTCTGCTCCAGGACTGGGAAAACAACTCTGTGGGATCTTTGATTTGGTGCATTTAATTTTCTCACTGCCCCATGATAATGACTCAGCCCACATAAAACCAATTACAAACCGAAGATGGCCGGTCTCAGAAGGAGCTCACTTACTCAACAGTTACTGACGCAGTGTGTTGAATCTTACCTGGGCTTCTCTAACTAGTAGCTGCCTGTATTTGTTGACCATGTCCTTGGTGCGTTTCAACAGGAAACCAGACACAGTGTCAAACTCCTGGTCCACTGTGAACACAGAAACATTATCAGAGTCAGATCAGCTGTTGACAAAAAGTTTGTGGGACCTGAAGAACTTACGGAGTCATCAACAGGCATCAAGTATGTACAAAGTTCTACACCGCTGTTTACCTTACACCAGTTTGTATTGTTGGAGGATGTGGAGCTGGACTGATCGGTCAAGTAAGGTTTTTCCCTGGACTCTGACCAGGGAAATACCAGTACCAATGCCAGTACCCTTAAAGTGATGCCAATACCAATAGAGTCGTTAATTCAATACCAGTGGAGTGGTGTGTATACTTCCAAATGTTTTGGTGGCATCTCTGCGGTAGACGTTGAATTGACCATTCGAGGAGGAGAGTAGCTCTGGAGATGGGAGCAACAGAAAGTTTGGTGATCCTGCAAGGAGTTGAGATGGTCTAGGATCAGACCCCACTACATGCAGGTCAAAGGCAGGTATTGTTTGACTGGAGATGTTTCAGTACTACTTGGTACTCGGTTATTTAGGTCGATACCTTAAAGGTATTTAGTATCGATACCTTAAAGGTATTTAGTATCGATACACAGCCTTACTTGTCACCATCTACACTGCTGAGGTCAGGCCATGTCTGGAGAATGACAGTGTCCTTCTGGAGAGGATGCAAAAATGGGTCCTCAGTGTCATCTCTTAAGAGTGCACCCCTCCACTTCAACTCCCATCCCTTTAGAGCAGGAGGGAACAGGCAGCCACTCAGCTAGTCAAAGAGATGACACATCTACACCATCATTTGCTCCCACAGACAGCACAAACAGACAGCTTCGGAGCAGCAACAAGCTCACACGTCCAGTGCAGAGCAAACAGGCTGAAAGCAGAAACCTGTCTGCTGCAGTCAGACTTTATAGAGCTGAATGGGACAAAGATGGATAGCTGAACATTTGGGATTTGTTCTGTTTGTTATATTGTGTTTTTTTTTTTCTTTTTTAGTGTGTTTGTGTTGTGTATTTGTTGTGTTATGGCATTTTAAAATGTTTGCCTCTGCAGAAAAATACACCGCCACACACTTCCAGTAGGTCATAATTGATGACTGAGTGGAATTACTTTTGTTTGAGTCTTAACACTGTGTTTTAGGATAATTCTTTATTATATTAGAGCTCACTAACCTAAATTGAAGTCATCCTGAGTGGGCAGGTAACCGGCGCAGGTGTGGTACGGCAGCAGGCGCCTAACAGCGTCCTTCAGTGTGGAAAAGGCCGGGCCGGTGAAGGGGGTCTGAACCGCTGTGTGGTCCAAACAGATCTGCTGCTGGAACCTGAAGGACACGACGGCAACTGTGTTAACCTGAGCTGCTGCAGACTGGTAAGGTAATAAAACACGGCGTTGTACTTTTTAATATTTACTCTCTCGTACTGAGTGATGTAATGTAACAGTTATTCAGTACATACAAAAATTAAATACATAAAATAAGCTGATGTCAGTGAACTTTAGTGACATTTTCTATTTCATGGTTTCATCCGACATCACAGAACTTCTTACCTGTGCCTGCGCATTGCTGGTGTGAGCCTCTCCTCTCTCTGCTGCTCCAGAGGACCTGCCAGCTGGCAGCCAGAAAACATTTTGGATGAGATCAAAGGACGGAGACAGGGGAGCACTTTCAGGTCATTAATAATAAGTTTGCCGCATTTAACAAATAATCATTTCAAAGCTTCCTGTCTCTGTTTCAAGACCGGAGCCAATTCATTTTCACCCAGAGGGGAACTTATTTAAATCATTACAGAAATTTAAATATCCCGAAAATAAATTACATAGGTTATATAATATAATTAGAGTTGAAATGATTTGTTAAACACTTAGTGGGTCGACAGTAGGGCTGCATAATGTGCATCAAAAAATTATATTGTGATTATTTTGACAGATATTGGGACTGTGGTAGGAGTCATGATTTTAGTGGGAATGGCAATTTTTGCATTTTATTTTCACTGAAAAAACATATACATAAAAATGAGGATGATGTGATTTTTCTTGGGTCTGTACCTAACAAGCATGCTCCCTTATGTCTGGAATATGACTTGTAGATGAGGGCCTCTCTGTAGCACCACAATGCTTCTTTTATTATAATGGTACGTTGTGACACATTTTACTTTTATCAGTATTGCACTTAGTCATATTGCAAATTTGAAAATATTTTGATTTATTGTGCAACTCTTGTCAACAGCAACTTTTTTGATAATTGTCATATATTGTGGGAGGTAAAAATGGCCAAAAGTGTTCAGGTTTCGTCTTGTAATATTAGAATATTTGCTGTTTTTATCAATTGTCTATCATAGTAAATTTAATATCTTTTGGTTTTAAACTTTTGGTCAGACAAAACGAGACACTTAAATATGTCAGCTTGGGCTTTGGGAAGTTGTGATGGACACATTTATGACATTGTGTTGACTGAACGATTTATCAATTGATCAAAAAATTAACTGACAGATTAATTGACAATGAAAATAATCTTTAGCTGCAGTCCTTAAGATAATATATATAATTTGTCTTTATATGCAACATATTTTACATTCGGTTATGTTTGGATTAAATTTAAGTATTTGGGATTTTTCCAACATCCACATAAAACAATAACCATCAAAACCTTTAATGTATAGGCATTTCTGTACAGTATAAAGCACTAAAAACCATACTTCACACTGATCTTCCTTTGCAGTTTTCCACATTATTATTATTATTTAGGATGTATTAATTTTAAGGCAAAACGTTCTGACAAATATATGTTTGGTATTTTGATATCTACTTGCAAGAAAGCCCTCACAAGGTGCTGGTTGCTTCCTGAACACCCCACATTAGGGGAGTAGATAGATACCATAAATTATATTCATATTATGGAAAAGATTATTTTTCTCTTCATCTTTAGAAACCATTTGTTTTAAAAAAAGAAATACGTAACACCCTTATGGCCTGATTTTGTGTAGGTATCATACAAAACACCAATTGACTGTTTTCTGTTGTTTTGTTTCCTCAAGTCTCCCTGACATATATTTCATGGTGCTTATATGTACACTTAATTTCTCCCAAAATGTACAAAGTTCTTAAATTTTGAAGAAATCTGAACAGCAGGGGAAATTATTGTGTTTATTAGGATGTACAGTATCTCACATAAGTGAGTACACCCCTCCCATTTTTGCAAATATTTCATTATATCTTGTCATGGGACAACACTATAGAAATGACACTTTGATATAACTTAAAGTAGTCAGTGTACAGCTTGTATAGTAGCATAGATTTACCTTCCTCTGACTTGGTATGATTTTCGTAAACTGCTGTCAGAAAAAAAAAATTCTAATCACATTTTTGACATCATAAGGAAAGATATTATATTTCTTACAGCCCAGACACACCAAACCAAGATCAAAGAACTAGTGGTGACTGTTGCATCTCCTCACGCACCATGTCTCGGCCAAGACGTTGCACTTCAGACAACTAGCACCTACGTTTTGCGCTTGTGTGAGAGGAATTAACTCTCCACACCAGCAGGTGAGAGATATCTGTATTCGTGCCTTGAAAAGGGAAACCAGAAGACCGAAAGGACAGATTCAAGTCGCTAGTTAGCACATTAACAACATGACTCGATGTTGAAAGAACAAATTAAGTTTACCGTGCACTAGTGAACAATAACACAAACAGTTACAAACTGTTTCTGCCAAAGAGCTCAGTGGCTAAAAAAGAAAATATCAGATATATCAAGTTTGTTTTAATTTCGCCTTCTTGACTTAAAATGCTTGCTTTCCTCACATCACATCCGTTTTTCGTCTTGTTCACTGAGCTGAACTGCCAATCAGAATGATTTCATCCACTGATGCCAATTCAACATGCTGACAAGACAACAAGGGCCGACAGATGCTCACTGACAACTGAAAATTGACCAATGGCTGACCATCAGTGTGGTGTGGAAACAGAAGTAGCTGTCTCTCACCTTGGTGCTGGTTTGCTGACTCGTCTGGATGGGGGCACACTCTCTGGGGGCCGGGGGCCCATGAGCCTGGACACCCTGGGCTGCAGGAGAGGGTGGATGGACATCGAGAGTAAACGGTTTACTCTCCACGACCAAGGCAGCTGTTGGCTCTGCAATGGAGGACATGATGACAATGATGACAGAGGCGATGGCGATGATGATGATGATGATTGTATGGCAGATCATAATAATGATGATGGTTAGAGCGAGTCGCTCTGTGTCATATTCTAAATGAAACTCACTGTTTTGTGTGTGCTGTTGGACAGCGGAGTCGTCTCCTCCTTTGGAGAGACTAGCAGACGCAGCCGTGGGATCAGGCTGCTGCTGAGGCACCGAGACACGCAGAGGGGGGGGACTGCTGTGGACTGACGGGTTGACCGAGGACTGAGGCTGGGAGACAGACGACTGCTGGACCTGGACCTGGAGCTGGACCGGAGGCTGGGAGACAGATGACTGGATCTGCACCTGGTTCTGGGCGAATAAGGCCTGTGAGACCTGGAGCTGATGGGGAACCTGGTACTGGACTTGGGGCTCAATGCGAGGCTGGGGGGCTGTGATCTGAGGGACCGAACTCTCGGGACCAGGCAGAGTGATTTGAGGGGAGAAACTCGTCGGAGCTGGTCTCTCTGAGTCCTGAACGGGAGGGGAGGAGCAGATCAGCGGTGTGTCCTCTGGGTTTGAGTGAAGTGGAGAGGCCTCGACACACTGGTCAGACATCACAGTGTGGGCGTCCTGACCGGAGACTGTGTGGGTCTGTGGCTGGGTCTCTCTTTCATTGGCCACCGGGGACGCCAGCGACTCCATCGGCACTACCGGCAGCGCTCCAACCAACAGTTCAGATGTGATAGGAGAACTAAGTGCTTGCTGTGGTAGAAATAAGATGGAAAAACTGCAGTTAGATAAATCTTTTTAGATTGAATTTGAAGCTCATAGTTCCATGGCGCATGAAACCTCATCACTGAGCACTGTAACCAACATATAAACGTAAACCAGCACAAGACATTCATCACTGAGTCAGGAGGAATCTGTTGCAGCTCTGACCTGTTGCAGATGTTGCATAAAGGCCTCGTTCTGACTCATCGACTGCGTCACCTCCTCCATTACTTGGGTCATGTCTGCTGGGGGCATCAAAAGTTTAGGGATCTCCACAGCTGGATCGGGGGCCAGAGGAGGTTCAGGGGGAGGCTGCAGGACTGTGACTACAGGAGGAGAGGAGGACTGCAGCCCTGCAGAGGTGGGCTGCACCGAGACGTGCTGGAGGACATGTCCATAGGGCTGCAGCAGAAGAAAATAAAGACATCAGAGCTGGTTATTAAAGCTGAATTTAACTGCAAAATACCTATTTTAACATTACAGTGTGGGCTGTGTCTCCAGTTTGGAGAAGCAGACTGGACTACCGCCACAGAAGCTAAGCAATGTACTGCTGTGGACAGTTCATACTGTGTCAGCCTCCTGTTTCATCAGGGCCAGCTTTGTGTGTGTTTCCCCTGGTCGGTCTGTCTGTTCGCTGTGTCTTGCAGGTCCTGGTGGTGGTACTGCTATTCAGTGCATAAGCACCCATCATTGGCACTGCATGAAGACTAGGGATGAGTTTCGTGTGAGTTAGATTTGGACAGGCAGATTACGTGGGGGGGGGATTCACACTCTTCTTTTTGTGGGTTGATTGGACCCTTAGCGCACGAGGTTGCCACTTGCTTTGACCCACGGGTTTATGGGTTACTCTATATTTAGAATATTTTAACCACTTTGCCTTTCCGTCACATAGCTCTTTCAGACAGGGACCTAAAGCTATCATAGCAATCTATGCTCTCTTCAAAGCCACACTCAATTGACAAAAACAGTGATTTTACCTCGCAGAACACAGGAGTTCTGGTCTACCACTGCCACAATCAGTTACTTTGTTTGTGCTATTTTGTGACTTTGGTGAATCTGAACTAACCCTTTAAAACCCTTAAGTCCCATAATAATATAAACAAACTAAGTGAAAGAGGCAGCAGTAGACCAGCAACTCTTGTGTTCGGCGAGGTAAAATTACTGTTTTTGTCAATGGAGGCTGGCATTAAAAGAAGTGATATAACAGCTTCCATTCCTTGTCGACAACTGCTGTCTGACAGCAAGGTGAAGTGGAGAAAATACTGTAAATATAGTGTAGACTTAAACTGATCATATTTTTTTTAGGTGGCTAATGTACATTTTGCTGCTGTCCCTGTTCACAGCAGTACATTGCTTAGTTTATGTGGCGGTACTCCTGCCTGCTTCTCCAAACTCAACCTGAACTATCCCAAATATCTTAAAACTTGTATAGCAGTACTTTTTTGTCTTATGTATGAAAATCACTTGGTTGAAACTTGTGTAATCCATCATAGTGAACATCAAGTCTGCATGATTTATTTGTCAATGTTACAATTATCATTACATGGGAATGCAGTTCAGGTGCAGACGGATTTCACAGGAGAACTCCAGCTATTTAGTGACACAGTTTCACAAAGTTGCAAGCAGCAGATTAAGACATGTATAGTCAAAATCAAAGCTGCACAGGCAGAGATATCTTGGCTTTCAGCTCCTTGTGTGGGTCAAGCTTTAAAAACACATTTCCCAAAATGTAACATCTTTTTGTTAAACCCTTTCTCACTGGTAGATGCCCACGTATTTTAACTCCACGTTCCCAGTTTGTAACACAAGCTTTCTGTTAAGTGTTTTCCTTCAAGCCTGAGCCAAGGCAGGTTATTTATATTTTATTTGATTTTGGATTGCTCCCTCTAGAGCCACAGTTGACACTATACAACTGTTTCACAGGCTGAGTAGGACTCCTTGGGATGAGTAAACTGATCATCATACTACGATAATATCACACTGACAAAAATTGATCCAGACTTCATTTTCACTGTGATGGATTACATCATCCAAGCAAGTGTTGAGCGTCTGCTTACTGAACCAAGGTACAACAGCAACATTAAGCTGAAATAAATTCAAATGACTAAAACACAGCAGCATTAATTGCCAACCTCTGAGACAGAAACGGCAGCTCACCTGTGGTAGCTGGTGGAACGTCTCCTCTGAGCTGCTCCTCTCCTCTTGAATGGCTCTTTCTGGCAGCAGTACCACGGAGGCCTGCTGGAGGCTCAGCTGTCCTTCTGTCACTCCTCCTGTCTGAGGAGCAGGGGCCTGTGCAGCAAAAGGCAGCCCCTGAACTACTGAGGGGCCGTTGACGATCGAGATGGAAGTGAGATCTGGGGGAAGCACCCCTGAACTGTTGATCAAGGTAATGTGGTTTCCAAGAGCAGGACTGTGGACCAGGGTGGTACGCTGCCCCTGCCCTCCTGGAGTGTAGGTTCCAGCCAGCTGCGCTGGCATCTGGAAGACAGTAGGGGGCGCTGACTGTAGCTGCAAAGGTCCTGAAAGCACAGTGGCCTGGCGGAGCGCTAGCTGCCCTGAAGGCGTGGTGAAGACGGGGCTGAAGTTCAGCTGTCTTTGGGGCACAGTTAGGATCTGAGAGCCTTCTACCAGCTGCCCAGTTGAGGGATTCACACTGTGGAGAGACGGGCCATGGTGACTGGGGGTCAGCAGCGGTCGAGCTGCACTGGCAGACTGGGAGATCGTAACAGGGGACTGGCCTGGAAGAAGGAACTGGTTTTGGCCTTGGAAGAGTCCCTGAGGCTGCAGCACAAAGGAGCCGCCCTGGTTGACCAGCTGCAGGCTGACTGGTTTGGGGAGCTGCTGGGTGGGCTGCTGCGGAGGAGCTGCAGGCTTTTGGCCTGGAGGTTGGGAGAGTAAAATATTTGGTGAGGCAGTCCCAGGGACAAATGTAAGACCTGGAGTGTGTTTTGGCCCAGAAGGCTTGGGGCTAATTTGAACCAGTCTGGGCTGAATGCTGATAGGCAGTTTGGGTTGAATGGGAAGAGGGGCACGCTGCAGGACGATGCCCGGTGCTGCTGCTGCTGTTGCTCTCAGGGTTGGGGTGATAAGAGGGCGACTGGTCATACTGGGAACAGCCTTGTGGATGATCATACTGGACGCCTGGGCAGGACTCAGAGAGAAGGAGGTCTCTGGAGAAGCAGCAGGGAACACGTTTCCAGGCAGGAGCCCCATCAGCTGAGGAGGGGCAGCAGGTTTTAGAGAAGGGCAGCCTGGCCCGACAGCCAGGAGGGAGGGCTGCGGGGGCTCCACTGCTGCTTGGGTGTCCCTGGGCAATGCCTGGGTGATGGGCAAGGTCACAGACTTGGGTATGAATGGTACGGTGGGTGGGGAGAGGAGAGGGGCAGGTGAGTACAGCGACAGGCTGTCCCCAGGTTGGGCCAGACCTGCCTCCAGAGCCATGGTCTGCTCTGTGATCTCAGCCTCCTGCAGGCTCTGCTGGAGGATATCACACGCCACCTCTGCCTCCTCCGCTTCCTCCACCTCTCCCTTCTTTGCCTCAAATCCAGCCTCCACAGGTGTCCCACCCTGCACCACCTGTGGGTCTTCTCCACCCTCCGGCGATGACAGGAGGGCCTCCTCCAGGAAGGACAGATCCACACACCCAGGTGGAGGTGTGTCTGGGGAATCCCTGCCATCTCCCAGCAGAGAGACTGGGCTCTGGGGGAGGAAACAGTGGGAGACAGAAAGAGAGGTGCAGACAACAGGATAGAAGAGAGAGAGTGAAAAGGAGGGGAGAATAGTGTGGTTAGCAGGAGTTAAGAGGAAGCACTTTCAGGCACAGAAGGAGAGAAAAAAAAAATCGTTCTCCTGGGGAAAATGCTGGTTGTTGTGACGCTGCTGGCTGTGGATCCAGACACTCACCGGGGCATCTGTGAAGAGGGAGGGCTCCCCAGAGGAGGAGTTAATGAGCAGGTCTTCAGTCTGCAGCTGGTGGGATGAAATGAGTCGATTTTTAGGCAGGGCTCGCAAAGTCGTGGTGAGAAATGCACGCAGTATTACATTCCGACTTTCTTTCACACTGTCAGCCCTCCTCCACACATCTCGCACGACCGTGAGCCAAGAAATATTCCCATCTCAAATTTATCATTTGCACTATTGATTTTTTTTTATTTGAGTCCCTCTCTATTTAACACTCCTTTGTTACCTCATTGGTCCCATGAAGGAAGTCGTTCAGGGCTTGGGGGTCACTGCAAAGACGGAGAGGAATCACAGTCAGTTCAGTCTTATTGAATATTTGGTGCAAGTCAAGGATTCTGCACATTCGAACAAACTACCAGTTTTAACGTTAAATCATATACCGGTATAACAAAACCCTGCCCGGTTTACTTTCGATCATCTACAGGATCATTTTTATTCCGTTGGATCAAAGTACGAATCAGACAGACTCACCACAAAACATCAAGTAGACAAGTCCCATCTTCATCCTCCATGTCAACTAAAAGGAAGAGGAGGAAAAATAAAATCACATGAACAACATTTACTGGGAGGAAGTATAAACCACTGCATCACACACATTTTTACTTTCATTATCGATTAAATTAGAGGTTATTCTAGATGGTGATTTTAATTTTTACAGTCTCCAATGACATTGCTTCCTAAATTTAACATTCTCATCTTGGTATATGAGCTCATAATGGCCTTCCTCCACAGTGCACATCAGACATGCTCTCAGTTAATATCCAGCAAATCTCAGGTCACAAGTAATCAGCCTTCATCATTTTTTACAGCATTTATAGATTTAGAAATTCACTGGTCTCCTAAAGCAAATCTACGTGTGCCTTATTAATGTACGTGCATGGGTGTATGCACTTTGTACTTATTCTCTCTCTATTGTTCTATTATTCAGTAAGGCACCTCCAACTGCTTTTGTGTGAACTTGTGTGTGAACTTCTTGTGAATGGATTAATTGTTTGATTTATAAAAAGCCAGAAATTTGTGAAATTTGTGAAAAATCGCTAGTTCGTGGAGCACAAAACACCAAGTTTAAATTGTTTTTGTGTTGGATCAACTGTCCAAAATCCAAAGAAATGCAATTTACAGTGATGTAAAACAGAGAAAAGTGGAAAATCCTCACATTTGAGAGGCTTGAAGAAGTGACTAATTGGCATTTTTGCTTGATAAATGACTTGGATAACTGTTCAAAACAAAACAAAACCAGTTGCTTCAGAATGAACTGTTGTCCAGACCATTGTTTCCAACCCAGTCACAGAACAGATGTCGGCATTGTATGTTTCTGCAAACCACATGTATGTCACACTTGTACTTTTCTTATGTAGCAGATTAGTTGAAACTTTACGATTCAATTTTGAATTTCACGTTGTGACAAGGCTGTGGTTAATGTGGTTAGGTTTAGACACAAAAAACACTTGGCTTCAGTCGTTACGAGCACAGCTGGAAATGTCCCAAAGTCTCATGAAAACACACCTGCTTTTGTCGCGACAAACATCGCTGGACATATCCCAAACTCTCGTTAAAAAATACACTGCTACATACGTGGCTGTTAATGTCCTGAACTCTCGTTAGAAAAACGGATTTGTCGCTACAAAGATGACTAGAAAGGTCCCAAACTCTTGTCAGAATATACTTGTTTTTGTTGCTACAAGCATGGCAGAAATTGTCCCAAACTCTCATTAAAGAATATCCGCTTTTGTTGCTAACATGTCTGGAAATGTCCCTAATTTTTGTTAAAAAATACTTGCTTTTGTTGCTACAAACACGACTGAAAATGTCCAAAACTTTCAGTCAAAAATGCCCGCTTTTGGTGCTGTAAACATGGCTGGAAAAACCTGAACTTGCATTAAAAAACATCCACTATGTCATGACAAGCATGGCTGGAAATGTCCCGAACTGTCATTAAAAAATACCTGGTTTTGACGCTACAAGCATGGCTGGACATGTCCTGACATGTTATTAAAAACACCTGCTCTTGTTGCTACAAATATGGCTTAAAATGCCTTCTCATGTTGTTAAGAAATGCAAGCTTTTGTTGCTATCACCATGGCTGGAAATGTCCCAAACTGTGTGTAAAAAAAAAAGCATACCTGAGACCTAAGACATACCTGAACTCTCGTTAAAAAAAAATCACAGCTATGTTGCTACAAGCATGGCTGAAAATGTCCCAAAATCTCATTAAAAAATGTTTGAGGAGCTGGTAATGTCCCGACATGTGGTTTAAAAAACACCAGCTTTTATCGCTAATGTTTGATTTTGTTGCCACAGACACAGCTGGAAATGTCCTTACTGTTGTTTAATAAACACCTGGTTTTGTCGCTACAAGCATGGCTAGGTGTGTCCCAAACTCTCATTAAAATATGCCCGGCTTTGTCTCTACAACCATGTCTGGAAATGTCCTGATACACTAAAAAAATACCTGCTTTTATCGATACAAACACGACTGGAAAACTACCGACCAGGTTTGTTGTATGTTGGTCTTGGGCAGCGGTCTTGCCTACATGCCATGCCATCAGTTAGTGTATCCCTGGTTTGCAGAAATGTACAATGCCAACATTGTATTCAGGCAACTTGGCTGGTGTTCTCCAACCTTTTGACTTGTGACCCTTTAAAATAAAATTTGTGACTCCTTATCACAGCTGCTGGCCTCAGTGTGGACATGAACTGTCAAAGAGTGATTTTCTCCCTCACATTGTTTTATTTGAGTCATTTCACAAGAACAAAATCAGAAAAATCTAGATCATGTTGTGTTACTGACTCCTGCAGTCCCTTAAATGTGAGAGTCCCAACACCACAGGATGGGAATCACTGGACAGATCACCATCCCACCCAGTTACACTCTCTCCTAATGATTCTGATTCATGTGTCCACTTCCCAGAAGGAGACAGACCACAACATGGACCTACTTCATATGTGAGAGGCCCCATACAGAGCGGTCGAGCTGAGTTCTGGTGGTGGCCTCATGGGAAGTCGTGGCCGGGCTTCAGTGTCTGGAGGCGGAGGGATGCCAGGCCGAGGCGGCGGGACGGAGACGGAGACGGAGACGGGTCCTCCCTCTGCTGCTGGGGCATCGCTGCGTCTTCACGGTGCGGGAAGCCGGTGGGAGAGGCTGGAGGTGAGGAGGAGGAGGAGGAGAGGGGGAGGAGGAGGAGGGATTCACAAACACACACCACCACATGCTGTCAGGTCANAGGAGGAGGAGGAGAGGGGGAGGAGGAGGAGGGATTCACAAACACACACCACCACATGCTGTCAGGTCACTTGAGGTTACCACCAGCCAAAACACATTCTCATCTCAGCGGTGAGACATAAGATCAATACATGATTCATCAGTTTCTCCTCAGCTGTGGGCACACTTGGTGTGATCAGACACCTGAAGGGACCGGACCAAATCTTTCCCAATAATCGCGTCATAGTGTATCGATCATGCCTGACGCTGATGAGGAAAATGGAAGCTATTGTTGTGGCTATGACAGACATGAGATCTGAGCGCCTCAGCTGTAAATAGACGGCTCCCCCTGCGTCTTGGATGTGACTTGTCCTCTCCTCATGGCTGCAAGGGAAAAAAAGCAATGTGGGAAAAGCTCGGCACAGTTCAAGCCAATTATAACATTACTCACTGCCTCGCGCTCAATTTCCAGGGGAGGTCCCTTAAATAAAACAAGACAAACCTCCCTCTCCGATGCCGATGCTGACATATTTTTGTTTACAACACGACAACCGCATTAACACCCTCGAGGTACCGCATCGCCCAATGAAATCCAGGCAAACGACCCCTCATCTAAACCTGCAGCGGCAAGTGCATGCTATTCTCTGGCAATAACAGGACCAGGATCCAGTGATGCATTTGTAGGTTACGTAAGGTGAATGTGTGTTCATGTGAAATTAATGTCCCAAACGATGCAGGATGCGGAGCCGCTGTTTGCTCCTGCTGGTATTTGTCTGCTGCTTTTTTTTTTTTTTTTTTTTTTTTTTGCTTTTTTTTTTTTTTTTTTTTTTTTTAAAATGATTTTCTCCTCCTGAGTGGGACCACGGCAGCTGACGCCTGCTGTAAATCATATCGCGGTAACAAAAGATGCCTTGTGTTAAATATCATTTCCACACTGCCAGCCCCGAGCGATTCCCTTATCGTTGTGCCATTAGAGTAATTCCGCAATTCAGAAAAAACAAGCAAGAGGAGGTAAAAAAAACTCACCCCTTCTTTGTGGTTTATTGTCCTGTCAAGCGGGCCTCTGCGCCATCGATTCTCACTCAGTGGTCTTTTCAGATGCTAAAAGGAGGAGAGGGGGTGGTGGTGGTGGTGGTGGTGGAGGGGGTGGTGGATGGGGTAGGGTAGGGTGGGATGAAGGAGGAGGAGGAGGAGGAGGAGGAGAGGGGTGTGGAGGGGGGTACCGGGGTGGGTGTGAGAAACAGACTGGGAGAGCCGATCACAACACAAAGGTGGAGAGGAAAAAACAGAGGAGGCGAGGATCCAGCTTCAGCTGACCGCCTCCTGCGCTCCGTCAGCCACCGGCACACACTTCACATGTCCCCGCACCTCACCGCGGAGCTCCCTCATCCCAGATACAGATGTTTCTCGTACATTTTATTGATTTTTCTTCCTTTAATTCCCCCGAGTCCGGAGAACTGTAAATACTTTCTCAGGCAGAGTGGTTAAAAATCAATATTTAGAGACGCGCTAATGTGCCACTGTACTGTGCCTAAAGGAGGAAATTACTATGTGCAGCACTGCAAAGCACATAATCATCCCTACACGTGTCTATGTACTGTTAAGGCAGGAGACAGAAGGAAAGAGATTAGAAAGAGACAGAAATTGGGAATAAAACAGTGAAAGACGAAAAATCCAAAAAGAAGAAAAGAGGACAGACATACAACCAATGAAATCTGCAAAGATAAAAAGAAAACGCAGAGCACGTAGACATCCTACAGTCATAACCAAACAGTTCAAGAGGGGAGGGAAGAAAAAAATAAAAGAAGGAAGGAAAAATAAAGATAACAATAAAAGGAATAGGAACATGCATTTGAAAGAAAAAAGGAAAGAGCAAGACAGGACAAAAAGAAATGAAACCAATTAAATTTGCAAAGATAAAAAACAACAACTGCAAACCACATTGACATCCTTAGTGTCACCTCTCTATTGTCAAAATCCAAACTGTTCAAGAGGGAGAAAAGACAGACAAAATAAAGATAAAGAAATAAGGAATAAGGAAAGTCACAAACATGAAGGGGAAAAAATGGGGAAAATGAAAAAAGAGTAAAGACGGGACAGAAAGAACTGAAACCAATGACATTTACAGAGTTAAAAAAAACTGCAAAGCACATTATAATCCTTGCTAACACTTGTCTAGATACTATTAAGGTGGGAGAAAGAAGGAAAGAAATTGGGAAAAGACAGAAATTAGGGATAAAACAGTGAAAGACGAAAAATCCAAAAAGAATAAAAGACAGTACTGAAATGAAACCAATGAAATTTGCAAAGAAAAAAAAGATGCAGAGCACATTAACATCCTACAGTCAAACTCAAACTGTCCAAGAGGGAGAAAAAGACAGAAAAAATAAAGATAAAGAAATACAAAATAAGGAAAGTCACAAAAACATGAAGAAAAAAAAACAGAAAAATGTAAAAGAGAAAAGACAGGACAGAAAGAAATGAAACCAATGACATTTACAAAGATTAAAAAAAACTGCAAAGCACATTGTCGTCCTTACTAACACTTGTCTATATACTGTTAAGGTGGGAGAGAGAAGGAAATAGACTGGGAAAGATAGAAATTAGGGATAAAATGATAAAAGACGAAAAATCCAAAAAGAAGAAAAGACAGGACAGACATGAAACCAATGACATTTGCAAAGATAAAAGAAAATGCAGAGCACATTGACATCCTACAGTCAAAACTAAACCGTTCAAGAGGGAGAAAAATAAAACAGAGAAAAAGCAGGACAGTAAGAAATTAACCAGTGACAGAAAAGCTTAATTTTTTAAAAATCTGCAAAGCAAACTGACATCCTTAGTGTCAGTTACCCACAGTCAACACTTAACTGTTCAAGAGGGAGAAACAAATGTACAAAGACACAAAAGGAATGAGAAAAGTAACACAAACATGAATTTGACAGAAAAAAGGAAAAAGAGAAAGAGGACAGGAACCAGAGGTAGAGGAAACATTTCATTTTTAATCTTCCCACACAGGCAGTGTGTTTTGAAGGTCCAGGAAATTGTGGATATTCTTCCAAGGTACAGTTAAAAGAAAAAAAAAATCAATATTTCAAGACAAGCTTGTTTGCTGCCGTATTGAGTGAAAAATGGGGAAATGTGCACGACAGCAAAACAAATTTACATCCTCTGTGGCACCTCAGTCAATGGCACTCGGTCCAAGAGGGAGAAAGACAGAGAGGAGCAAAAAGTTTTAAAGAAAGGACGAAGAAATAAGAATTAAAGACAGTAAATGAATGACAAAAATGACAGACGGCAAAAGAAGAAAGGAGAAAACCTTAATTAATTTTTATGTCCTGAAAAGTCAAGGGACCTGTAAATATTTGCCCACGGGAGTAAAATCAAAATATATTTTGAGATGCTTTTTTGGCAAAAACTGGGGTAATTACCTTGAGCAAGACTGCAAAGCAAACTCTCACCCTTGGTAACACAATGGTTTTTTTAGTCGATAGCAGATGACAGTTGGAAAAAGATGGGGAAAAACAAAACTGGGCAAGGACAAACACAGAAAGGATAAAGTAGAAAAAAGGATATAATGAGACATAATAAGAAAAACTCAATTCAGAAAAGTTTATTTAAATGAAATCTTTATTAATAAAGCAAACATTAAAATACAAAATGCACCTCCCCTTCGTGAGAAAAAAACGTTCCGTAAAAACTGTCAAAATCTGCTCAAAACAGGTTACTCAAATCATTTCAACACAAGTTACAGAAAGAAAAAATAACAANCCCCCCCCCCCCCCCCCGCGACCCTCCACCCTGTCAGAGGCTTCACTTCTGTGCCTGCTGGGCCTGACGGCGCAGCAGCACGTAGATCTTCTCTTTGATCCAGTCCTTGTTGTACGGCTGGTACGTCTGTGTGTCGGCACGATACCTGAGACAGCACGACAAATCAGATTTAGGTTCAGATTGCTTTAAAGCTTGGATGCCCTGGATGCTCAGTCTCTCTAATGCACAATTTGACAAAAAACAATTGAATGAGACACTTTACATGTCGAACACTTCACCTCCTGAATGACCATGTGTACATCAGTTTGTTCATGTTGAATTTGTAGAGAAACATTTGGTTTCTCGCATGCCTCCATGGTGAATGGAGAATCCAAAAACAGAGAAAATCCTTGATGAACTGAAGTCATTGGAGTCTGCGTTTCACAACAACAAAACTATATCAAAACATCCGTTTATAAACTCTCGCACAACTCATGCAGAACAATCCAAGTCTCATTTATCCAGTCTTATGCTCAGTACTTCCCAAACAGACAGACAGTCCTTTTAAACACGGAACGGAACTGAAGTAGACACTCATTTGTGCTCTCTTCAAAGCCAGACTCCATTGACAAAAACAGTAATTTTACCTCCCTGAACACAGGAGCTGCTGGTCTTCCACTGCATTGATCAGTTAATTTGTGTAACTATGATTTTGGTGAATGCGAACTAACCCTAAACACTGGGTTAAATGATTGTTCTTGTCAATGGAGTCTGGTTTTGAAAAGAGAACATTTGTAGTTCAAGTCCTCGTTGGAAAAGGTTGCCTGTTTAGGCAACCCGGTCTCACTCCAAAGTCGTCGAAATCTGGTGCTTGGGCAGTGACTTGCAGCGTCAGACTCTGATGAAAAAGCCCTCTTTTGATGTCGGCATGATACGCAACCGGTTGCCGTTATAGTTTAATGGCGCTCGGCGGTGTTCGCGTCCCATAAGATTCTAAAGACAAACCCTGTTCTTTTTTCCTTAACCCAACCACATGCGTTTGTTGTGGAAGATAAAAAAAACCCGTCAATTCTCAGTGTTGTACCGACGTAGTGTGTATATTTTGAAGGAGACTGTATGTAAAAGTTACATTTCCTGTGAAACCAGAAGTGTATCTTGAAAGACAACATGCATGTAACAGGCAGAACGTGACACGGTGTCCCAGAACGTCAACAACCCACACACCCAGGGTACCTTGCATGTCGTATGTGGACACGGAGAGTCCATGACCAAACGTAAATATGTGACGAGGTCGGAGTGAGAATGTGTTGGTTTAGGAAGTACTGAGTTCAATCAGACTTGGATTATACTGTACAGGTTGTGTGAGAGTCCGTAAACAAATGTTCTGATACAGCTTTGCTCTTCTTAAATGCAGAAAACTATGAATTGATTTTCTCTGTTTTAGATTCTTCGTTCACCGTGGAGTCATGCGAGAAAGACAGTTTTCTTCACAAATTCAACACAACACACGGTGGGTAACTGATATAAAAATGGTCATTTGGGGGGTGAAGTTTTCCTTTAAGTCAAGTTCAACTACTGGGAGAGAGAAAAGCACCGTAGCTGTGCTCAAGGGCACTTTAGCCGAGTAGCTGCTTGTATACACAGGGGTTTGAACCTCCCAGGTGAATCACCCAAATTAACAAATTATTTAAAAATGAACGTCCTAAATTAACGGGGCCTCAGGCACAGAGAGGTTTCATCTGCTCTTACAGGATGTCTGCAGCAGTGTGGGTTTGAATCATGACTTGTTCTACATCTGTAATGCAAAGCTAAACATTCTCACTCAAACGTTTAGCCTCATACATCTTAAATTTGAACAATATGATGAAGCAGAATGTTTTTAACCAATGTTTCAAGGTAGAAATGGAAGTGCGAACGAAGGCAGAGACATCAAACCATCCGTAAGACATCATTCTTCACAGCTTATTGCTGTGTTGTCTGCATGGATGAATTACATGACAAGATGAAATTCAGCTAAACACTACGCTTCTATACAGTAAGTGCTTTTGTTCCCATACTTGCAAGAGTTAATGTTTTGTGTTTAATATCTGTTTGTGCATGCTATACAGTCACATTACATGGAGAGTTGCCTGTCGACACTCAATATTTTAAGCAGTAATAGGGTCAGTTTATCAAACTTACACCAAACAGCTGAGGTCAGCCAGGTCGTCGATGAAGTCAAACAGCTGGCTGATGTCGTATGTTATTGACGGACTGTTGGGGTTCATTCTCTTTAAATGCTCCTCGTACATCTTACACACACCTGTGCAGGAGACAGGAGATACATGTTAAGAAAATAAAAATACTGGCAATGGATTTCTATTGCAGAGATATGCGAAATCAGCAAAGTTGTTTATTTACATTGTCATTTTCAGCTGTAACTGTAATGTTTAAAGACATATAGTTAAACACTGTGGTCGGGCCTATCTGAGGTTTCTGCTGTAGTTATTTAATGTATTGCGCTCCTTCGCTAGTGTCTTTGATCCACCTGCATTAAAGCTTAGCAATGTACTGCTGTGGACGCCGCCGCAGCAAAACATATTTCAGCCACCTAAAAAAGCAACATCATTTTAAGTGTATGCTATATTTGTAAAAATGTATCCATTTTACCAGGCACTAACTGACAGAGGCAGCTGTAGACCATTAACTCCTGTGTTCCTCCTGTGTACTTTTTGTCAATAGAGTCTGGTGGCTTTCAGATAACGGCTTCAGTTCCCTGTTGGATAAGGCTGTCTGACGGCAAGTTAAAGCAGTGAAAATATTCTAAATATACCATGCACTTAAAGTGATATGGATATTTCTTTCAGTGGTTCCCTTTTTAGGTTGCTAAATACTAACTGATGAAGTTGTTGTTAACAAAGACTGTGATTCTGTCTATTGACTGGACACTGTTTTAGACCCTGCTGCTGATGAAGGAATTTGTTAAAACATTTGCACTGTATATTGTCAGCTAACTATCTAGCAAATGCAGTTATACCTAGTTAGTTATTCTATTGACACAAACAAATAAAATATTTGGGTCCAAACAATATACAAAAAAAAAACATATCAGATAAACCCATTAGTAAAAACATTAAAAGGTAAAACAACTAACAACACAGAGTCCCATCATTCAGTAGAGGCCTGCTGGTGCTAAAGTACTGCAACACACGCATGTGACATGACTAAGATTCTTTTATCAGTGTCCACTAAGAGTGAGCTCAGTTCAGTAGAGTCGTGTCCATATTTCTTACAGATATGCTGTGTAAGAGGGCACAAAAGTGCATACTATAAATTCTGTATCTAGGTCAAATCAAACCAAGGTAAATATGGGCACTCAACTTAACAGTGTACGATCTAGTAGTGACATCATCACATTGGGTATAATAAATGATGACATCTCCCGGGTGTTTCACATCAATGTCTCTTAATTTTGATAAGACACTGAATTTTTGTTTACGTCCATCTTTCATGTTACATGTGCGTTACAGATTATTTTACAGCTGCACACCAAGATCTTTTAACTACTACTAGGTTTGTAATATTTGTGAGAAATAAGTGTTACTGTTCTCACCCAGACCACCATAAGTCCCTCGAGAGTATACAAAAGCTGCATACATACACATTAACAGTGAAGATAATAGATACAACTCAACTATTTACTGCTACAAACTCAAGCTAAATTGAAAGTTTTATTGAGTATTTACTAGGCTCAACCCAGTAAGACTGCCAGTGCCGTTTTTACATTTACATAAAGTGCATGTCTATAAGAGACTATTTGTTTGTGCTGCGATGGAGGGACATGCAGCTTAAGTATAAAGGCACCAAAACACCATCAGCTCACCTTCCATACACTCGTTGACAGATTCATAATCAGCGTACGTCCTTCCCTCTGGCCTCTTGGTGGGCTGCACCAGCAGGATGGTGTGGGACTGAAAAACCAGACACATGTTGTTAGACTGTGTTTAATTTCATCTCGCTTCCAGGTGTGACAGCCAATTTATAATGCAATCAAATAATGATACACATATTCACATGTGCAGTGTTGCTTGTTCTGTTCCATACATATTACACCAATATAAACTGAATATGTTTTTTAAGACATTGCTTGAGCTCTGGTGGTTAGCTAACTCATGATAGGTGATTGCCATGATGTTTAACTAATAGTAGCAGTTCAATGGTCACCACTAGTCTTATTTTGTAGTGATTTATCGGTCTGTTAATGTATAGCTACGGTATATTAGTATCTGTAAGTCAATAGTATGTAGTCATAAAATAAAACACAACAAAAGACTGTTTTTTTCCGCAAGATTCATAGATGTATTTAAAAATCAAGGACTACGCAAACAGACGCACACCTGAGCCCATCGTTACATCTTTAAATAATTTTATGTGTTATCCAACATTGACTTTAAGTGGTAATAAAGTAGTTAGTTAGTTAGTCAAATAACTAACAAACGATTGGGGGCTGTTTAGCAGTAAATCTGTGCTTTATTCGTCTCAGTGTTAGTGCAGCTGCTCAGGTGCCAAACGTCCCCCACACTCATGCTAACGTTAGCACAGAGCTTGTAGCCTCATTTAACATCTGATCTGCTGAAATAAAACAGACACTCTGCTGTGAAAACTAATATTCTTCATGGATTCACAAACATATATGCTATGAATACTGTATAACGACATACTGACCATGATTTTAACAGTTTTTTGGAGGTGTCCGTGGGTTTTCTTGGCTCCTAGCTTGCTCTCGGACGAGTTGACCTGTGACACCGGAAGTACAACTAGCTTACTGAAATCAAAGCGTCGGCTGTTTAAGTTTTTAATTATTCTGTTTGTTGTCGCTAATTTTAGTCTGCTGTCGATATGAAAACTAATTTCGAGTCGAAAAGATCAAACGCGTACGAGTTAGATTTATTTAAATCACAAATGTTATTCAGCATAACAGAAAAATAAACAAATTAAAATACAACGTTGTGATCTTGAACGCTCCCCCAGTGAGCAGTAGCAGGAGCCTTCTTCCGGTTAATGTTTTATTCATTTATTATTATTTTTTTTTTCATTTTTTAATCTTATTTCAAATATAACAGTTAATTGTACAAACAGATATATACTCCATTTTATGAAATTTGAAAATTATAATTTCAAAATCAAACATTACAAAATAAAGGAACATGCAACAAAAATTACTATAAACAACATGAAATTGTATTTTGTATAATTATAATACTTATTGTTGTATAAATAATTGTTTAATTTTGTCAATTATGTAGAAAGTCTTAATAGCGTCCTTGTTCGTCAAAGAGATATTGTAATTAAACACAAAAAGAGGGACATTTGGTGTAATCTGAAGCACTCTGGCCTTATTGATGTGATATTTGCCAACAAGACCGAATAAAGTGTTTTTCACTATATCCCAAAATTATAATAAATGTTAGCCTATATCCATATTTGATGATTGGATTTATACAGTCTGCGATGCTTCCTCATAAATACTAATTACGAATAAAGTAAGGTTAGTGTTATTCAACATTATTCACAAACATTACCCTGCTGGTCATGCAGAAATACATGTATATAAAAGGAAACATAAACATAAACTGCTCTTTCTGTGATGACTGAAACCGTTTTGTGCATATTTTTGCATTGTTCTCACCTCAAGAAATTCTGGCAAGAACCTTGTGGATTTGTCATTGATCATATCTTCAAAGACCTCAAATTATTATAGGGGAATGTGGAGTCTGGTTTCTTAAAACGCCCCAAAAAATGAAGGCATGTTTTTGTTTTTAAAAAAAATGACAACGATTTTGCCAAAAAAGTAAAAATAGATAAATGTGAGTTTAGCAATTTAAAACATATATCTTGTGTAGTATTCTTGGAGGATGTTGAGCAAAATGTGACACTGCTTAATTAACTAATTTTATAGTTTAAATAAACTATAATTCAACTAACAAAAAACAGCAATCAAGGCACTTTGTATCTATATGTTTAATAATATTTTTGACAAGTGTGATTATACCCCGAGCTCTTTTGTATTTGTTCAATATTATCCTCTGTATAGTGAATCTGTATTACACTCTTTTATTTAAAATTTAATTTTGATTTTAAATGTTATTATTTTCATTAATTGATTTTATTTTCAATGAAACATTGTTATCTTACTTTTTTTATACCATTTTTAACTTTTTGATTTTATTATTATTATTATTATTATTATTATTATTATTATTATTATTATTATTATTATTATTATTTTCTCATTTGACGCTGGTCTTGGATTTTGTTAAATAATTAATAAAATGAGAATTTAAAAAGAAAAAGAAAAAAAAAAGAAAAAGGTTGGGAACAGGAAGTAGTTTACAGCAGCGGCCGGATGTTCAGTGTGGAGACAGGAACAACAAAGAAGAGAAAGCGCCCGGGTTTTAAACCTACTCGAGAACACACCAGAACACAAAACCAAGGAAATTAGCTGTCGTTCACAGTAGGTGAGTTTAATTATTTAAAACCCGCTTTTCGTGAAATATATTTTGTTTGAGCTGTGTAAGTTATGAAGCGTTTGAGCCTCCCAGCGCGGCCGCTGCCTGCTTTGCCGTTATGGCATTATTGGCTAACTAGCCGTTTTAGCCACTCGCTAATGATGAAATAACTCTATGAGTAGTGGAGACAGTCAGATAATTAACGTTACGGCCTGTTAGCTTTAAAGTAATTACCAAGTAACGTTAGCAGGAAGTCTTATTTAGCTGTCAGCAGTTCACTAGGTAACGTAATAATTAATTATTTCCCGGCGTTTAATCAGTACCGTGAACGTTACATCCCTACTGGAGGTGATGGTGAAAAATCTTACTTTAGATCAGAGCTTGTCATTTTAATGTTAACAGGATGATGCATAAGGGTCTTTTTATGCACCATATAATCACCATAGGTGCTTGCATATTTATTAAAGGGCAGATTTGGATATATTTAAGTCAGTATTTTAGATATAGGCTATTACTTGCAACCAGTGGTATAGTGGTAGTTGATGCGGTTTGTGTGCTACTAGATAGATGGGTGGGTTACAGACGAGGAAGGGTGTGTACTCTTCTATGTATTCCAGTGGCTTTTTGGCTTGTAGGTGGGTATACTGTGAACAGCCAGAAAAAGAGGTGGATATACCTGTGTATACCTCCACTACACCACTGCTTACAAGTGTACATGTACATTGAAAGAGCTCCTGTTCATACTGGTTGTGAATTGGTCTCCTCCTAGAGGTGGGAGACAAGACCCACAGCTCTTGTTCTGTGCAAACATGTATTTTAAAGTTCAGCCAAAGCTAATGTTAGTCTCCAGCAGCAATTGTCTTTTTAGGACAAAATTCCCACCTCGTGTTCCCGTCCCTCCGCTGCAGCTCAGCAAGGAAACGCTGTGTGGCGAAAACACAAAGAGGAAATTTCATATCAGAAAATAACTTTTGGAAATACCCTGTTGGAACCTGATAATGTCAGCTGGGTGGGTGGTCTTTAAAATGCATATCTGCACAGAATGAGGACTGTGGATTGTCACACTTGAAATTAATCACCTTGCAGGCAGTATGGACATGAGGAATGATCACAACTCTTTGAATGTACATACGGGTACTTTTTGGGGGATCTTAAATCTTGTATGTTTAAAATATAAGAGCATATCAGGGAATTAAGGTGTATGACCCTGTCTTTTATGTGACTGCTGAAGACAGATTGATGACAGTGTGATTGACAGGTTATGGTGGATTATTATAATTAGACCTCTGCTCTTTTTTGTATCTAACATCAGTGTAATTTCTTGTGACAACAACACCACTTTTACGATGATAAGCTCCAGAATTAGATACCCTCTCTGTATTTTGTGGGTTTTTTAAATCACTTGCAAGTCATTTTCAAACCTCAAATTTACCTCCTGGGGATCAACACTCTGTACACCTTACGACACCCTTGTGTTGTCACTGATTAACCTTTTATTGCATTTATTTCGTGTGATACAAACTGAATATTGTCTCCTGTTCTCTGTCACCAGGGCAAAAGAATTTGGTTTGCATGTGAGGACAAGTGTCTGCCGAGCCAACCATGGCGAACAATGCAGAGGATATTGAAAACAATATGGTCAGTATAAAAGAATGTGTCGCAGTAGCTCTAACACTCAGTCTGTATCTCTGTCCGTGTTAATGTATTGGGTAATGATTACCTCACAGTGTTAGCTGAGTGCAACGTAGTGTTTCCCTGGTGAGTCAGTGAGGAAAGAGTTGTCAGTTTCCCAGTCAGGTTGTGACGCCACACGGTGTGGAGGTGTCTTATTACCCTGGTTTCATCCGGCCTTTCATACAGTAAATGGTGATCATGGATGATTATGTCTTGATAAGGAAAAATGTTAGCCTCTGAATTAGGAACATAAATGCCAGTGTGGCACTTTGCTGACTGCATTACAGTAAATAAAGGTGTGGCCTCTCTGGCCCAGGTAAGAAGTCAAAGTCCCCTCTACTTTCACGGTCAACCAAGCAACCATAAGCCTTGTTTAGCCCATAACAGCTGTTCATTTACATTACAACAGCATTTCTCTGTTTTTGGCTCGACGACAAAACATTTAATTTATGTCTTTAATGGCATATTATGGTCAGAGTGATGTCAGCCATGTAATCAATGAGGTCAGACAGCTCAGTCAGGCCAGTATGGCTAGTGGAAGTTTTTAACAAACATTTTGATTTACTGGCACAGTATTACAACCCTGCAAAGTAACTGGTACAGTAGAGAAGTCCGAATCTCTTGTGTCCTTGCTACCAGCGTTGGCCTTATTCCCAGGACTGAGAAACAATGTGGTGTACCTCTCAGTGAGGTCATTTTGTACAGTTAAAGAGCTGAGGCAGCTTTCACTGCTCAGCACAGTCTCTAGAGATGCCTCCTGTCTTCATTTCTGTGTACCTGGTGAGATTGCCTCACGTCTGGGCCGCCACATGTCTTGACTCGCCTGTCAGCCTGGCAGTTTTAGTTCACATAGCCTCCTTGATTTGTCTTTTTATTTTGTCCTGACGGGACAGATCCGCTGGGGGAGTGGGAACGAGCGCAGCGTTGTTATCCTTGGAGAAACTGGTCTAGTGGGTGTTAATGTTCCAGTTAAGGTCTGAACAGCAAACATGTATGGCCTGATAACACTTTGCTGTAGTGTTTGAGCAGTTTCTAGGCAATTTTGCCTATAAAAACAAATGAAACGCTCGAGTTAAGAGTATCTGATCTGATAATAGGATTTCTTGTTGACATGCACTGTATGTTGATCCATAACTTGTACAGAAAGTTAAATTTGGACTATTTATCTGAGGTCAGATTTTCTCAAGCTCACATGGTCTAAAGATAGAATTTATCGACAAGATTGAGTTAAGGGTTTAAGGGACCAACCATGAACCACTGTGTCTCTGTTTTGACTCTGGGGCATGTGTCATAAAAGCAAGCACTCCAAGTACTGCTTACATGCAGAGCATAAATTTCGGCAGCATCACGCCTCACAAAGGTTGATTGCTAAATTAAGTGTGGTTTTTGTTTTGAATTGTGAAACTTGTGTAAATGAGAGAAACAAGAAGTGATCTTGTTTTGCAAGTCACAGTGTGCGGTTTTGCAATTTTGGTGGCTGGGGACCTTTTGTTGCACGTCATTCCTGATCTCTCACCTACAATTTCCCGTTATGTCCTTATTGTTGACTCTCAAAGGAAAGCATTAAATGGCACCCACCCAAAAAAGTATTGATTATTTTTCTGGCATTTTAAGGCTGTACCAAATGTCAAATTAATTTTTAACATTTGAAGCTTCTATTGAGGTTTTTCGAATGAAGCTTCAAACGTCTTTCATCATAGAGCAGGTCGTCCACTAATCAAAAGATTAGTCAAGTCAGCATGTTGAAGTATCCTTGGGCAAGATACTAAACCCCAAATTGCTCCCGGTAGCTGCTCCATCAGTGTGTGAGTGTGTGTAAATGGTTAATGAGTAGCAGGTGGTGCCATGTACAGTAGCCTCGGCCATCAACCTGTGAATGTTTGCGTGAATGGGTGAATGTGACATGTAGTGTAAAAGTGCTTTGAGTGGTCTTAAGACCAGAAAAGCGCTATACAGGTGCAGCCCAGTTACCATTTATCATATATTATGACATCAACAATTTAAATTAAGTGATTAATCGGATTAAGTGAGTTTGTATTATTCTTATTAAACCAACTTTCCTCAATAATTGAGTGTAATTAATGGTGCTGTTTGATTGCTGCTAGTCCGTTCTATTAATACAGGTGCATGCTTCGATTTGTGTGCAGCAAACGGGGGAGCAAACTGTTTTTTGACCCCAGTGAAATGTTGTTTTTGAAAGGCCAAAAGCCAACAAATATGGATTGAAGTAGAATATTTTGTTCGATTAAAAACATGTTGTGAGTGTTGGAAAAGATCACATCTATCTTTGTCCAATACATTTTGATTTTTGGATGTAACAACTCTCTTGAGGTTTCGGAAATATTTGAATTGCATGAGTCGGAAACAATCCTCCAATCAACTGAAATCTAATTCTACAAATTATGAAATACTAGTTACACAAGTGTAGCCTGATCTCTGTCTGCAGCTGTGCAGAACTACTGGGTTTAAATAGAATGAACAGCCATGCAAAAAAGGCTGCACAGCGTTCACAAGTTGACTTGTGTCAGAATTCAAATGTCAGCATTACTAACGAACCTTCAAATTATTCAGTACAGCCCTATCTGATGTTCTTTTTAGGAGATGGTTCACATTAGGGTGTGACAGGAAACATTGGGAGGAAGTGAGGCGTAATAAGTGACAAAGGCTGAAGCACTGAGCATCATAGTTACTTTGTACTCTGTATTTTACGATATGTTTTTAACCATTGGCCCATTAGGACATCCCAAAATGTTTTATCCCTTAATGTGGCTGTATTGGACCACGCCTAGATGTAATATTTGATCAACAGTCATGTTCTTGTTGACTCTGAGTTGTGTCTGCTGCACTCAGTCTACTGTCAGCATGTTTTGAGTTGTTCTTTTGATCGTATTCATGCCTGTGTGCACATATACAGTGTTGGGGTTATTATAGAATTAAAGTTGACCTACCTTAAAAACCCATAATATATTTAGAAATGTAAAATGATTCTTCTCTCATTCAGGACCAACAGGAGACCAATGTGGCCTCTGAACCCCCCCAGCAGCCACAGGAGGCTGCAGTGACCAGAGCACGATCCAGAGGAGGTGGCGGCGAGGGTGGAGGAGGTGGTGGCGATGGTGGAGGAGGTGGTGGCAGTGGACCGGAGCAAAATGGGCAGCCTCCCGCCGCTCAGCCTCCACGTGTGGTGGAAACAGAGGAGGACGAGGACGAAGAGTTGACCTTGAAATATGGGGCCAAGCACGTCATCATGCTGTTCGTTCCCGTGACCCTCTGCATGGTGGTCGTTGTGGCGACCATAAAATCTGTCAGCTTCTACACGCAGAATGACGGGCAGAGATTGTGAGTGTTCTGACTCTTATCTGACAGACTGTGGTAGATCCAAAGCTCATTTGGTGTGGTGTTTGAATTAAATGCAATATGACCACCGTGCCACTAGGTGGCGTTAATGCAACATATATTATACCTACATAGTTTGAATATCAAGACAGCACTGTAATTGCATTAGATCATTACAGCTTTCTGTATCTGACTCAAGGCACTTAAACATAACATTTAATAACTTTATCTCATATCCAGTTTAAACCTCTGGAAATAGCAGAAAGCTGTAATAAAAAACCACAGTATTTTCTTTATTGTATATTCTGTTCTTTATCCTCTGTGACTGAGATGTGCCTTCCTAATGTCACCTCCAGGATCTACACACCATTCCCTGAAGACACAGACACAGTAGGACAGAGAGCTCTCCACTCCATCCTGAACGCCACCATCATGATCACTGTGATCATCGTCATGACTTTGGTGCTGGTGCTGTTATACAAGTACCGCTGCTACAAGGTAAACACTTAAACCTCACATCACACATGCTGTGGTCAAGTTCACTGCAAATCTGGTAATGAAGGATATAATAATTATGTTTATATAGTTATATATAATATTGATGGCACTTGGGATGAAGGGCTTCTTGAATACATTTTTAGTTGCCAGAGGGACTCTATAGCGCCTCCCGGAGCTCAAGAGCTCAAACTGTCTGAAGAGAGGATGGCAGCTATCTGCCAAGACACTCCTCACTTTCTTCCTCGTCCTGTCTGTAAAAAGTTGGGTCAAGGGCTCTTGTGGCTTGGCAGCTATTTTGCTTGCCAGTGTAACAATCCTACAAAGTTTATTCTTAGACGTACAGTTAAGCTGACCATACCATAATATAACAAGCTCTGTTGCTGTCAAACAAATGGCTGCAGATTGAGAGGAGGCAGCAAGTTTCTGCAGGCAGTGTCCGGACCGAAGACGCCACATTTGTTTAAGTTTGTTCTGCTTGTTCAGCGTTGGGTTGATAAACTGATTATACTGTCTCCCTTTTGTTGTACTTATACTTATGGATAATAAGCATTGTTGTAGCGGACTTAAGTAAACTATGTCCTAAAGTCTGAGTTATTGCCTCCGCTGTGTGTGGAGCTCAGACGTTTTCCTGTAAACAGGCAGTGACACACAGCAGAAGCAGAGAGGAGAGGCAGCAGCCTGACTGGCTGTTGTTGTGTTTATTTCTGATGTGTGACGGGCTGTTAGATCTATTCATATGAAGTGAAAATGTCCAGAGCTTATCAGCGTTATCAACTTAGATTTTATCTCAATCCCCTATCAAGATTATTTTATGGCCCAGCCCCGCGTTATTAATATCAGGGAAGACGGCTGCAATGTATTTAAGTGCCCTTGTAAGCTAAGAGCTACTTAGCTAAACTATATTGCACTATCTAGTAAATTACAAGTCATTTCAGACACACCCAGGGTGTTTCCCTCACAATCATTAGACTGATGGAGGTCTCCATGTACTAATAGACTGTTTTCCCAGTAGATGTTCTGACTCACCGTACCTAGTCCTACCCGTACCTGTACCTACTATTAAAATTGCTTTATTCCAGCTAGGTGTGCCAGTTCCAACACCCCTGTTCTCTCCTGTTCTGTCAAGTTGGCACTCTGTCATGGCTTACTCTGACACTTAGCTGTAACAGATCTGTTACTGATGTTGTTACTGTCTTCTGTGCTTTTCCTCTTACGTAACAAAAAAGTCGGCATTAAGAAGAGTCTGTAAGAATATATAGATAGGTGTAATAGTTGCAACTAACTAACAGATTAGTGTAGACCTGTAGTGCTATTTATCAATCAAAATTCTTTTGGTGTGAGTTGCCGAATGTTGGAGATAATGGCTGTAGAGATGTCTGCCTTTAAGATAATCCACAGGCCTTGTTGTGGGCAGTTCAATGTATGAGCTACACCAATAAGCCAAAACATTAAAACCACTGACAGGTAAAGTGAATAACATCGCTCATTTCATTACAATGCAATGTTCTGCAGAGAAACCATTGGTCCTGGCATTCATGTGGATGGCCCCCCAGCATCTGTGGAACAAACCAGTGCTGATACGTCAGAGCCAAGCCCGATCTATGATGGGGCATCTGTCCTGTCGAGGCATGGAAACAGGACCTCTGGGGGTGTCCTGTGTTGTCTTGCACCAAGGCATTGTTGACGAATCCTTTTAGTCCTGTGGGTTGTGAGGAAAGGTACCGGCATGCCCAATCGATGTTCAATTGGATTAGGATCTGGGGATTTTGGATGCCAGGTTGACACCTTGAGCTCTTTGTCACATCCCTGAGCACTTTTTGTGGTGTGGCATGGTGTACTGTCCTGCCTGGGGCGCACTTCCATCAGAGAGTGCGGTTGCCAATAGAGGGGTGTATTTGGTCTCTAATATGTTTGAGTGGGTGGTGTGTGTCAAGTGGCGTCGACATGAATGCCAGGGCCCAAGGTCCCTCAAAAGGACATTGCACTGTAACAAAATGATTAATGTTTTTCACTTCAACTGCAATGGTTTTAATGTTTTGGCTCATGTGTGTATTTACCACCCAGAAGCAAGTGTGCATCTACTCATGAGCGAGTGTCTTGTACTCGTAACAGCACCAGATGTGAACATAAGTGGCATCCTCCTTGGCTAAGCTAACATTAGCTAGCTCAGTTGTGCTACGTGAGCTAGCAGTAGATGCACGCGTCCTTGTGATGTGGTTGGTGGGTGTAGTTCGGTTGAAAGAAAATAGTTCCTACATGAAACTGCTAACATCAAGGTCTGTGGATTATCTTGCTCAGAATATAAAATGGTTAATCAGGGATAATAAGTGAAATCAGCCATAATTACCTATATATTTAACTAAAGACAGTTTGGCTCTGACTATTCAATGATGTTAATCTCAGACTGGTTGAACTCCAGACAGGTGGGGCTGAGCACATAATGGCATTTCACTTTGTCCAAACTCTCTGGTGCTCCTTGTATTTGCCCTCTGTTATCACCACACCCAGCCTGGTTGTCCAGGTACTTTAAAACAAGCACAAGTAACAAGCACCTGCAAGCACTGCTCTGTGGAAATATTAAATACCATGACTCTGATTTTTGCCTTCACAGGTGATCCAAGGCTGGCTCTTCCTCTCCTCCCTCCTCCTGCTGTTCTTCTTCTCCTATATCTACCTCAAGTAAGCCCTCAGTATTTTATCTCATTTTCCAAAGTTCCCACACATTCTCATAAATGTCAGGTAGTCGAAGTCTTTACGATGATGAATGGAGTTGTTCTGTCATGTCTCCGCTCTGTCTAACAGAGAGGTTTTCAAGACCTACAACGTGGCCATGGACTACTTCACCCTGGCGATAATAATCTGGAACTTCGGAGTGGTGGGCATGATGTGTATTCACTGGAAGGGACCGCTACGGCTCCAGCAGGCCTACCTCATCATGATCAGCGCCCTCATGGCCCTGGTTTTCATCAAGTACCTGCCAGAGTGGACCGCCTGGCTCATATTAGCAGTTATATCTGTCTACGGTAAATCCTCCCCTCTCTCCTGCTCTGTGTACTTCTAAGGAAGAAAAAGCAACTATTTGTGCACCAGTGTTCAGTCCTCTGGTTTCGTTCAGTGCTTGAGGAAAAATTAAAAATGTGTAATCTAACTCTGGGGAAGGAATGGATTTGGAACCAAAGCCAAACTTAAAAACATGTAGAACAACAGGCTGAAGCTTTTAACACAAATACTCAGTCTTATTTGTTAAGAGGACTTCTTTTTCTTTCCAGCTTTATGTATGAAACAAGTGCCATCACTGGTGAGAAAAGGAAGGATGTGTCTCAAGACCTAAAATGCAAATACTTTGAGGAAATGTGGGTTGAAAGATAAATCTATGAGAAGAGGAAGTCTGGGGGAGAAAAAAACTGAACTTGATGGTTGATGGTTACAGTTCTTCACCGGTCTACCTCATCCCTAAAGCCCAGTTCAGACCAATGATTTGCGACGAGACGAAACAAAAAGCTTTAGAACGTTGCAGAGAGAAGTTGCAGCAGTGTGAACTGGCTGGCTGACTCAGGCTGGCTGATGGTGTCACCTGCAACTCAGCTGGTCAAATTGCTGGTGGCTGGTGTTAAAACGTAAAGCTCGTCACCTGTTTCAAAATATCCTCATTCATATTTTAAGAAGCTACAAATTATATTCAGCCACAAAATTAACCTTAAAAGCTGGAAATCAGAACAGAAGTACAGAGAGTTGTTGGTTCTATGTTTTATTATGGTCAGTTGGGTCCAGTTCTATTACCGCTGGTCCTGGGTCTGTTTGTCATTATGTGTAATAGCCAAGTGGACCCAGAAAGACCCATAATCAGCGCTGATCATGAGGGAAATGCATAAGTGTTCTGTGTGGAACCTGTGCGATGATTAGGCCGATTTAGGATCAGATTACATGAGTGAAAGTAAAATGGAAAAAAATGTTGAGCAGCAGCGCCAGGGGACGAAAGATGGACAGTGACCCGGGGAAATTATGGTGTTACAGCAGCTCACATCACAACAACAAGAAGTGACAAGAGAATAAAATAAAATAAAAATAGACATCTATCCATCACCCTTCCATCCATTTTCAACCACTTATCCAAAGTCAGGTCACAGGGGCAGCAGGCCGACAAAAGCATTCCAGATGTCCCTCTCCCCAGCAATGCTTTCCAGCTCCTCCTAAAATGAACTTTAATAAAAATTATATGCAGTAAGATGGATAAGAACAGTATGTTTGTTTGGTCCATAAAATAGACCTGTATCTCGGGTCCCTCTCCTCTGGACATGCACCAGGTCGGGTCTATGAGATATCTGGCAGAAACGTGTCAGGTCAGATCTGATCAGATCTCAGAACTAATTTTCTTGGTCCAGTAGAGTTCAGATTTGGCATTTTTGAACTGTGAAGACCTCTATATCAGTGGTTCCCAACTGATCCGGCCACAGGGTCCAGATTCTCCTTAGTCGTTAGTTCATGGTCCACAGAGTCACATATATTTAGTGTCATACTAGACTTTGGCCATGTCATCAAGTTAGTTTTCTGTCTCTGTCAAGTAGCTCGTTGTTAGTCACTCACTCTACAGCAGTACACAACACTTCAAAATAAAAGCTTGTACCGTAAAGCCACCGTACTTTAAAAACTTACCATGTGTGAAAGTCACTTGCAGTCCATTCAGAATGGACCCAAGACCCACTTTTGGACTGCGACCCATCAGTTGGGAACCACTGTCCAAGAGGTGGTTGCTCAACCTGTCAGAATACTTTGATTTTTCCCCTGACACATTACAAATGGGTTCAGATAGTATAGATTAGGTATTAATTACAAAGGCATGTTTATGTTTGTCCTTACCTGCCAATAAGTAGTAGATAGATAATATACTTACCAAAAAATAACAATAAAAATTGTGTCCGGTTTGCAGAGGTTTTGATGCTTCCATGGTGTGTGAATGCAGCACAATCAGCAGCTTGTTTCATTCAAAAGATAGTGCACACAGGTCATCAGGGAAAAAGGTTTTCCAATATATTCAAACAGTGTTTGATTACCAAGTGTTTCTAGTCAGAGAGGCACTGATATGTTTTTGTTTCTTTTCCAAGAAGACATATTGAATTGGCAACTGCAGTGGAAATAGACATGAGGTCATAGTGACTCACAGAGTGATTCCTGAAAACTTGGAAATTGAGTTTCCTTTTTTCATCGTATGTGAAAGTAAACTCTTCACAGAAGAAAGAGAAAATTTATGGTTGTTAATATTCTCTTTGGAGTGATCAAACCTGTGCACCTGCTCTCTTTCTCGTGTAAAGTCTGTGCCTGTTGTTGCTGCAGATGTCATGTCAGGGTGCTGTTTTTGTTCTGCTCTCACGGAGCGCTCTGTTTGGTGACTAACATCACTTGTGTGGCCTCTTTCTTCTTTCACAGATCTGTTAGCGGTGCTCTGTCCCAAAGGGCCTCTGAGGATCCTGGTGGAGACAGCTCAGGAGAGGAA
Source organism: Epinephelus moara (assembly GCF_006386435.1). Classification (NCBI taxonomy): domain Eukaryota; kingdom Metazoa; phylum Chordata; class Actinopteri; order Perciformes; family Serranidae; genus Epinephelus; species Epinephelus moara. The sequence goes on along the minus strand of NC_065519.1, from coordinate 7,220,079 downwards.
CGAGCCCATCTTTCCTGCTCTCATCTATTCCTGTAAGACACTGACACCGATTATAGACACATTAACATTTTGTTGTGATGAACAGAGGAAGGGCAATGAAACACCAAAGAAAGAAGACATACAGAAACTAGAACTGCCACTTCAACTTCTGACAGCGCTAAAAAGTCCTTACATTCCTACAACTGATGCTTTAACTCCTTTCCTAAACCACTGCTTTTTGTGCTTTCCCTTCAGCCGACACTTCCACTTCTTTCAGCCTTTTCAGTTCAAGTGACTTAATTGCCTGTTAGCAATTTTGACTTCAAATGACACTTCAGCCCCATTCAGTGCTTGGCAGATCGAACGCAGTCTCAACTCCCGTCAGCAATTCCACTTTAACAGTCACTTAAGTATTCAGAGCTTTCCATTAAACTGCCACTTCAACTTCTCTGAGTGCTAAAAAGTGCTTACACTTCAACTCAAAAGTGGTTAGACATCAGATAATGCTACAAATCCTTTCAGAAATCTGTGCTTTCATTTAAAATGCATCACTTGTTAGTTATTTGACTTCAACTTATTTCAGCAGTTTTACATTAACTGACTCTTTAGCACATTCACCTCAGCTGACACAACTATCACTTAAACTGCTTTCAGTGGGGAGACCTTAACTGACCCTTCGACCTCTTTCAGACACCTCAAATGCTCTGAGCTTTCACTTCAGCTGCTTGAACCATTGCCACTTAGTGACTCTTCAACCTCTTTCAGCACCTACTTTTCAACTGCCACTTCATCTTCTTTCAGCACATTCACTTGTAATGACATTCCTCTCCTTTCAGTGCTCACACATCACCTGAAATGTAAACTTTTTTCAGCACTTTCACTTCAGCTCTCTCCCCTTCACTTTTGTTGCTTACATTGAACTGCCACTTCAGCTTCGTTCAGTGTTTCAACTAAAAGATGACTGCACAAAAGTACACATCAGAAGCTTCATTTTAAGACATTTAAGCTTTTTCAAATGTTTGAACTTGGAAAAATGAAGTTGAAGAACTAGGATGGGTTGAAGTGGCGGTTGAAACAGAAGCACTGAAAGAAGTTGAATTGTCAGTTAAATATCAGTGGAAGCAGGCACACTTTTTTTTCTGAAAATTGCCTTTTTTATTTAGTTAGTTTGGATTCTGCCTGTCACACAAACATCAACACCTTCAGTATTTTGACTCTCTGACTTCTTCTCTGGCTTCTTCCACAGCTACGATGGTGTGGCTTGTCAACATGGCCGACACTGATGGGCCAAAAAGGAACTCGACAGAAGCGGCGTCACCTCAACAAGAGGCTCCAGAAGGTGAGCCGGATGTCAAAGTGTTCGGTCAGACTGATAGAGGGATGTTTAATCTGGTGCTGGATTGGTTACCTTTCAGACAGTGTTGTTTAGTTTAACTGGTTTCACTTGTCTGCAGCCGTGACGTCCCCGGCTCCGTCCAGTCCGTCACAGGACGACGGAGGCTTCACCACCTCCTGGGTCAGCCAGCAGGAGCACCAGCTGGGGCCGCTCCAGTCCACCGACCAGACCAGACGGGAGATCCAGCAGATGCCCTCCGCTCGTCCTCCTGTTGACGACGACGATGAGGAGAGTGAGTGCAGAGAGACAAATATTTAAACTTTATTTTTTATAATTTATCAAGAGGTTATTGTTTTTAGTGAAGCTTCAGTGTCTGCAGAAACCAAACTGCTTTGATATTTTAAAGTTTGACAGATGAAGAGGCATCTGATGTCTTTGATTTATTTAATAATTTAATGATCAGGCCTTCCATTAAGCTGGAGTTCAGTCAGCTCTTTAAAAGACATCATGTCTCTCTTACAACACTTTGACTGAGTGATGGATAATGAAAGCTTTATTTCAGTACTACATACTGTCCATTTTATGACTTGTATAGCTTGGTACAGAACAAGGCCTCTCACTGCATGAAGGATTTTTATTTTTACTTAGTAATATAACCATTTTGTTTCACATATTGATAAAGTGTTATCTAAAGTAGATGAACAAAAACATGCTTAAAGGTTTTATAGCATAAAAAAGGGAAATTAATTTAATTTGACTTGCTTGTGGGCCACATTTAGGACATCAACTATTTCAGTTAATTTAAATAAAATCAAATGTATTTATCCATGCACAGAAAGAAAGGTGCTCAAAGTGCAAGAAATAATATAAAAATATATATAATAAAAATCACTTAAAAAGTGCAAAAAAATATTTTTTTTAAAAAGCAATGAAAAAGTGCAAAAAATAATTTAAAAAAGCACTGATGAAAGTCAAGGACTGAAACTTTTGCTGCTGTTTTTATTCACTCTTTTTTATTACTTTTTGCATTTGAACAGTTTTCCTCTTGTTTTTTTTTATTTATTTTTATTTCATTCATTGAAAAAAAGAAAAAAAACAATACAATATAAACACAACATTCCCAAATCTGAATGAAAGGGAGCAGAAAGAAGAATAATCTTATTTAATCTGCCCCTTTATCCCAAAAAATCAATTTACAAAGCACTTAAATTAAAACAACAACAACAAAATAAACAAAAATAAAATAAAATAGCTGCCGGCCACAACACAAACAGTCACGTTCTTTTTGGTTCCCGAGTTACAATTCAATTGATACCATTCTAACATTTATTTTTTATTTACTTTTTTTTCTTGTGCATGGGTATCCTAAATAAATTGACATTTTTTGTGCATTAATCTCAGCCTATAAAACTTTTTCGTGGCTGTCCAGCCCAGTTGCATTGGTGTGCTGATATCTCCTCTGCTTTCCTTTCTTGGCTTTTTATTCTTAAAAAAATTTCAAACAATTATTTGATGATAAAAATATTCGAAATTCATTTTCAGTCAATGAACTCATCAATTTTTACTCATCTAAATAAAAGCTAATGTGTTTCTTTCCTATACAGCCCTTTCATATGTGTGTTTATACAATAGAAATCCTGCATTGTCTCCAGTGTCATGTATTGTTTCACCATCAAACACAAGGGTAACACCACAGTATCATCATTTTAGATTTACCTCCCAGGCCTAATACGAAGCCGAACTCTGTAATCCAAACTCGTGAATTCTCTCAGTGTGTAATCATCATCTTTCAGTTCCCTCTTCTCCGAGCACATAAAACATTTTGGGAATGTTTTATGTGTTCCCTTTTCTGTGAAATTAGTGCGTATGTGAAAGTGACTTAGATGTTTGGCTGCAGACTGTTTTTAGTCGGAGCAGATTAGGAAGCGATTATTCATGTCAATTGCTAGGTTTCATGTCCGCACCATTCGGGGGCCCCGCTCTGTAAAGTTAAAGCGTTGGGTAAATATGGGGTCGGTGCTCTTGTTTGTACGGTAATTACAGTTGAGAAATAATTTCTCTGGGGGTTGGAGGGCGTGGGGCTGAGGCGAATCTCATGTTTGAATTGACTCCACCCTGAACGTGCTGTCCTCCTGTGTTCTCAGGGGGCGTCAAGCTGGGACTTGGAGACTTCATATTCTACAGCATGCTGGTGGGAAAGGCCTCGGCCACAGCCAGCGGCGACTGGAACACCACGCTCGCCTGCTTCGTAGCCATCCTCATTGTGAGTGACCACAACTGCTTATTTTGGTGTCAAGCCTGAGTCGCCGCAAACCTCATCTGTTTCTCTCAGCACAATATCTAACCCCACTTTACTTGAACCACTTGATTGTATAAGAGGCAGTTTCTCTTCCTTTCAGAGCTGATTTTGTTTGGTACACAGTGTCTCCATGTGCTATTTCCTCCGTGTTTTATTTTCTCTTTGCCCCCATAGGGCCTGTGTCTGACCCTGCTCCTCCTCGCCATCTTCAAGAAAGCCCTCCCGGCTCTGCCCATCTCCATTTTTTTCGGCCTGGTCTTCTACTTCGCCACGGACAACTTGGTGCAGCCCTTCATGGACAGGCTGGCGCTACACCAGTTCTACATTTAGCAGGACGCTGCCCTGATAACCCTCACCCACATAGCCCTCTGGCCAACAACACGAGAGCGGTCCCCTCACAGCCGTGGGAACAAAAGGGCGATGCAGGGGCCCCTCCCGCCCCCATGTCCCCTCATAAGAACTCATGATGACGGGACACAAGTTGTTTTTGTTCTGCCTTTCTTTCCGGCGCCAAGGGAGGGTATTCCCCACTCTTCTTTAAATATTTTAGTTTCAAACCAAGTGACATTTCTCACTCGACTTGGGACCTCATCTTCAAATCGCCGCTCACCGGTCTCAGGCTCAATCCAAACTAAGAGAAGTTAGTGGGAATATTTTAATTTATCCAGGGAAGCTTTGCAAGAGCTCTTCTTCTCAGCAGCGCCCCTGCTTCACATCCACACACATTCATACCTGGGAGCTTCCCCAGTACAGTCCTCCACAGTAGGTGCCTTGCTCAGGGACACCTCGCCGGTAGCTGTTGAGCCAAGGGAGTTGGTTTCATTAAATCTCCCTTCAAAGACTTTTCTCAAACATCTTCATTTTTACAACCCCTGAGCCACCACCGCCCCCCCCGCAGACTGAACCCAAGATTAAAAAAGCCTTCATCCAAGTAACAGACACTCTGATGATATTGATAATAGATTGGTAAATGTGTAGTTTGATTGTGTACGAGCTGTCAGTCACCAGACGTGCTTTCCTCACCGCTGTCAAGAATGATTTTGTTTCCCCACTCGAGACACACAAAAAAAAAAATCAAAGCTCACCCCCTGAAAGATTTACACAGTTTGAGCATGTGAATCTTTCTCACGGGAAAAAGTGGAAGAATTCCTCGTCTCTGGAATTAAGATATAAGCGTATAATTGTGGCACTCACTCGTGTTTCCTGCCCTGAATTTTAGAATCACATTTGAAGTCACGGCCCACAGACGGAGGAAAGCTCGCACACACTGACACACTCACACCTGAGACTTGCCTGCCATGTCAGTCTTGTACTGTCGGTCACTGAGCGGCTCTGCCGGAGCAATCGGAGGTTCAGTGCCTTGCTCAAGGGCATTTCAGTAGTAGTCGTCGTTGTTATTGTGGGACAGAAATGTGCGTTTCATTCTTCCTGACTGAGATTTAATTCCCTTTTGTTTTTTTATTTTTTTTTCCAACCTGTCCAGGGATTGTAACCTGTGATCATCTGGTCACAAACTCTGAACCTTTAGGCTATAGCTGCCCTCACGACGCTCGCCTGGTGCTGTCTGGAACTATGCTACATCAGACACTACTATACACAGATACATTTGTGTTTTTGTTTTTCAAGATATGCAGAAGAGAAACTTTGTACTTTTTGAAACACAACGGTAAACATTAACGGGGTTCCTACACAGATCAGGAATGACAGAAATTCTGTGCGTATTTCGAGGTAAAAATAAAAAAAACCTTTGTGAACATTTTTGGAAAACATAATCTCCAGTTGTCCAGCGTCATATGCTTAAATGACTGTTTTAATCAAATTAAAGACAAACCAAAAAGTTAAAATCGAGCTAAAACATAATGAAAATGAGGTCTTGTATGATATATTGAGATGTGTATGAACCCAAACTCTGTTGCTTCTCAGATTGACAGAGAAGGACGAGCTGCACTGATTGCTCTTTGTTTGTTGCACTCGAGTTTCATGCTTGCAGAAAAGAAACCAAGAGGGAACAATACAGTGATATTTGTTCTGAAACTTTTCCTATTTTTTTTTTTTTGGTTTTAGGGAATATGTTGGGTGACTGGCTCTTTTTTCTGTCCTTCACATGCATATGTGTGTTATGCAAGGTTATTCAATTCAGATTTTGTTTTTTAATAAATAATGAAACTAAAAATACTCGTGTTTGTTATGCACAGCTTCTCTAGTCTCTAATTTTTATTTCTCTCAGCACGTGTGGACGTATTTACAGCATTTAAAGTGGTAATCTGTGAAGTCATAGTCAGGGTTTATTTTTTGGCTTTTTCTTCGATGCCAAGTGGTGACTGTGCTGGTGTTTTTGTTTTTGCTCTCTTCACTCTTTAAACTGTGAGCCGCTATGGGTGTGTCCAGTACAAGGAGAGCACAGTTTGTACATACTGTGTGTACATCACATGTAGGTTTAAGGCTACTGGAAATCACGGTAACGCTCGCACACTGACACTAATCCACAAATGTATTTTATTTTTTATTTTTTTAGATTATTTTGGGGATGTTTTATTGCAAGACAGACAGTTAAGAGAGGGGAGAAAGAGGGAACAACATACAGCGAAGGGTCAGGGGGAGTAATCGTACCCAAGCCGCTGCCAAGGACGGACTCAGCCTTTAGTTCATGGGGTGCACACTCCACCAGGTGAGCTACAAGGGCACCCCAACGAATTGTTCTCAATAAATGTTTCAATCTTTGCGTCAAAATGTTTAAAAATAGTCCCCACATATACTGTATATACCAGGGGTTGGCAACCAATGCTATCAAAAGAGCCATTTGTGGCCCAAAAAAATGTTTTTAAAAATCTGCCTGGAGCTGCAATACATATTTGTGCCTTTATAGTGATGGCAACACAGCCTGTTTAATCTAAATTAGCCTATAACCAGTCCAAATGAGCAGTCAGTTAAACAGTGGTTCCAACTGGTGCAGCCACAGGGTCCAAATTTCACCTACATCATTAGTTTGAGGTCCACACAGTGTAACACATTCAGTGTCATACTTGTGTTTGGCCATGTCGTCAGGGTAGTTTGCTGTCTCTGCTGTCCATTAGTAACTCACTTTATAGCAGGACACAGTACTTCAAAATAAAAGCTCTGTGTTGCAAACTTACTGTGCTTAAAAATAAAGTGCGTTTTTTACAAACTTGACACGTTTGTAAGTCACTTGCGGCCCATTCAGAGTGGACCCACGGCCCTGTTTTGGAGTGTGACCCACTAGTCGGGAAAGTCTGCGTTAATTTGTTTTTAGAACAAAGTAGCTACTCTACAGTGCAGCTGTTTATGATTATTTGAAACTTAAACATTGCAGCTCTAATGGTGAAAGCAAAATTATACTGTCCACTCACTGTAAAATTCTGACGCTTTCTTTTTTGGATTTGTAATCAATAGCTAGCCTCACTGAGGAGACTCAAGTTTAGCCATCGCTATTGAGATTCGACCAATTTCAGGAAAAGGTGCCAGGCAGTGGACATATGACGTACACAGCTGATGAGATGTTCAAACATTTTTTTTATTCAGTGTACAGGCTGCACATTAATAAATTTCCAGTTTATCTGATTTGTTTTAGACAAATCAACAGAACACAAACGGCTAAAAGACAAAGAATCTTCTACATGAACAAATCTAAAGAAGCACTCCACTGATTTTTAGGCTTCAAAGTAAATCAGTTGTATTACATCTTTGCAGTTCCCAAGGGAGTTTTATGAAGTCTGAAAAATAACCCTGAGGATGTATTGTGATGCAGTCAAGGTTATCTGAGGTGGTTCTATGCTGCGTTTCATGCAAAGCTGGATTTTGGAATTTCCCTTTAGAAGTTTCCAACTTATGACTTCAAAGCGTTGCAGCTGCACGACGCCAAACAGAAACAAAAAAACATGGCTGACTGTGACACGCTGATGGTTTCTTTGGCAAGTGTCCACACAGTAACTCTCAACAGCTCGCTGTTATTACACACATAAATGAAATATCATTTAACTGTAACCAGCTTGTGCAGTGATACTCATCTTACGGCAGCTGGGAGGCCCCCCAACTATTTTTTAAATCACAATGCAAATAAATTGATTCACACTGAGCTTGTTTATCAAAAAGTGCCAAGAGAGGATCCCCTGAGCCTCCGACAGGTCTGTTCAATGCCCTGAATGTCCTCAATTCTTAGAAACGCCCCTGTGTTCATCTGACCTGTGTTGGACTGATGTGACTGGCCCCTAGCCTCCTGTCATTTTGCAGAAGTGGCCCCCGGGCAAAGCAAGTTGAGTATCCCTGTTTTAGTGTGTAGGATTTAGTGGCATCCAGCAGATTGAACTGAAACCTGTCCTGTATGCTGAACATGTAGGAGCACTATGGTGGCTGATGCAAAAACAGGAAAACACAAATGGCCTTACCTAGAGCCTGTGTTTGGTTTGTCTATTCTGGGCCACTATAGAACCTTATGTCATATTCCACTGAAGAGGACCGACCGTTTTGTTTTGTGTGAACAGTAAAGGAATACTGCCACTCAGTGATGGCCTCTGTCGGCCACAGAAAACTACAGGACTACAACTCCCTCCCCCCAACTGCTTCAGCCAATCAATAGAGACAGGTGTGTGCAGTTTGAAGCTGGAAGACACGGACAAAAGACAGTTCTCAGCTGTTAAACCTCCAGATAATTTAACTTTGTGTATCATTTTATTTGAGTTTGCCTCTTTTGGATTGTTGTTAAATCATTTTTTCCTTTGTTGAACGTGTGTTGGCGCAACATTCATTTATTTTGATTAACTGCATGAGTCACTGGACCTGAAGCCAGCTTGAAGAGCCAAGCATGTCACCGCAACCGTGAGTAAAGCAAGCCAAAAAACATGAAAGATAACACTTATGTCTGCATCCACAGGGCGTCTAAAGTGGCGTTTAGAGAGCATGGAGGAGGACGCTGCAACAGAGTTTTTACAAACTATGTGGTCAACTAAATGCTGTAAACCTTAGGTAGTATGACAAGATGCTGATCATGAATATAACACCCAAGACGTAGAAAATGCAGAGGTAGTACACACATGTCCATCCTAACTATTTCTCATTCAGTGGAAGAAGTATTTAGATCCTTTTAAGTATAGGTAGGTTATGACACAGTGGGCCTCTGGGATCAGATGCATGGAAGGCAGGCAGATACATCATGTACTTGTTTCTCCCCAGAGAGTTGAAAGGCTCATCCCATCTAAAGTCCCATAGATAAACTAAGGGGATGGAAACACTCACTTAATATGTATCATGATGGTTTCTTTCTTGTGACATCTTAAAAGTAAATGTTTAGGCTAGCCCATCAGTTTTTTAAAAGGATTTTTTATCAGGGAGGGACTTTGTTATTGACATGAATGACTAAGCCCTTGGAACAGAAATGCAAAACTTGGGGGGCCACTGCAGTTGGGAAGGAAGTGTTTTTGTGTTTGTGGCTTTGGTCGTGACGGACCGCAGCCTCCTACTAGAGGGGAGTGTTTCAAAGCTCATGTGCCCAGGGTCGGAGGGGTCGGCCACAATCTTCCCTGCCTGCTTCAGAGTTCTGGAGTATGGACATAAATATTAGTTGTAAATTAGGTTGGTATCAAAAGTAAAAATCTCATTGGCAGCTGAGTGGAGCCTGCTAGTGTTAAATGATTGTGTTATATTATTGGATCATCACCACCGATGCAGAAACTCATGAACAGCATGATGGTTTTAGAGGTTGGGCTCATGTTAAATTAGTTTAATATATAATAATTGATAGTGTTTTATGATCTGATCACATGTTTTGAATTCAAATCTGCAAAGTAAGTAGCTGGCAGATAATTTTTGCTGAGTAAAAAGTACAATATCTCCCTCTGAATTGTGGTTGAGTAGAAGTATAAAGCAGAAAAAATAGAAATACTGAACTGAACTACCTCAAAATTGTAGGTAACTTGTCTGTGCTTACGTACAGTACCTGAGTATTTGCATTTAGTTGCATTCCACCACTGCAGAGCTGATAAACAAACCAAACAACATGAAGCTTTATGATGTGAGATTTCTGATCTCTCTCCTCACCCCCCCTCCACACAGAGGTCAAAGGTCAAGGCCGACATGCCTGACTGCTGCTTTTTACTCGAACACAGTCACAAAACTGTTACTGTCGTCCCTCCTGCATCATGCGCTGCAAACCCCCCTTATGAATTGACGCAAAGAATCTTCTGCAGACGGTGGGAACATTGTGGAAATTCCTCGGCGTGCTGATGCACTGGTATCCCGCGCTCGCCGTCCCCCGATGCCAACTGGCCGATGGGCGCTGTTGGCACGCTGCCTGGAGCGCTGGCTGGACGCATTAGCTGTCACCATGGGGACCGTTTGGCCTCGCTGGCCGGGACAGTGGCACAGTATGGCAGTTTACCCAGAATGTTTCGCCTCATACTGTGACTTACCTAACAAGCCCTCAGCGAGGCCTCATTCTGGCATGTGAGCGCTGCGGCTCGGCTGGTGAACGACTACAGAGTTAATTCCATAAGACTTCTCCTGCATCGACTCCAGGCACCTGTTCTGCTCAGATTAGGTTACACCATGCACTTGAAGCCATTTGGGCGTCTTTCCCAGAACAGATTAACCCTTTTTCAAGACTTTCTCAATGGGGAGGAATCCCCAGTGAGAGACATTTGAATCTTCTGTTTGTGTTTCCCTGCAGATGTTAAATTAGACATCATATTTCTTTGAAGGCCTTTAAGCTGGTTTGTTGACAAGTGCATGAGACTCCAGAGTAAACCGAGGTAGCCCGTCAATCACTGTCATCCTCTGCATGGAGTGGACTTAAGCAGGAGACGATGTGGCTGTGTGTCACACCTATGTGCGTTAGAGGTTTCCCAGGATAGCTCTGCTAAGGGGATTACAGCGCAGGGAGGGATGTCTGCTCCATGTGAGACAGGTAAGGAATTGAGGATTAGGCTTCAATAATCGCTGGCAACAAGCAAACACACTCAACAGCACAGGAGAAAGGAGCTACAGCTCGAACACGAAGAGCAAAAAAAACCCTGTAAAGGTGAATAAAAACATCTGAGAAATGTCTAAGGACAAGCTGGAGAGCCTGGTGAAGCGCATGGAGGAGACGCTCTCTGAGATGGAGCAGCTGAAGATGCACTGCGGGAAGCAGAGCGAGGAGCTGAGCCAGCTGGTGGTGGAGCTCCGGAGAGAGAACCAGGAGCTGGTGGAGAAGTACAACCAGCTGGCTGTGGAGATGAAGGAGGCCAAGGAGATCATAGAACAGCTACAGGACACTAAATACGCCTTCAATGCGAAGGAGAGGCAGGCGCAGAAGCTCAGCCGGCAGCTCTGAAGGCCCCTCCAGGACGATGGAAACATGACTGTACTGTATGTGGATGCGTCCTGGGTGAACTGGAGGAAAACAACACTGGACAAGGCGGATGGAAAGAACAGCTTGATGCAGAAGATGTCTAAATACTGGGTGGGCATGGAGGCTAAACTGGGCACAGCTGTTTTCTTTAACACAGAGAAAGTTTGTCTTTTTTTCTGTCTGCATATGTGTACATTTAGGTCCCGAGGGAATGGATGTAAAGCTTAGTAATTTGAATGTTAACTTATATCCTGTGGCTTAGGGCTCCTTTTAAAGCTATGGCTAGACTTAATGACCAGGAATCAAAACTAGAGGTCCCTCAGAAATGTGGATGTGGAAACTGTGGACTCTGGTTGAAAAGAGGGGTTTTTCAAAAGTGGGCGATGATTGTGCGTAAGGCATTGTGCTCATTAGGTTTCTATAATTAAAACAACAGCACGCCTTAAAGCCAGGCTGCACTGCCACTGTAAAGATTTTATTTGACGATATTATATTTAGGTGTCCGGCCCCCAGGAGAAGTGGGTGGTCACCTATTTTTGGTGTTTGTAGAGTCAAAGTGCTAAAAATACCTGATTATCCCCTGCAAACCTCAACCTTGTGAGACTTCAAGGTGCCTCCCTCCACTCTTGGTCACAGTTCATACTGTGTTATTCATGTACTCCAATAAAGTTAAACCCTTCAAATCCTCCGCAGATTTCTGGAGCTGGCAAACTCTTGTGTTGAAGGCTTTTTACATCATGTACGACGTGAAGACTACTGAGGCTGCGGTTGTGCAGTTTGATGTTTATTGAAGCTGAACCCATTATTAAATGTGCTGAGTGAAACTGAGTCCCCTTGAATGCCTTTTCAAATATACGTTGCTCTACTTTATAAACACGTGTTATAAATAACTGAAAAAAACACACCTCAAAGTCCATTTAGTAGCTGCTCCTGATCTTTCAGTCATTTATGTCGTTTTTATTTTTATCTGGGACACTTGGAGGATTTTGTGTCCGTTTTGACTTTAAAGTTCAAGGTCCAAAGTTTATTTTTGACCTTGGAAACAGCACTTCACAAATCAAATCTCCCCTCAAGTTCAGCTGTCAGCTGTCGACTCACCAACAGGAGCCAGAAAATGAAGTGAAAAGGAAGTTTGTTGTACCATCAAACACACACACAGCTACAGTCAGCCAGGCGAGTCAAGTTTTTTTTAAGGTCCAAGAAGAATACTTTAATTGAATATTTACATTTTATAGCCACTTTACTTCCCTAGAGGTTATATATGAATATGGTACTTTTTACTGCACTACATTTATCTAGTTTACAAGTTAAGATTTTATACACAAAACGTTTAATAAAATATGATGCCTTGTTTCAGATTCAACTACCAAACAGTATATAAAATATTTAAAAAGTATCTCATTTCGGGGCGTCGGTGGCTTAGTGGATAGAGCAGGCGCCCCATTTACAAGGCTGTTGCTGCAGTGGCCCGGGTTCGACTCCAGCCTGTGGCCCTTTGCTGCATGTCCAGACCCCTCTCTCTCTACCCCTTCACACTTAACTGTCCTATCTATAAAGGCAAAAATTCCCATAAAAATATCTTTAAAAAAAAAAAAAAGTATCTCATTTCGACCAGCTACAACATTAAAATGCATCCACATAAGTACTTTTGATACGTTAATTTTTATTTGCTGACATACTGTGATTTAACAACATTTTCAATGTCAGACTTTGATTGTTTAAGTATAATTTTACAGTGTGGTATTGCTACTTTTACCAAAGTAAAGGATTGGAGTACTTCCTCTAACACTGCCTCATAATGGTAGTGAATTGAGTTGTAAGAATAAATATCGGCACTCTACATTTCTGCAAAACACAGCCATGGTACATCTGGAAGTGTCATAGCCAATGTGTTGAAACTTTACCTTTTGATTTTCAATTTTATGTTGTGACAGCACTGTGGTTAACATATGGTAAGGTTTAGGAACATGAACTACTTGGTTGTTTTACAAAAAGATCATGTTTTGACTTAAATTACCTGCTTCTGGCACTACACAAACAGCTGGAAATGTCCCAAACTCTCACTAAAAAATACTCGCTTTTATCGCTACAAACACAGCTGGAAATGTCTCAAACTCTTATTAAAAAAGTACCCACTTTTGTTGCTACACACACAGCCGGAAATGTCCGAAATTCATATTAAATTATACCTGCTTTTGTCCCTACAAACACAGCTGGAAATGTCCCAAACTGTTGTTAAAAAATACCTGCTTTTGTTAATATGAACATGACTGGATATGTCCTGAGCAGTTGCTAAAAAATACCTGCAAACACAGTTGGAAATGTCCCAAACTGTAGTTAAAAAAGCTACCTTTGTTGCTACAAACATGGCTGGAAATGTCCCAAACTGTAGTTAAAAAAGCTACCTTTGTTGCTACAAACATGGCTGGAAATGTCCCAAACTTTCAATAAAAAATACCCGCTTTTATTGTTCCAAACACAGCTAGAATTGTCCCAAACTGTCACTAAAAATACCTGCTATTGTCGCTACACACAGCTGGAAATGTCCCAAACTCTCACTAAAAAATACCCCCTTTTATCGCTACAAACACAGCTGGAAATGTCCCAAACTGTTGTTAAAAAATACCTGCTTTTGTTAATATGAACATGACTGGATATGTCCTGAGCAGTTGCTACAAAATACCTGCAAACACAGTTGGAAATGTCCCAAACTGTAGTTAAAAAAGCTAACTTTGTTGCTACAAACATGGCTGGAAATGTCCCAAACTTTCAATAAAAAATACCCGCTTTTATTGTTCCAAACACAGCTATAATTGTCCCAAACTGTCACTAAAAATACCCCCTTTTATCGCTACAAACACAGCTGGAAATGTCCCAAACTCTCGCTAAAAAAATACCCCCTTTTATCGCTACAAACATAGCTGGAAATGTCCCAAACTCTTATTAAAAAAGTGCCTGCTTTTGTTGCGACACACACAGCTGGAAATGTCCCAAATTCATATTAGATTATTCCTGAGAAGTTACTAAAAAATACCTGCAAACGCAGTTGGAAATGTCCCAAACTCGTAGTCAAAAATATCCACTTTTATCGCTACAAAAACAGCTAGAAATGTCACTAACTCTAAATTAAAAAAATAGACACTTTAGTCACTACAAACACAGCTGGAACACACTTCTTCACCGTCTCAACAAGTCACTCCATCCACCACCCTTCCTCATCCTGATGAGAACTTTGCTACGTCATAGTACATATGAAATGTAGAAATGTAATATGCTGGGTTTGCATAATCGTAAATTGCCAACATTTTATTCTCGCAACTCAGCTAAATAAAGGCAATGCTGTGTACTGCGCAGAAAATATAGAATGGTATAAATTGCACGTGTTGCAAACCACTTGGATCATGCTGCACAGGCTGTTTAGATACACTGGATGGACATTTTGGTTTTTGGGAGCTATGAATAGTTGATTCCTTCTATAGGAAGGTTAAGATGGTACCGCTTGAGGTAGATCAGTTTGTGTTTGATGGTCCATTGAACTTAAGTGGTGTTCAGACTCATATAAGCCTGAGTGGATCCCCAGTCTGCATTTTGGTTTGGACTTTCCGTCCCTGTAGAAAGGTTTTGGTTACCTGTGATGTGACTTTAAACATTTACTGTACACTGACTGAGTCATTCAGTCTAGCCTAAACATGACGAATGATCCTGCAATGTAACCAGATAAACAAACATGTGGCTTGAGTGGGACTTGATGGCATATTTGGCGTTAAAACTGTTTTTCTTTGGTTTATTCACATGAAGAAAAAAAAAATCTTGGAGCCACCATGACTCTCCAGCTGCTTCACATGCCCTCTTCTGAATGAATGACTGAAACACTAGAGAGCTGGCTCAAGACAAATACACATTACACCCAAGATGTGCTGTTTTAAATATGAACCCACAATTACATAATGCTGCACAATCTCAGTAGTTTTGGGAGTTTTGTTTTTAGAATCTAGTTGGGTTGTTAAGAAAAACCTCACCCCCAAAAGAGAGGAGAGAGGAGGGGTAAAACATATCCTGACAGATGTTTAAACACAGCTCTGGCAGTGGCCTTGGTGGTTTCCTCTTTAAAGCCTAAAATATAATCACTTCTCTATGTTGTTCTCATGCAACTGTCACATATTTAGGATTCTATAGCAATCAAATTGTCAGAGTCATTGTGTATTTGAGATTAGTCTTTGAAATATTGAGAACACAAAATCAAAGATCAACTTCAAGGATTCATTTAAAGAAACTGTGTGCAATATTCAGAGTATAGCTGTAATTCAGGATAAAAAAAAAGATTCAGAATCTGATTTAGGCATCATAAAACCTCAATTAAAAGCCTAGTCCTAATTAAACACCCAGTCCCTTTTACAAGCCCAGTGTGGCTGCGCATTTTGACAAATCAACACCTGTCTTAATTAGACGCCTGGTCTGGTTTCCAAGCAGTTCTTTTTTTATAGAAGTTCTTCAGATGTGTAAAAGCGAGTTACTGGCTACCTCAAATTATGTGTCAATTATTTGATTACTCTCTAAGTTAATTATATTCCTTTGGTCCATAAGGGTCCTCAGGTCGAATAAGACAAAAGAGTTTTTCATGAAAATTAATCCAAGTTGTGAGTATTGTTTTAACAGGATAAAGTCTCGTTGTGTGTATGCCTAGTGTTGTAATCCTCGAGTGCTGCAGTCTGTTGGAGCTGGATCAAATGAACGATTCATTAGTAATATGTTACACAAGTAATATTCATACGACTTAAATAAACATTTTGATTGTATTGCCTGGTCTTTGCTGAAAAACACTTCTGTGTGAAAGAAATTAAATGCCTGTCCCAAATACAGGCCCGTTGATTTCAGTGATTTAAGCAAATAAAAGCCCAGGCTTTTAACTGAAGATGTTGATGATCCGCCAACTTTCCCTCTAGGGATCAAAATATCTCACGAGTAGATAGATTGCTGTGAAATTTGGTACATACATTCATGGTCCCCTCATGATGAACTGTACAAACTTTGATGCTTTCATGATGAAACTTTGATGATCCAGGTTATTGTTATGTGTAGCCACGCTAACAGCATGGCACTAGGGATGGCAACGTCTGAATGTTGGTGGACCACTTTGGTTCAGGCTGAATTATCTCAAGAACTAGTGGATACATTGGCATGAAACTTTGGGACAAATATTAATGGTCCCCAGAGGATGAATCCTGCAGACTTTCCAACTTTTTCTCTTATCCCACCATGAAGTTGACATCTTTGGTTTTCAATGAAATATTTCAGCAACTAGTGGATTGATTACTATAAAATTTGGTACACATGTTCATGGTCTCCTCATGATGAATTGTAAAAACTTTGATGCCTTAACATAAAGAGACAGTTCACCCCAAAATCTCAAAAAAAAAACCCTCAACAGCAATGCCTTTTTACAGAAATCATAACCTGGTTACTCAAGATAATCCAAGTTATTATTATTTTTAGCCATGTTAGCAGCATAGCTCCAGGGATTGCAGTGCCTGACTGTTGGTCAACCACTGTGGTTCAGACTGAAATATCTCAACAACTATTGGACTGATTGTCATAAAATTTGGTACAAACATTAATGGCCCCTAAAGGATGAATCCCACTGACTCTGATGATCATCTGACTTCAACCATGAGGCTGACATCTCTGGTTTTCAAGCCCAGTGTCACTCCGTATTTGACGAAATCCAGTGCTTTGGCAGTGATTTGCGGTGTCAGAAACCAACAAAAAAAGGGGCCATTTAACATCGGCATGATACATAGCCGGTTGCCGTTATAGTTTAATGGCACTCGGTGGCATCAGGGGGAAACACAGCGGGACAAGGATGAAAGTTAAGGTGGTAAGATCCGACTTGTGGTGGAAGGGTCCAACAAATATCGACTTTCACCTGAGAGAGCGGTGTGTGTGTCCCATAAGATTATAAAGCCAAACCTTGTTCTTTTTCCCTAAACCTAACCATGTGTTTTTGATAAAGGAAGAAAAACGTCAATTTACAGTGTTGTACCAACGTAGTGCTTTTATTTTGAAAGAGACTGTATGTAAACATTAAATTTACTATGAAAACAGAAGTGTATTTTGAAAGACAATGCATGTAACAGGCAGAACTTGACACGGTGTCCCAGAACGTCAGCATCCAACACACCCAGGGTACCTTGCACATTGTATCTGGATGTGGAAGGTCCATGACCAAACGTCAATAGGTGACGAAGTCGGAGTGAGAATGTGTTGGGTTTTCAGGAAATATCTCAACAATTAATGGGCGGTTTGGTGTGTAATTTGATACAGATGTTCATGGTCCCCTCATGATGAACTGTAAAAACTTTGCTGCTCTAACATTTCGTGAAGCACCATCATTAGATAGAGATTTCATTTTGTCCAATACTTTGGTTTACGGCCAAATGAACGAACAACTTTCTTCACCACCAGAACAACCAGGAAACAACAAGGACAAAAAGCCCTGTGTCAACAAAAGCTCAGAGGTTAAATCGTCATATTGAGTCCCACCCAACATACAATCCAGTCAAATTCTCTTTTAACAAAGGTAACATTTGGGGGCCATTTTCAGCTAAAAAATTATAACCCTTCCTTTCACATTGAACCCCAAACATTTAGGGAGATGACTTGGATGAGTACCCTGGTATTACATATATGGTATTGCGCATGATAATGACATGTAGCAAAGTGGGAATAAACCCCATGGAGGATATAGCTCTGCTTATAGGGACCTATACAACAAACGAACACGTTGATTAACTGTTATTTTTACAGGCTGAAATTACAGACTGAGCAAAAAGGATCCTCATCTGTGTCAGGAGGAGGAGGTGGAGGAGCTGCGGGTTAAAAAGCGCGCTGATGACGCCGCGGAGGAGGTTCAACAGACAGGACTTTCTCTTCTTCTTCTCCTTCTTCTACTCGGTTTCCTGTTGGACAGACAGACAGAGAGAGTGAGACAGACAGGGAGAGAGACAGACAAAGGGCTCCAGCCAGATAGCCCTCCTCATATATCCAGGACACCGCAGCTCTTTTCAGACGCAACTTCAAGTCAAAGCTCCCGGAGAGAAACCAGCTGTCAGTCCCGCTGCGCCCTGCACGGTCCTCCGAGAGGATCCACCGGCGGTTTGGGACCCAAAGAAACCGCGTTTAAAGCCACTGATCAGGGTGAGTAGCCTCATGATTTCATCACGGATTATCCTCATGTCAGATTTACTTTAATTGACAGATTTTTGGAAGGAAGAGTCATATGTTTTGGCACGTTGGAGGACATAAATATTCATCAGAGGGGATGAGAAATAAGTTTCAATCAGGGAGAAGGGTCAAAAAGATTTTTTAAATAGATGTACTGCCTTATAGTTCAGATTTTAATTTATTTTACAAGAAATAACAAAAGTAATATTGTAAAGAAAGGAATACAGCGCAAACAGAGGTGCCAACGAAGGTCTCCAAGTTTAATAAAGTCACAATAAACCAAAATGTGGAGCCCATAGAGACGCTTAGGGCAGGAAAATCAGACAATACAGTCAATTTATTACTGAATCTTTGTATAAATTTAATATATTTTTAACTGATGATTTCCTGGACTGACCAGGTGCCAGTGTACAGAACACAAGACACTGCTTGCCCTCTCTGACAGCCTAATAATAATTGTTAATTTGGCTGGATTAAAGCTTATAGCCTGAGGCTAAAGGCTTTATGAGTTGGTACAATAAAAAGTGACTAATGCAGGAGTCTCACAAAGAATGTTTTTAATGGTTGATTGTACTCAGGATGAAGAGTATCATGTGAACTGAAAGGATGGATTCATTGTTAAAGGTGGTTATTAATTTAAGTCATTTATCTGGCAATAAAAGGCAAACATTTGTTGGTTTCAACCTGTCTGATACGATGTGCTGGTGGCTTTGATTGGGGTTTATTGCTCAAGGTGATGCTTTGAAAATGTTTCCTTTAAGTATTCTGGGTATACGTTGACTTTAACATGACTGCAGTATGAGCTCAGTCGATTTTTGGTGTCTTTTTAACATCACTTTATTTGAAGACTTTCATTGATTTTTTTTGTTTTGGGTAAGAAGAGACCTTTGCGGATAAATCAGTTCCCACTAAAAACCTCCCGAACATCTGGATCTTAAGTTGTCGGAGGAAAAAGGTGAGCACACATTTGCACGTGTTATGCTAGAACAAAGTTAGAGAAACATTGAGTTGTAATGTGAAACTGCTTTATTCAGTATTTTTACTGGTTTGAATTACTGAATCAATTTCTTTTGGAGAGGAAGGGTACTCTAAGAATAATTTGTCTCCAGGTAAAAGCCTCCTGAACGTTTGATTCTTATATTATCAGAGAGAAAAGGTGAACAAACATTTGCAGGTGTTAAAACATCGGAGAAACACTGATTTGTGACGTGAAACTGCTTTATTCAGTAATTTTACTGTTTTAAATCACCTGGTCCAATTGTTTTGGAGAGGAAGAGACCTCTACGAATAATTCGTCTCCAGAGAAAAACCTCTCAACACTGTAGAAATTCTAATTGGGAGAAGTTTCAGCTGGTTGCAATCTGCAGTCCTCACCACTAGATGCCACTAAATCCCTCAGAAATCTTACTCACTACTGCTTTAAGGTCAGTAATTCAATTAGGCTACAGTGCTTTTAATAGATCAGACAATTAATGGATTTGTTGATGGACATTAAATAAACAATTTGTGCATTCAGTTTATCATTTAAAGTCCTTTATCAAGCAAAAATGTTTCTGAAAATGATTCCAGTTTCTCAAACTTAAGGATTTGCTCCTCTTTTCTGTTTTATATAATTGCGTATTTGATATGTTTTGATTTTGTTCCGACAAAAAGGCAATTCGAAGAGAGTTCTGGAAACCTATAAAGGCATTATCCCAATTTTCTGGCATTTTCTAGATTAAACAATTCCTTTAAAATGTTAAAAACCAGCCAGCAGATTGATTAATAGATGAATTAATGTTTGAGGCAGCTCTGGTCATTAGATGTGGGTTTACTGTGCAGTGTTAATGAGATGTAAATGAATGCTGTTGGCCCAGACAGTAGATCACCACCACCGCCCAGGGCCAATGACACCATTGTTGCTCAATTTCGGGTGTTTGTTTCAGTGAGATTTTGTGTTTGAGACACATCAGACATGCTGACTGCCTGTCTCCTCTGCGCTCTGACATAACCATCCCTCTGACTTGTCGCCTGTGGGGCGTTCATGGCTGCAGGATGTCCTCACTGCCGGGGCACTTGGTCGTCATGGCAGACGGGGTCAGAGGTGGCTTGGCAGCTCCAGCCGACCCCCCCCCCCCCTTCTCTCTCCCTCTCTCTCAGGGGGGCAAGAAACCCTCCGTTTGCCCCGGAAACAACAAACAAACAGCCCCTCCACAAGCAACAACGGAGACATTTTTAGCTCAGTTAAGCAATTAAGTGATGAGACAGCAGCGGGAAATGATAAGGCTGCTGTTTAAAGTGTTGGAGGTCTCACAGCTTGAGGCTTTAAAAAGTACTGATGAAGATACATGTCAGCACCATAGAAGCAGGGGAGGAGTCAGACACTGTAAACATTCAAAGCTCAGCCCAAACCGAGGGGGCATGCTCCCACAGGAAGATTTTTTTTTCTCATTTATGCCAGCTATGTGCGCTGTATTTCAAGGCATTTGAGATTATAGAACACCTATTTATCTGTGCATCAATCAAGAAAGTTAGTTGCCAAGGAAGAAAATCATCCTGTAGCGCCCACATCCTATTTTCTATCTAATCATTGTCCAACTGTCTTCATCACTCTGAAACTGGAACATTAGAAATGTTGAGGATGACTTATTTTCATTTTCTTCAACACTCTGATTTGAACATCAGGCCAAAAGATGAATATTTGATCGATTATATGAGATTTCTTTGGGGAGTAACACAGTAGGATAAACATCATGGTCATATGTCAGTGCCCTGTAGTGACTACTATCAATGAAAAACGCCACCAAGAGTCTGAGTGTGACTCGTTGAAAGAAGTCCATGCTTAAGTCCAACAATGTGTTTCATGATGATTGAACCACTAAGACAAAAGAGATGAACTATCACTGATGTGATTATGTGACTGCGGTAACGTTATGTGATAACGGTCAATAGAAAGTATCAGAGCCAAAACTCACCCTCTTTGTCTTAAAACCGACATGGCTGTGAATGAACGGGTAAAATAATGTGTAACCACACCTGTGCCAATTACAACTGGAAATGAAAGTGACCAAAAGAATGTTTGCAGCCTCACAAATAATAAACAGCAAGGGTAAAATACACATTCTGGCTCCTACAGCCCCTCCAGGATGTTGTGAATGCAACAATTAACGCCGATCCCTGCATGACCTTGCAATTTTCCAATCACCGCAGCTTTACTCCAAATTTGACCATTTAAATCTCATTTCATTGTAGGTCTGTGTGCAGTGTATTGATTTACTCAGAGCCTCTTTGCCCTGCTCTCTCTCTCTCTGTTTATCATGAGACCACTGCTGCAGAGGTGTGAGCTCCACACACAGTCGCAAACACACAGTGACAGAGCTAACTGTTAGCATCACACAGCTAACGTTACAGAATGGTTATTAACAGGTTTAATAGAGTGTGCCAGGGCTGACGTCAAAACCCGGAAGTTTAGCATTGCGCTGGTTCCTGGAAGAGAAAATGAATGTGATTTTTGCATTGCGTTTTGGATTATGTCAGAAGATAAGCTCAGTGGCTAACACAAGTTTATGATACTTACAGGTTTTGTTCAGCGAGATAATCTTCACATATGAACACCTTTCATACCGCATTTGAAGCTTAAATGCGATCGCCAGAAGTAAAAAGCTAACGTTAGGCTTTAACGGACTACATGACTACTCCACGGTCGCATGACTCTTGACGTCACTGCCACTAAGCTTTCAACTGATTGCGGCCGCTTTATTGTAAAAACATTGTATAATGGGGAAATCGGACTGTTTAAGCTATATAGGAAGCTCGCCTGTTCGGGGGTGATGACGTTTAATGTCCCCGACAGGGTTTGTAGTTGTATTGAGCAACTTGTTAGCAACCGCCTTTTTTATGACATGTAAAAGCTTCAAAATTCACAAGTAGGGTATTTACTGACGTGTTTTAACTCACCTAAGCTTTTGTTAACCACAGACCTTATTTGAGGCATTTTACCAAAATCCCATTCAAAAAAGGTATTGACTTTTAGACGAGAGAACCGGAAGTGGTAAAAGCGCTAACGGAGTTCCGGGTTTACTGGCACACTCTATAACAGAGTCAAGCTTTTTCAGTATTGGTGTGAGATTAACTACTAGGTGTCAGAGGTTATCCTCGAATGCAGGGAGTACCCGACAAGTAGCGATGAGATCACGTCGTGCTGTGTTAGCTTGTGCTAAGCGGGCAGAGTTAGCAGAAGGAGAGCGGCACACGGAAATCGTCCTTCAGCGCTGTATTGAACAGCATCAACAGCTGATCGTCAGCAAAACCTTAAAGCATTGTAACATGCATCGCTATTTTTAAAAAAAAAACCCTGCATGAAATCAGGTATTTCAGGACGCAATAATCATCCAAAACAGCTGCAAAATTGTGGAGGGACTGAGATTATCTGAATGTTGAAGGTATTTTAAAAACCTAAAAGAATCGGGGCTGTTGAGAAAATATTCAGGCTGTAGCCCTGCTCCGCCCTGTCATTAGGCCTTATCATACATGCTGTGTTATCTTCGAAGGAATATGAAATCCACATACCTTCAATTTTAGTGACTTTTAAGGCTGCAGCTAACTAACTAATTACTTTTCATTATCGATTAATCATTTAGTTGACAAAATGCCAGAAAATACTGAAAATGTGACGCTAAATTATTAAAAATTACCTTCTCTTTAAGTGCATGGTGACAGAAGACTGAGAAAACCAACATACATTAAAGTTTAAGCCACTGAGGCTGGTCATTGTTTGGCGTTTTTGTTCAAAAGCATTACTAAGAAGAGGAAAAATTGTGAATAAATGATCAAAATAGCTCCTGATTAATATATGTTGATCATCTAATTGCTTATTTGACTGATTATGTCACCTCTAAATTACTTTCTCCGCTGTTGATTGAAAAGAGAAACAGCCAAATGTATATTCCCCCTCCCAAAACTTTGAGGTTTTTCATCAGACATAAACCAGACCCACAGATGCAGATGCTGATAATCAGCTGTGGTTGGCGGCTGCAAACCAAACCACAGAACACGCTGCCGCATCATTTATCAGCGCGTAGGTTCAGTGTGATGATCTGCTTAAACAAAATCATTACCACACGCTGATTTATATACTTGGAAATATTTCAGGAAGCGCTGCGGGGCAACAGAAGGGATGTGTGCAGACTGTCGGCCAAAAACTGAAGCTGATCTTTGTCTTTTATTGTTTTGTATTTACTGTTGTTGGATCTGATAAGAAGAAGTGTCTTTCGGCCCTCATGCATTCTGTTGAGCGTGTGTGTGTGTGTGTGTGTGTGTTGGCATATTTCACACATCAGTCACAGCCTGCACTCTCGTTGCCCTGGCTTGTTTCCGAAAAAGTTGCTCAATGTGTAATAATCTCCATTAGTCACAGTGACTAACTCTGGATGTCTCCTCTTTTTTTTCCTCTTCCAGGGAACAATGAAGATGCTCCTGCCTCTGGTAATCCTTCAGCTGCTCTTGGCTCCAGCGCTCATGGTAAACTCCCACTGGATCAAACTGAAAACGAAAATGCACTAACATCGACAGCCAAAACCTAAGACACCCAACTGTTTTTGGAAACATAAAGCGGTGCAGTTTATATACTGTTTTTGGTGTTATGTAGAGCTGCAACAATTAGTCAAATAATCGATAGTTGATCAAAAGATGATTAACTATTTTGATAACTGATTAAATCTTTTGTTCAAACAGAAATGCCAAAAATGAAGACGTATACTGATGAATATTATTGTAAACTGAATATTTTTAGGTTTTGGACTCTTGTGTGGATGAAACAACACATTGTTTTCCAGCAATATCTTGATTTTGATTGATTTTAGCAGCATTAAACAGTAGATTTCAAAGAATTTATCTGATTCAACAATGGTGAAAAGTCCGCAAGATTTCAGAATGAGACTTCTCCTTGAGCGAGACTTGGTTACAAATTCACTAACGAACTGACCGGATCAGTAAAAGGTAAAGAAAAACGTTTTGTTTCTCTGTAGGGATCCTCTCCATAATGTTGTCAGATACTTATAATAATATTGTGAGCCTGTCAGTGGCAAAAACAAACACTTAGTTACATTGCAGCCTGTTTCGCCACTCCTGGCTGCAGCACTCTTTCCGTACCAACACATTCTCGCTCTGACTTCTGCCTGTCTTCTTTCAAAATACACTTCTGTTTTCACAGGAAATTTAACGTTTACATACAGTTTTTTTCAAAATAAAAGCACTACGTCGGTACAACACTGCAAATTGCAGTTTTTTTCCTTCAACAACAAAAGCACGTGGTTAAGTTCAGGACAAAAGAGCAGGGTTTGGCTTTAGAGTCTTACGGGACGCAAACTCCGAACTTTCGCCGCCTTAACTTTCATCCTTGTCCCACCGCATTTCCTCCTGACACACAGAGTGCCATTGACCTATAACGGCAGCCAGCCACGTATCATGTCGATGCTAAAGGACAGGAATACCGCTCTCTCGGGTGAAAGTCGGTATTTGTTGGACCCATCCACCACCCCTCCCACCTGCCCCACTTGGACTTTTGCCGCCTTAACTATTGTTCTTGTCCCCCGCGTTTCCCTCTAATGTCGCCAGGGGCTGTTAAACTATAACTGCAACCGGCTGCATATCACGCCATCATTAAAGGTCAGCTTTTATCGTTGGTGTCTGACACGGCAAAGTCACTGCCCAAATGCCAGATTTGGACGACTAAAGAGTGAGACTGCGTTGTCAGTACTGGACTAATTTAAAAGATTATGGTCTTCATTTGTCACTTAGACACAAAAGCATGGAAAAATAGATTTGGGTTGAAAAAACCAAGGATTCCTTTTAATCTTTATGCGCAACAGTCACAGAACATACGTATAATAATATAATTTGTTAGATTTGGTCGGGAAAACACCTCAAGGCTTTCAACAAATTGAGTTTGCCCAGTAGATGTTTAGACTTCTGACCACTTTAATGATTTTTCATCCATGTTGGCTAGTTTCAAACTTCATTCTTGAACTTGACAACAAACACTGGCCAAGAATTAACTATGAAATTTAATGAGATTTGGTCTGAAAGCAAAGAAAAACCATTCTAACAAAGGTTAATGTTGTTGTTTTATCACACTGCATTACATGTACAAACTGCTGTGTTGTGTTCAGGTGCCCAGTGTGGATCGCTGGGACACGTGGGGTCCTTACGGAGAATGCAGCCGGAGCTGTGGTGGCGGTGTGACCATGAGAACCAGACGCTGTATCACACACAGGTACGTCATCTGTCTGTATATCTATCTATCTTTAATGCTTAAACAAGCCTGTATAAACACATGAAGTCACAGTCAGCGTGTCTTTGTCACGCTCAGCTCATTGTGAGGCCCTGAATACACACACAGGTCTTTTTTTCTCCCTCCTGTATGAATAAAGCTAATTGTGAGGTTCATGGGCACAGACTATATCTTGATTGTAAAAGAATGCCTTGAAGTCACGGGGACGTGGGCTTGTCTTACATCCAAACAGACTGCAGGGAGGGGCCCGTTAACATTAAAAGGACTTCTCTTTCCTGGGTGTTGGCTGCTGAAGAGGAGCGGATGAAAACGAATATTTCTAGCTGCCCTTTTTTGGCTAAAAAGACTTCAGTTCACTCTGCTGCACATGTCTCTCTATGGTTTTCTGTCCATTTTTAGTCTGGTTTGTAAAGCTGCTTCTCTCACTGAGCATCTGACTAAACATGACAGAGTGTTGGTGCCAGCTTTCATTGTAAATGACTTCGTATTGCTGGAATCCAGCCGGCATGTTGCCTCATGTAACCCATAAAGTGAACTCCATTCATCAGGTGCGAAGTCGTGTCGTTCAAAATCCTGCTTAACTAAAAGGATGAAAGTATAAGGAGACAAATCTACTTAAAGTATCAGAAGTATAAGGACTTATTCTGCAGAAAAAACTGTGTCAGATGGGACGGATTGAAATTAAATCTGAGGGATCAAAGTTGATTGATTGGACTGAAAAGATTAAGAAAAAAAAGTTCGTTTTGGGGACTTTTCTTTAAATTTTTTTGTGCTTTTGTTGCATATTTTAACCTCTTTATTTGAAACAATTAGAGAAGATTAAAGGGTGAGTCTCCATTTTATGGAGCTGCTTACAACTAATAAACACCTGACATGTGACAGGAGACTCAAACAAGACCCTTATCTCTTAGGTAGAGGTCACAAGCCAAAAAGATTTGGAGCCTATGGTTTATTCTTTAAAAATGTGTTGTGTTTTAAAGGTTTAATCTTACTCTGTCAGTCAGCACTAACTATATATATCAGGTAAATGTAATGGTAAAGAGGATAATATTTCCTTATGAAATATGTTGCAATAGGAGTTTAAAGTTGATAATACGTCTGAGTTGTTTTTCTACCAC
Organism: Epinephelus moara; assembly: GCF_006386435.1. NCBI lineage: Eukaryota > Metazoa > Chordata > Actinopteri > Perciformes > Serranidae > Epinephelus > Epinephelus moara. The sequence goes on along the minus strand of NC_065519.1, from coordinate 7,193,514 downwards.
CAAGTACAAGTGCAGAACGCAACCTCCCATCAAATGTCACTGCTGCTGTAATTTCCCCCTGAACTTTCAGTCTAACTCAATATACAGCATGTGATCTGCGATATTCAAAACAATTAATCTGTCATTCATGAGCTGTGTTTACAGTTACTGCGGAGTGAAGGTGTGTCTCAGTTATTGAGCAATAACTTGATAAAAAGGACGAGTTCGATTTTTAATGCCCACCAGGCAGAACATGTCAGTGATGAGCGTTAACGTTAACATGTCCGAACAGTTTTCTGATTCACCTCGTTTGATATTTTGTTACATTCACGGGAAGGTGAACTTTAGGAAAGGTTAGTTTTGTCCTGGTTTGTGATATTTGGCATTTTCCCATTGATCCGTCTGAGATGCTGGTTTCCAACATGTCCGTGCAGTCAGTCAGTGAGTCAGATTGTCTGTAAATGAGTCTGTTTCCCCTCCTCAGCTGAGTAATGAATAACAGGGAAGATGCTGCTGCCGTGTTGGATGAACTCTGTCATATCTTGTCTGCCAGAATCACACCTTTAAATACTATGATTAGAGTGCTGTTGACTCATTGGGTGCTTTACAGGAACTCCCCGTTTGCCCATCATTTATTTCAGTATGAAATTACCTGACCTCATGGGCTATAATCTATTTTACCTTTCTGCGATCAATAATATATAAGTCAAAAGCAGTGTTTGATCATCCAAATATTTATTTTCCACTCCCAGGTGAAAAGTTGAAGGCTGGATGTTGTGACTGAGTGTTCGGACATGTTTTAGTTTCAGTTTTGGCGTGCTGACAGGAGCATGTCTTGTTTTTGAAGCTTAAGGGCAGGTACTTTTGGAGGTGACTTAATCATGAGTTATCAGCATGGCTGGAAGGGAGGGAGGGTGGCGAAACGTTCTGCTGTCTCACGGTTCACCGACGGATGTTTTTGAGATTTGGGCTGAGCTGCGACGATGTCAAGGCTTCTCCAGCTGCTGAGACCTCGTTTTTTATTACAGGCGCAGATTAAAGAGGAATGCTGCTTAATGTCAGAGCTGGAACTTATTATTAAGACAGTCTGAGCTGTATTTGCATACGTGTGCCGCAGCCTTACCTAGTCATTAACTGTTTCTGTGTCACAATGATGACTGTTAAAGTTTTAATGGAACTTCAGTCAGAAAACATGCAAAAGGGGATTTTTTACAGCACCGATAAATCTAAAGAAAAGAACATATATTTAACTTAAAGGGGCACTCCCCAGATTTTACACATGACGTTAAGTTCACTCGTCTTGAAGTCTTAAAAAAAATAACCCTGCTCATGTCACCAGGGTTGTCTCAGTTTGGACTTGAAATTAAAGACCAAAGATTCGTAACAAGACAAAACTGTTTTAGAGCGTTGCAGAGAAAAGTTGCAGCGGTGTGAACTGACCGTCTGAGCTTGACGAAAGCTGGCTGATGGTGTCACCTGCAACTCAGATGGTCAAATCGCCGGCGGCTGGTTTTAGAACGTAAAGCACACCACCTGTTTATACAGCCAGTCAGCTTAGTGAAGTCTGCTGGTCAAGTCATAGTGACTGCAGACGGCGTGTTCGCTTGCAGGTACTCCATCCCTGTCGAGCCCTCTGTTTCTGTCCTCACAGTGTGCCAGTGTTGGACGGTGGGTCGCTGCTGCTGCTGCTCACTGCATGTGCTTATGCATATGGGAAATGTAGGGTCCAGCGATTTTAGAGCTTTTCCCATAGTAGAGAATAGAAGTCCCAATATTTCTTCTTAACTTTTGACCATCCTTTTAAAGAAAATCCCTCAGGGCTTTGACACACCAAGCTGACAGTGGGCCATTGGTCAGCATCTGTTGCCTTAGGTTTTGTAAGGTATCCCACACTGTTAGCCCTTGTTGGCCCTTGTTGCCTGATTTTTGGCAGATTCAGCATTTTGAAACGGTGTCAAAGATGGCACCAATACTTGGCTGTCGGCTGTAGTCTTGTGTTGTGTTTAAGCACACTTAAGGCCGAGACACAGGTGACATGAGGCGATGCAACAATCAGCCTGTGTTGCCACTTGTTCTTTGATACCTGTTTGGTGTGTCTGGGCCTAAAAATGAACTTTATTTAAGTGCAATATGACATCACTGGAGTCCCCCTTTAAAACTGAGTGGATTAATACATCATATAAGACGTATTTGATGCAGAGAGTCAGCTCCTGTAGCTTCATGAAGATAAAGCAGATACATCACGTGTCTCCCCGGTTCAGCCTTGAAATAAACAACTTCATCCCTGTGATTTAAAGGGACAGTTCACCCCCAAATCAAAAACATATATTTTCCCTCTTACCTGTAGTGCTGTTTATCAGTCTAGATTGTTTTGGTGTGAGTTGCCGAGTGTTGGAGATATCAGCTGTAGAGATGTCTGTCTTCTCTCCAATGTAACAGAACTAGATGGCACTCAGCTTGCTTAACATAATCCACAGACCTTGTTGTGAGCAGTTTCGTGTAGAAACTATTTTCTTTCTACCAAACTACACCCGTCAACTGAGTCACGACGCAGATGAAGGCGTGCATCTACTGCTAGCTCACCTAGCACCACTGAGCTAGCTAACATTACAGCTCAGCTGAGGAGGACACCATTAATGTTTACATCTTGCACTGTCATGAGCATGAGCCTCTTGTCCATGAGTAGATGCACACTTCCTTCTGAAAGAAAATAGTTGTCTCATATTGATGCTTCATTTTCTCTATACAGGGCTGACGGAGGACACAACTGTGTTGGACCAGAGAAGTCTTACCGCACCTGCAACATCCAGGTGAACAAGCTCTTTGTCTTCAACATTTTAAAATGTACAATGTACAAAAACACATTTATGCCTTTGATAAATCTCTAAACTAGCTGTAACAAGGATGAATGTCAACTACCATCAAATTAAAGTTTGCAATATTTAGACTGTATTTGTTAATAGGATGTTTTACTTTGTGAATATTTATAAGTTTCCACTGTGTCCCGTTGTTCCACTCAGGACTGTCCCGAGGGATCCAAGGATTTCCGTGAGGAGCAGTGCTCCGCGTTTGATGGGACTGACTTCCAGGGAAAACTCTACAAGTGGCTCCCTTATTATGGAGGTCAGGAGCAAAGTTAAAGCACTGGTTTTGGATTTGCAAAAGCATTTAGTTCTTATTAAACCTGCTAATATACATATAAACATACTAATGTTCTAAGGTCAAATCACCTTTATTGTAAAATGACTTTTATGTCTCTGACAGCTGAGAACCCCTGTGAGCTGAACTGCATTCCAAGAGGAGAAAACTTTTTCTATCGTCACCGCAGCTCTGTGGTCGATGGTACGCCCTGTCACCCAGGACGGAGGGACGTTTGTGTGGAGGGAGTCTGCAAGGTGGGCTGCACAGGAAATGAACACACTCACACACACACATAAATACACACACAAGTTCAGATGAAATTATACATTAAGAGAGGTGATAAAAGTCAGCGAAGCAGAGAAGAAGTTTTTACATGTGTGCTTTCCAAAATCAAATCTACTCAATCTGGGAAAAAATATCTTTCCTACTTTACTTGTTCCACCACTGCGCAGCACGCATTGCCATTGGGGGTTTCTTTTGCATGACCCATGATCAGTGATATAATTATTAAATCAGCAAGTTCTTTTTTTTTTCCTCAAAATTATTGAATATTAGGCCTATAATGTACATAACTTTGATTACATGTATTATGCTCTGCTCTGTGTCTGATGCTGCCTTCTGCCCTCCAGGTAGCTGCTCAGATAAAACTGTTTGTACTGCAACATTTATCAAACGCTGAGATGAAGTAAAGCATGTTAAATGATGACGTGACAGTAGAGCTTTGTTTGAGGAAAAAAAAAAGAAATACAACCAGTTTTCTAATCGGTGGAGCAGATTTGATCTCATAACATAATAACTATGTCCTCCCACCTTTTTTCTGTAAATAAATCAAAGCTAGAGGAATAAAACACCTCCGAGGTTCATTTGTTTTACAGCATCACTCCGTTAATCAGAGTGGACACAGTGAGCAGCAGGAGGAAAGATTAGTTTCACTATGTGGTAATATCAAACACTTGTTCTGCTCTCATTCTGTTCTCATGTAATTATCGCAGCGACCTTTTCCTCATGAAACACCTCCTCTATTTAACCTCTGACATCATGTCTTTATCGCCTCGTCTATGGGGAGCGGCCGTCCAAACCTCCACTCTCTTAGTTCTTATTTTTGGGCCTTAACTTTCTAAACCTTCACTTATATAACCTCCACTTCCAGCAGATTGGTTCCTAGATTCCTACTTTCACAGAATAATTGTGTTCCCACAGATGTTCTCTGCTCTCACACCTTGTTAAATCAGGTCTCGTTTTGGTTTGCTTTGGATGCTGAAGCAGCAATTCTGTGACTGGACTTTTGCTTTTTTCAGGGTTTATGCAGTAAAGTTGAAGCAGCACATTTTTTTATATGCAAATTTTATTTTTGTGTTTATATTTTTTGCTCAGCCACCTTTGACTTTAAAAAACATTATGTGTATACTATCATTACCATGCACACAAGGGCACAGCTGTTGGGTTTTTAAAGATCTTCAATCTTAACCCACTGGCAACAGACTACATTTGACAGCTTTACGTGTAATTCAAATATATTCATGCACACAGCACATCTAGTAAGGATTTCTTAAAATATTTGCATTGGTGTGACTGCAAACAGCCCTTAGGTCACCACTGCACACTAAAATCACAATAAAACTCTGTTGTTTTTGGCTCTAAAGTGGAACAAAAGACTAACTAAACTCTTTGGAGACACAATGCATATGATCTGGCACCAATCACCTTCCTGCATATGAATTATTTAGCTATTTCCTCTTCTTCTCCAGCGTCTGGGCTGTGACAACATGCTGGAGTCTCCTCAGCAGGAGGACCCCTGCCTGCAGTGTGGGGGGAACGGACAGTCCTGCTACCAGGTCAAGAACAGCTTCTCTCTCCGCGATCTGCCAACTGGTACGCTGCTGCACGTTTTTAACCAACAGATGTTTTCTGTCATCACATTCATCACATGTGCACGTTAATTGCCTGTCGCTGAAGGTAACGTCAGATGTAGACTTCTTTGGTTTGTAGTTTGTATGTGTGAAAGGAGTTCTGTTTCATTTTCATCTCAGGCTACAACCAGATGTTCATCATCCCCGTTGGAGCCACAACTATCAGCATCAGAGAAACAGTGGCCACACGTAACTACCTGGGTACGAACTTTTTGAATGAGGAGAAATAGTTGTGCTTGTGTCTGTTTGATTGTATTGTGAACATGTGATGACTGTAACCTCTCTGTACAGCTATCAAGAACCTGCGTGGGGAGTACTACCTCAATGGCCACTGGGTAATTGAGTTTTCCAGGGCGACACCCATCGCTGGAACGATGCTGTACTACCAGAGAGGAGCTGAGGGCGACAACGTCCCTGAAACCATCATCGGCAGAGGCCCCACCACTGAACCCCTCGTTGTTGAGGTAAGATTTCATACTTTCATTTAATTGTATTTCAAATATTTAACTCCCAAACGAATAGAATTCGACCATGAATAAAAGGACAGCACACTTCAGGGAAAACTGAATCTCACAATAAGTCAGGGAGAATTTTTACAGCTTTGATGGTGTTAGAGGAAAGGTTGAGAAGTCAGATTTCATCCTTCAATGAGCAGGAATCCGGCTTTTAGTTGCTTTGGACCAAAGTCTTGGACAGACTGACAAACATTTTAGTGAATATAAAGGGATTTTAATTGTTACATCCAACCCTCTCTTCTCAGCTGATCAGCCAGGAGCCAAACCAAGGTGTGGACTACGAATTCTATCTTCCCAATGGACGCTCCAGACAGGGCTACTTCTGGAGTTCTGGATCCTGGTCTGTCTGCAGCAGAGAGTGTGGATCAGGTCAGTCTCAGAACAACACAATAATTTAAACCTGAGTGAGACGAGTGCTGGTTTAACAGAAAATGAAACAACTCCCTTCTTATTCTGCTCCTTTGTTAGGCTACCAGTCTCGTCTGGTCTTCTGCACCATTGATAACGAGGCTTACCCCGACTATCTGTGTGCATCTCTGGCGAGACCACAGACCAACCGTACATGCAACCCCCAGGCATGCCCACAGACCCGCAGGTAAATTACAGTCAAAGTCCTCTGGTACAAATGTGATTATTCAGTAGATTTAAGCAGAATTTTCTAAAGCCAACAACATCTAGAGTTCATTTTTAGTCCATTGCAAGTGTGTTTGTGCTCATAGTAGTCCAAACAGTAACTTTCAGAGCAGCTTCTTGACTGTTGTTGGTGTTATTATGACTGTCTGAAAGGATGGCGTACCTGTATCCACCACAGTTGTGGAGATCCTCAGAAAGACCCAGAGCCTATGTGTTCAGGTAACTCAGGGTCTGTAGTCGTAGTGGTAGAGTTTTAGATGACTGCAAACACAGGGGGAGATCTTAATCGTTAGTAATCCTTCACAGTGACTCCTGGAATACCCTTTAGATGTGTTTGACTTTAGTATCTGTGTTTAGCGCACACACTTGTTCTTCCGTTTGGGGTGAGAACGAAGGCAACTGTCCAGCTCAGAGATCTCTTTTCAACCTCTAATGATCCTCATTTGTCTCGGATGCACTTAACGCTTCTCTCCAGGGAGGCCAAACCCTGATTTGACGCCACATTTCCATCAGACACCTCCTCCTCCTTTTTAACCTCCCAACCTGTGGCCCCTGTACCTGATCCCTGAGCCGGGCTGCTGCCTGACTGCTTCAGCAAACTGTTAAACTCTCTGTCGCTGTGCATTAGCGTAGCCGGTGTGTTGTGAGGTGTTTGTTTAAGGTTAAAGGTGGTCATGCAGCGGGTGTTGTGGGGATTGTGTACGTCTGAATGGGACACAGCAGTAGCGAGAGTGGTAGTAAACAGCCGGGGCTTCAGTCAGTGACTCTCTGGTATTTCCTGCTTCTTTTCTTTGATGCTGCTGCTGCTCAGAAACCTGAGATGTTTATGAAGCTCGGGTGACGCTGCCTGCGCCTCATTATCCTCAAATTGAAAGATATGGACCAGAAACAGTCGATGTTCATGTATGTGTGCTGAAGTTGGGGCAGAGATCAAGTGTGAGCTTGCTGGTCGTAATTTTGTGTCCAGTCTTTCTATATTAATGCTTCTTGTAATCAGTGTCCAAACTAACCAGGACATGAAAAATACTTCCTGTCCTTCAGCTGTGACTGACTGGTGGCAGGTTTCTGGATTTTCTTTAAAGGATAAGTTTCGTATTTTGCAGCCTGGACCCTATGTTCCTCTGTTTTTGTGTCAAATGACAAATGGGAACAACAATTTTTGAAATTGGTCTAGTATTTTAAGCAAGACAGGCTGCAATTTAACCCATTGGGGTGTGTGTACACCATCAATCTACATCCACTTAAAGTGTCTGTTTTGCTACTGACAGGCTCAGATTATTATTTCAAGTGTCTGACAGTTTATAGAAAGGATCCCTACAGAGATAGACCTCTTTGCTGAAGATTAAGAACCTTTATATTTCACTAGAAACAGCCCCAAATTTGCTGACACCAAACCCACCAGACTCCATTTTAAAAAAAACAGTAATTTTATCATCATTAAACACACTTTATTCAGAGTCGACAAAAACAAAATAAAACTCACAAAAGCCATCTTGGGTCATCTTTCTACTGTTCCAACCATTACTAACTTTGGTTTGGTTTGGTTGAAATAAACCATTAATTCAACCAGTTAGATGTGAAAATATGTTGCCTCTCCTTTTTTTTAAATGAGAGTCTGGTGGGTTTGGCTATAGCCATTTCAGAGCTGTTTCTCATTAAACAAAAAAATCTTACTCTTCAACAACAAGGTCTATCTCTGTAGGGATCCTTTACATAATGTTGTCGGACACTTATAATAACAATCTGAGCCTGTCAGTGACAAAAAGATCCCTAACCCCCCCTAACCCTAACCCCTAACCCTAACCCTACCTGGACGTAAATTAACGATGCAAATGTGCCTTGAGTGGTTACATTGCAGCCTGTTTTGCTGCTGCCAGCTGCAGCGCTCTCACACAACTCTAGACCGCTTTAAAAAATTGTTGCTGCCATCAGTCACTTAGACACATAAACACGGGAAAATAGGGTCCAGGTTCAAAAATACCTAACTTGCCCTTTAACACTGCAATTGCCAAAAGGATGTGTTGTTTTTAACATAATCATATTTAGTAATTTTGTAGTATTTTAGTGGCTTTGTTAAAGCGATGCATCCTTTTGTACACTTGCATTTCATTTGAAGGGTTTCATTCCAAAACACTGATATGTATCTGAACTAAAGAACGATTATCGAAGGCTAATATTCAATTGCTGCTGAAAACATCAGTCGATTACTTGATTTGCTGATGGATGGAAAATAATCGACACACTTTGGATCAATTTATGATTTAAAGTTGTTTATAAAGCAAGTATGCCAAACATTATCTGCTTCCAGCTTCTGAAATTTCAGGAGTTGCTTTTCTTTGTTTTATATTATTGTGAATGAAATATCTTTAGGTTCTTGATTGTTGGTCAGACAAAATGAATAAGTAATCTGTCAGTTCTGAAAATTGTGACGGGCATTTTTCGCTATTATTTGCTGTTGCATAGATCAACTAATAGAAATGACTTGCATATATCCAGGGCAGAACTTGACTTTAAACACTAACTGAGCATCAGGATAAAGAAACAAACAGTGTGTCACTGCCCTCTCTGATTAAAAATTGAGCATTACTGCTGGGTGTGGTTGGTTGTGTCTCTGTTAGCACTCCAGACAGACATGTTATGCGATCCTGGAGAACACTTCCACCTCACTGCAGCAGAGTGAGAGTTAAACCACTGGATGTCAGCCAAAACAAGATTTCCAGGGGCTGTGAAGTTGTTCCTTAACGCTGCACTTTGCCAAGAATTTTAATGTCAAAGTTCCCACGCCTCTGGCCAAAAATATGAAGTCAGGCTTTATCAGAAAACCTTCTCTACTATTTTGGATGGATTTCTCATATTTTAAAAAGCCCACATCATTTCAGACAGGCTTTTTAAAATTAGTTTGGAATGAAACTCTTCATTTTCTCTGCACTATGTTACAACTTTACGTTTATTCACACTACCTGTATTTACATTTCCACTACTTGTATTTGTATGTTTCTAATATTGCACTATATCCTTGTATCTTGTCTTGTATCTTGTTCTGTACCTGTATTTTGTTGTTTGCACCTTATGTTCATTCATTCATTCTTTAGTTTTGCACTGCGACTAGGAAAATACTATTTCATCTCTCTGTGTGCTGCAATGTATATAGATGGATGACAATGAAGTCTCTTTCATCTCTCTGATTGCTGTTTCCTGTCTCCCTTCTCCTCCCGGTGGATTTCCCAGCTGGAAAACCGGAGAGTGGAACACCTGCTCGGTGACCTGTGGTGGAGGCTCTCAGGTGCGCAGCGTGCAGTGCATCTCCCACGATGCTGCTGGCCCCCGCGTGGTGGAGGATGCCATGTGTGCTGCCTACACAGAAGCACCACCCTCTCTGCAGACCTGCAACATGCAAAAGTGTGCAGAGTATCAAGTATCTAGGTGGAGCGCGGTGAGTGATCCAGACTGAAGGTGAAACTGAATCAAATGAAAGTAAACAAACAGTTGACCTTTCGCTATATCCAGGATGTCAAACTGACTCAGCAGCAACAACAGGTTAAAAAGACAAAGATAGTTAGAAGCTAAAGCCGAACTATAGGCTACAGATCACAGTGTACAAGTGAACCACCACATCACTGCTGATCGCCACACAAGACAATGAATATAAAGGGAAACTTTGCTGATATTGAACCAGCTGTGTGGCATCACAGTGTGTGCAGATGAACGGTGTTTGGCTTCGTCCCCGTACTGCTGCCATGCCAGCACCTGGACCTCTGCCGCTGGATGGGCAGGAATCTCTGGGGCAAGTCAAACACCATTCATCTGCACACACTGCGATGACACACAGCTGGTTGGATATCAGCAAAGTTTCCCTGCTTCCCTTCACTGGTTCCTGTATCAGCAAAGTTTCCCTGCTTCCCTTCACTGGTTCCTGTACAGCAGGGTCGGTCTTTGTTTCACTTTTATAGTCATTAAAAAGCAAAAGCAGAATGTGTATACATTCAGTAGGCTATATCTTCAGTAGCTTTTCAGGTTTCATTATACTGAATTTTATTATCAAACAGTATAACATTAAGGCAACATTGAAGAGATCTGTGTTATAGAATCTGTGCTAATGTGTCTGCAGTGCTCAGTGACCTGCGGTACAGGCCAGCAGACCAGGGACGTCACCTGTGTCGGTACGGGAGGAATGAAGCTGGAGGAAACTTCCTGCAGCAATCTGGTCCGCCCCACTGCCACCCGCTCCTGTGAGATGGCAGCCTGCCTGAGACAGATCAGCTGGCACGTTGGAGACTGGGGACTGGTGAGCGGGACACGGAACAGCAAACACGAACAATGCGGGGACACTTAATGTGCAGTTATTGTGGCTGAATGTGAAGTATCATGTCATCGTTTCTGTCTCTCAGTGCAACTGTTTTAAACTGGCTATAATCTCTGTCTGTTTTTCCTCCAGTGCACTAAGAGCTGTGGCTCCGGCACACGAGAGCGGCAGGTGATCTGCTCAGACCAAGACAGGAACCTGTACCCTGTGAGAGAGTGTAATGTCAACCCCAAACCCTCCACCACGGAGCGCTGCAACACCCAGTCCTGCTACAGCCCACAGTGTGAGCACAGGCAACATGAGCTCCTAAATTACTTTAGTTTTTATTGTCTCTCTTGGATGACACAGACTTTTAGTAATGAGTAGTTCTTGCAGCCTGTTGTGATTTGTTCTGAGTATGTCAGCGTGCAACCTTGTTCTGTGGACAATTAACAAGGTGCAGACTGATAACGGAGGAAATACAGTGAGTGCTGGATTGAGCACTGACAACAACAACGCCCACATGACAGACAGGTGTTAGCGGTGGAAGTGCTAAGCTAGGGTCTAGGTACCATGTCTGAAGGGTTATTTTTGATTCAAAATGTACCATACCGAAACTGTTTGGTGGAAACGGGGCTTTTGTGTCTGATTCCTCTCCACTGTCCTGTGGTGTCCCACAGGGCTCGCTTCTGGGGCCTCTGATATTCTCCTTATATTTGTTGCCCTCAGGACAAATCATAAGCAGATTTAATGCAACATGTCATTTATTAACGGAAACACAGACATTCAAGTTTTCTGTTTGTAAATGACTGAATCAATACGAACTAGTCAGCACACATTGCAGTATCATAACTTCTGTCAACGTCAGAAGATAATTTAAACACTCACTTACACTGTATAGTGAGCTCTCATTGTTTGTGTTTGTTCTTTCTTTTTGTACAGTGGTTCCCAGCGTCCAGGACACTCGAGGACACGACAACACACATACTGTTTTCCAGCCCTATGTGCCGGACCACTCAACAGGTTTGACTCAAATTTCATCAGTTTCCCTTTAATTCATCAGTAAAACCCCTGCGATGACAGTTACACCACTCACTCTCTGGAGACGAAACGAGATTTCAACATTTTATTGGTTAATTGATCATTTATAAAGCATTTATGGTTTATACCCAACAAACTGTAGGTGTGATTGTACCCTAATAATTGCAACCCCTCAGTTTCCCTGCACCCCCTCCCTCCTCTCTGCTGATATAACTCCTGTCACTTTGTCCCCATCAGCACCCCCCCTCCCTGTCCCAGCACTAATTATCCCGGCCGCCTGATTGACATGTTTTCAGGGGTCCATGGGCATTGTTGGCCTGATTAAAATATTTCAGAAGCACTGAAGTGTGCAAGTGCTGGCTGTGGTGTTTTTGGCATGTTCTGGCATTCTGCAGCACTGTCCCAGTGGTCAGGAATTTTAAGTTTGAGGTTCATTTCCTGTGAGATTGTTTATTCTCATTGCTGGAACTCCTTGTTCCAATTCATTCTCCACTGTTCCCTGTTCTATCCTTCCATAAACAAATGTTTTTTAGTTAACTGTAGCCGTTTTGTTGCCGTTCTTCTTCGTTTTGCGTTCTTTTGTGTTTACACTTCCTGTGTGGCCTCAAGCACAATAGCGTAGACTCTATTGTACGTCTTGTCTATATAAAACACCATGAACTGTGGGGTCTAGTCTGCATGTATAATGTGCTAATTCTCCCCCCTCGCTTGGTTTCATCGCAGCCCGCAGGCCTGAGACAGATCCGACCCAGACGAACACAGTCTACGACCCTCACGGCTCCGCCCCTGCCCTCCACTGCAGCCAGTCCTATTATGGCTGCTGCCCAGATGGACGCACTTCAGCCGGGGGCCCCCAGGGTCTGGGCTGCCCATATGCCCCAGCTCCCACTCCTGTCCGGCCACAATGCGTCCAGACCAGGTATCCAGCTCCAAGCTGTCATTACACTGCGGTTGAGGTTACATATGGAGTCTGTTAGAGCCTTTGTGGGGGTGTCACTTTCATGGCAGAGACTGTGTGGCGTTACGCGTGACTTCAGCAGTAACCACTAAGTGACCGAAGGCTGAGGTTTTCATAGAAATGTCACATATGTGTTATATTTGGCACACATGTTCAGTACATAGTGTTTTACTACTTGTACCTTCTTGTTCTGTGTGACAGTTATGGCTGCTGCCGAGACGGAGTGACGGCTGCTCAGGGCCCCAACAGGGAGGGCTGCGTGGAGTATGTGGCCCCTGCACCCACTGTGAGCAAACATACATGAAATTCTTCCAGTTCATTTCACCAGCTCTTCACTACAGTGATGATCAGACAGACCATTAAACCTTTCCTCTACTCCTCCGTCATGTCTCATGTCCTCAGGCTGCTTCTTCTCTTCCCACTGAGAATGCGGCACAGTGCAAACTCACCACCTACGGGTGCTGTTATGACCGCACCACACCTGCAGATGGACCCAACGGGGAGGGCTGCCCTGACCCACCCAACAACAGTAAGAGACACACATTAATCTCTGTTTTGTTTTGCTTTATCCCGTTCTTAAAGGTATACTATGCAGGATTGATGGTTACTGTTTGTAAAGACGCTGCTAACAGTTTAGCAATTGGTCGCTACCTTTTTTCTGAAGTCCGAACATCACCTGAGCGCTGTCGGGGTACAAGACTGTAAAAGTCCCCAACACAGACACAGGAAATAAGAAGATATAGGCAGCGTCTTTGCAGAAAAATACCTCACCACACACTGGGAGTGCGTCATAAGTTAAGATTGAGAGGAATTACTCCTGTATGAGTCTATAGACTTTTTTTTTAAAATCCTGCATAGCATATCTTTAATCTCATGTGTGAAGAGAAGGTTTTGTTACTTCTTGGTCATCAGTTAACATTAATTCACATGCATGTATCATCCAGTCCAGCTACACCCTTTTGTCTTTTGGTCACTGAGGAGCTCTACTACCAGTGAGGAAATAAGAACTAAGTAATATTAATAAACAGGGGAAAATATACATTTTTTAATTGTCCTGACTGAATATCCCGTGCTGACCCAGAGATGCACATTTTGGTTGTGATCAATGTAGTCTTTGGCGTTATAGTCTTGGTTGTACCAAAAAACTGATTACATCAAAGCGCTGTAAATTACACAACCCTATTACATTGAATTTTTGAAGAAATCTTTGCTTTTCTCACATGCCTCCACAATGAACGAAGAATCCAAAAATGGAGAAAATACTTGAAGTCATAGGGGACCTCGTTTAACAACAGCAAAACTGTATCAAAATATGTGTTGACATAATGCCTTACCTTGTTGTGTGTTAATCCAAGTCTCATTTATCCAGTCGTATGCTCAGTACTTCCCATCAGATGGCCCTTTCTGACAGGGTAACAAATGAAAAGGGAAATTGTTGATGCTGTCTTCAAAGCCAGACTCCAAGACTCCACAATTTTACTTTGCTGAACACTGGAGCCGCTGTTCTACTGCTGCCTTGACAACTGATGCTATGTCAGTCCAATATATAGGAGGAGGGTCCCATCGCCTCCTGATATATGCGTCACTAGTGCCAGCCAATCAGAGAACCGGGGTTATATCCATAACCATCCATACGTTTGTTTGTGTTATGGTGTGATTTGGGTGTTTTAAAGGGTTAGTTCAGATTCACCAAAGTCACAACTGTTGTTCAAAGTGAACTTCTTTTACTTTAATTCATCAAGAATTTTCTGTTTTTGGATTCTTCGTTCATCGTAGAGGCATTCGAGAAAAACAAAGTTTTGTTTATGAATTCAATGTAACACGGGGTGAATGTATTCACCTGAAATGTATTCCTTTAAAAGCTTGATGAGAGAAATGAAAAAAACAATCCAAACTCAAGGTCCTCTTTCTAGCTTTTTCAGGAGTTTTAAATTGTATCACATGACCTTCATTAGACGCTGATGTGAAGTAAGCAGACTCCAACTATTGATGAAGACCATGTGATACAGTTGAAAGTGCAGGAGAAGCTAGGGCTTCATATCCTGTAGACTTCATGTTTGTAACTTCACCTCTTCTGTTTCTGTGCTGTAGTTGAGCGCTCCATCTGCTCCCTGCCTCGTGCCGCCGGCTCCTGCAGCATCTGGATATCACGCTACCACTACGATGTCATCACTTCCAAGTGCGTGCACTTCTGGTACGGAAGTTGCCACGGCAACAGCAACAACTTCATGAACCGGGCTGAGTGCCAGAGGGCGTGCAGGCAGGGGAGCCAGCAGGGCCCTGCACCCGTCGCTCCTGCCGCACAGCCGACTCCTAGAAGAGAACCCACCTCAAGACGGACCTCATCTGGAGGAGGATCCAGAGCAGGTGGATCCACCTCTGGAGGGTCGACAGGTGGAGGGTCACGCAACATGGGGAGGATTTTCACAGTCCAGGGAGGCTCGAACAGCGGCACCGGCAGACAGGCCACAAGTGCCGCCACACACGCACACAGAGCTAGAGTCTACCTCCACACACGCCGGCCTGCCTCTGGTACTGCTGCACAGCACACAGGCCCAGCAGCGAGGTAAGACCCTGAAGACCTGGTGGAAAGCTCAGTACCTGCCCTGGCCATGCCCCCACTGTTCTCATAATGCTGGTAATAGCCTTCTTACCCCTGCTGAAAGAGCCCCAATCCACTCAGCCATGCTTTAAGTGTGTGTCAGGCCAAAGAGTGAGCTAAAGGAAACACCATCCACAGACATCCCTCGTGTGTGTGCACAACAAATTTATATAAACTAGATTCAGAATTAAGCTCTAGCATTTTCAACAATGCAACAAAAAGTCAAAAAATGAAGGCTAACAGTCTGCATAATGAAGACAATTTGATTTTTGAATGTCTTCAGTAACATTATTTAATTACTAATGAAGCATCTGTAACTGTAAATGCAAGCAAAACTAAAATAAAGGTCAATCATGCATTCTTTTTTAAGCTTTCAAGACTAAATCAGCAAACTTAAAGAGCAACTTAACACCTCTTAAAAGTCTTTGTTTTTGCTGCGGTGATGTAGAAGTGTACTTCAGGGTGTATCAGTACATCATGACATCACTGACGGGTGTTAACACCAGCCTGGTGTTAAGTTACTCTTTAACGACTTTATATCATGTTTATATATGTGCTTTATTTTATGCAACTTGCTCTTTCTCACTACGCAACACACATAAATCTTGCGATGCAAATATAATCCACACCCTTGCTTTGTAAAACACAACCACAGCTACACCACTGTACCGCTAGCTCCACAGACTCTTGCCCACGCTTGTTTCTTCCTCTAACCTCGACAAAATGTCTGGAGAAGCCGACAAACCTCACAGCGACCCTAAAATGGACAGCTTTCTTCGTTTAGTGTTTCTGGGACTTTTCTCTGTCTGTCTGGAGTTCATGTTAGTCGTCCTGTGCTTATCTGTGCCTGCTGCTACCTCACTGTGTCCACCACCTTTGTGCTTTGTGTTGTCACCTTGATGTCATTAGATCAAACTAATAAAGGTTCTGCTGTGATGCTTTATCCGTCGTTGTTTTTGTGTGGTCACTAAGCTCTGTCTTGTCTCACCTTGTATTTGTGTAGTTGGGTTGGGAGGCTGTTGCAAGTCAACATGTTGTGGGAAAATTGCTTTGGTTTTACTCTGGTGGAAGGAAATTGTCTTTTGTCTTTGTCTTTGATTTGTAGTGCACAGACTTTGTTGTTTGTGGGTGAAGGTTGCCTTGTTATGTCTCGTCACTCTTCATGTTGCATGGGCCATCTGTGTGCCAGAGCTCCTCTCTGTCTCCTCTCTCTGATGATCCTCTGAAGCCAGGTTGTGGGCGATCTTTATGCTTGCTTTGGTGGCGACTGATAAAAGTACCAACAGTGGAGCATAAAGTGATTCTTTCGTTCTCTTCCTCCCTATCAATCTTTAAACTTCCTCCTGTTCCTCCGTCCTTCCTTTCCATCCTTTCCATCCTTCCTTCTGTCCTTGTATCCTCCTCCTGTTTCCTCAGTCTGACCCTAGGAGTAGTGACCATTGATAAGACCGACCCGTCCACGGTGGAAGCTTTAGTGGGCCAGACAGTTGTGCTGCCCTGCAGAGTCAGCCCGCCGCCGTCCTCCACAGTCATCGTGGAGTGGAGAAGAGATGGTATCCCTTTGTCTACTCACAGGTCGGCAGAAACATTCACACATTTATTTTATTTAACTTTGCTTTCTGCCAATGTTTGCAGTCATTCTCTACTTCTTTATTTATACGTTTTATTTAGGCATCACCAGCAGCCCAACGGTTCCCTGTTGGTCGGTCCTCTCACTAAGCTGGACTCTGGGTGGTTCTTGTGCGTGGCGACTCAGGAACAGGAGAGAGATCACCGCTACATTTACCTGTCTGTCACAGGTAATGCAGAGACAAAATAATTTCACATGTGTAATAGAACCACAGTTGATTCGTTGTGCAAGAATTCATCGACAGTGTGAGCAGAAATAAGCTGTTGGGACCTGCAGAATGGGAGACATTTTCTAAAAGAGTCCTCACTACTTTACTAATTTTATTTAATTTTGGTGATTTTAAGACTTTTCCAGTGAAATTAATGTTGGAATTTTTAGGAATAGTCGTTTTGTCTGTTGGTTGAACCTTGGTTCAATATCTCGCAAAGATGGATCATCATGAAATTATGTTCAGACATTCCATGCATGTATAAAGACGATGCAGCATTGGACGCTGGGTACCGTTCATTCCTATGAAAGTTGCTCAGTGGGGCATAAAGCCAAAAAAAACGTGATTTCTGCTGTATGAAATAACCCTGATCTTTCGCATCACTGGGCCCATAGAGCAAGAGCACAACAGACTTCCGCCAGCCGAGCCAGCTACTTCCTTTTTAATGCTCCGTTGACTTGCATGGGGATAAAATGATTTAATCGAGTAGCTTTTTTAGACTTTCGAAATACTGGGCTAAATGAATCAAATCCAGGTAGTGAAACGGCCATTTTGCGGTGGCTGTAATGTATCGACTGATTTCCAGACGTCTCTCTCAAAAAGTAAGCCTTTGGAAAGGTCTCTTTGGGCCCAAATTCATTACGCGTCAGAGCTTATTTTCTGCAGTAATCCACAATCCAATGGAAAAATCCGACAGGCTTTTTGACAAGGGAACCAGTGCAATGCGAACTTCTGTGTCAGCCTACAGAAAATGTCATCCCTGGAGCACTCTATATTTATGCTTTCTGTAAAGAATATTTTTGTTAAGAAACATATGTATATATTTCTATCTACACATTCAGAACCTGTGTGGATACAAAGACAGTGTAGATTATCGGAGCACTTGAAGAAAGTTTCTGAGAAAACCTTCCATCTGGTGTGCAATCAGCTAATTGGGGCCAGATTCGGTCAAAACCTTAATTTGACCGACTTTACCCCCAATTAGTCCGTCACACGAAAATCCCGAAGATTGGGGTGAAGCTCTGATGTCATAGATGATGTCAGAGGTTGTGTCAGAACACGCTGACCTTGAAAAGTTAGCCGGTCTTTATGCATGATGTGTTAATGTGACATTATGTAAGTGAATTATGACAGGAGCACTGACCCAGTGTGTGTGTGTGTGTGTGTGTCACAGAGGGATCATCTCAGCCGGTTCCTACCTCACTGCCCAGAGATGGTCCTGTACCTCGGTAAGAACAATCTCTCTTTTCTCTGTACGAAAAAAGTTTCTTCCATGAAATGTAAAGAAGAGAAATTGAAGATTATAGAAACGAAACACCAAAATCTGTGAATTCTGTGGAGCTGTAAATGATGACGCAGTCACTGACTTTGTGTTTCTGTTCCTCTCAGGTTCAGTATCGAGCGGTCGAGCTCCTCTTCGCTGGAAATGCGAGCCGGACAAACTGCCAGACTGTCCTGCACGATCGTCCCTCCGTCAGCTCTTCAGTCTGTCAGCATTCAGTGGACTAAAGATGGACAGATCCTCAGTGACCCCAGGTAATCATCATTATCATCATCATCATCATCATCATCATCATCATCATCATCATCATCACCATCATGCTGCTTTATTCATTTATGGAGAGTATATATGACTGTTATTGTCAAAGTCTAAATAAAAGAAAAAGTGGATGTCTTTTTCCTTTCCCTCTCTTTTAAATTATTTATTATAATTTTTTTTTTATTATTTTATTATATTTTTTATTTTTATATTATTTTATTATATTTTTTATTTTTACATTATTTAATTATATTTTTATTATAATTTTTTTGTGTGGAAATGGAGGACGTAAAAACATCATCTATTTTTCAATAAAACACATTACCCTTCACGTTCTGGTCAGCAGTGTGAACAGGTGTTGCTGTGTTGCAGGTTTACCCAGAACTCAGATGGCACGCTGACCATTGGCTCCCTGACGTCTGCCGACTCTGGTGTTTACACGTGCACAGCCTCCAGTCAGCAACAGCTGGAGCAGAGGCAGCTGCAGCTCAGAGTCCAAGGTGAGGTTATCATTAGCCATCAAGCTAAACATATAAGATGATCATCAGTGCGCTGTTCAGAAGTTTGTAGATGTTGTAGTTTTACTTAAGCACCAGCAGAGGTCAGTATGTCTGAGTGACAGTGATAAAGTGGATATCAAGATCATTTTTGGGTTGATAAAATCAGCTTTTTGTCTGATCTTTGCTTCTGGTTTTATCATCCAGCCGACCTGAAGATCACCACAGCTCCTAATAACATCCAGGTGGCTGAAGGCAGCACAGCTCTGCTCCCCTGTGTGGTGTCAGGAGACAACGTCAACATACGCTGGTCCAGGTAATCATCTAAGCAACTATTTATCTATCTTTTTAGACCTGATGACGAACTGATGCTTAAAGGGATAGCAAGGAATTTTTGATGTCATTCAGCATGCCCCCAGTTTGGAAAAGGCAGGCTGGAGTCCAACACAGCAACAAGACGTATTTTAGCCAACTTCCTATCTTAAATCCCATCTAAAAAATCATTATCAGTTCAAGGGTACGCTATATTGAGAGTATTTTCACCACTTTACCTTTCTGTCAGACAGCCTGTTTTGACAGAGAAGCCGTTAACATCTTCAGTTCCCCTTCTATATCAAACCCACCAGACTCTGTTGAGAAAAACTGCAATTTTAACTCACTAAGCTGCTGGTTGACCGCTGCTTCGATCAGTGAGTTAGTTTGTGTTATTGTGTGACTTTGGTGAATCCGAACTAAACCTTTTAAATGTCAAAGTCACACAATAACACAAACCAACTAACAGATCAAGGCAGCAGTAGACCAGCAGCTCCTGTGTTCAGTAATGTTAAATTACTGTTTTTCTCAATGGAGTCTGGCTTTGAAGAGAGCAATATAACGGCTTCATTTTACAATTGGAAATCACTGTGTGTCATTAAGGTAAAGCAGTGAAAATACTCTCCATATAGCATACACTTAAACTGATATGGATTTTTTTCCAAGTGGGACTTTTTCGGGTGGCTAAAATATGTTTTGTTGCTGACCCATCCACAGCAGTAGATTGCTTAGCTTCCATGTCGGACTCCAGCCTGCTTCTCCAAACTGGGGGTGTGCCGACTGACCCCTACTGTTTGTAATATACTGTCTATCAGTAAGTAATTCATACAACCCCACTTGAAAAAATCTGAACTATTCCTTTAATTTTGGGCCCAGGAATAATCAGCACAAGAAAGAACTGCAATTACTTTCGTATTCCAGCCCCCTGTGACCCCCAACAGGATAAGCGGCTTGGGAAAATGAGTGAATAAGGAGGAAGTCGTTCTTTTAAAATAAAGGTACACACAGCTCATGGGCTTTTATCCTCTTTTACTCCAGGAATGGTGTACCAGTGCGTCCAGACGGTCGTGACATCCTGTTGTCCTCTGACGGCAGCCTGATCCTGAATAACGTAAAGCCTTCAGACGAGGGAACATATACCTGTAACGCTTACACAGGCATCTACTCTGTGAGCGCAACGGCTGAAGTTAAAATCACTAAAGACACGCATCAAGGTGAGGATAATAATGTGACCTAACACAGACATCTGAGGTGTTTATGTACCCATTTGTACAACGACATACATGTGAAAAAATAATTGTTTGAATAAGATCCACCAGTTTCTCTTTGACTGTGTTTTTGAGTTTTCCGATCTAGATGAGAATCAGTTTTCTGGTTGTCCAGAAAAGAGACAAAATCTGACTGAACAGCCATTTCATTTCACTTCATTATTCTAACTTCTACTATTTGAATCACTGAAAAAATTTGGAGATGTAGGCAACTATTTAGAGATCTGGAACCAGACCAATAAGGCCAACATTTTCTATGATGTTGGAACAAAAACCAAAAACTGAACACTGCACGATGTTCTGTGTATTGAACTGATTTTATGAGGCACAGAAAAGGAAACACAATGTCTTTCAACTCTGCTGCAGGTGTTGATGTTCCTCCAGAATGTGTGGACCAGCCCGAGCTTGCCAACTGCGAGCTAATCGTTTACGCCCGACTTTGCTCCAACTCGTACTACTCCAGCTTCTGCTGTGCCAGCTGTACCAGGCATTCACAGAGGAACGACAGGTTTGGTCGGCTAGGCTGAGGCCGCAGAGGGTTTTAAAAACTGTGGGACGGGAGGGAGAGGGATACAGGAGGGAGGGATAGTGATTGAAACATTGAAGCTGTTTTCGGAGGACTGCATTTTGAAAACCTTCCAACACTGAACTTTTGCCAAAAGGACTCGAAACACTCAAATCTGACCAGGTTGTGCAGAATCACAATTCACGACTGAAATAAGGGGTCGATTACTGTAAATCTGTGAACCCAGAGTTCAGGGAGTCTGTTTGAACACTGCTGCATTAAACAATGAATATATGAATACTTTAAAGGTTCTGTATGTAACTTGTGACACGTATTAATCACATTTTATTGCTCATCAGATAATAAACGTTGACATAACTTAGAAACTGAGACCTTCCCCAACTTTCTTGGTTGCCTCTGACCATCTGTGGACTGATTTCTATGTAAAAGTCTTAAGAAGAATTTTCCTGGAAAATCCAAAAGATGTGACGTTTATGCTGCGTTCACACCAGTCAGGCAGACGGAAGACTGAACAGCTTTTGGATGGCATGGGAAAAACAAACAGTCTGTCGAAATGGCAGGACACAGGCTGTGAACGCAGCATTGTGTGCGCTCCAAAGTGTCTTGTCTCTCTTTAACTCCTCTACAGCTCTAACAGTGTGCAGCAGTAGCTAATGTTAGCTTAAAATTGGTGTCGACAAACACCATAAATCCTCGAGGAAACACTGACATGTGAAATATATTGTGATATTGTGGTTTTAGCTAGCTAATGTTAGCTAACATTACCTTGCTCGCTAAGGAAGGCGATTTGCGAGCTAGCTAACGTAGCACAGTGCTGTACTGAGTAGATAAACTCAGCTTATTCATCCAAACTCCCAGGGCTGGTTTTCAAATTACTTTATTAGCCAATGTTATGAAGCAACCAATGGCAGATCCAGTGCAGCTAGCTGGGCTGTCGAACGAGCTAACCATAACCAAAGCTAAGGTTAGCCAGCTAGCCGTAAATGAGCAGGGAGGCAAGGATAAGCCATTGGTTGCTTCAAAATGTCAGCTCCATCCATTTCCATCCATCCATCTATTTCCATCCATCCATCCATTTTCATCCACATATCCGGGGCTGGGTCGCTTGGGCAGCAGGCCAAGCAAAGCAACCCACATGACCCTCTCCTGAATGACACTTTCCAGCTCCTCCTGGGGGACCCCAAGGTGTTCCCAGGCCATATGAGATATGTAATCCCTCCAGTGTGTTCTGGGTCTGCCCCGGGGCCTCCTGCAGTGGGACATGCCCAGAACACCTCTAACAGGAGGCATACTAACGTCAGCTGATAAAGTAATTTGTAGCCTACAAAGCAAGAATTCTGGAGAATTTTTCCGCGAAAATCCAAACGATGTGACCTTTACGTGCGCTCCTGAGTGCCTTACTTTTCTTCAGCTCCCCTACAGCACCAACAGTGTCCAACAATAATTAACGTTAGCTCAGAAATGGTGTCCGCTAACATTAACAAACAATAAAAATCGTAGAGGAAACACTGACGCTGACATAGCTAGACGGCATGTAACTGCCGTTTCTTGGCGTTGAAGCTACTTAGTATCAGGGAGTCAGTGGTCCAAATTAAGTATAGGAACTTTACAGATGAGAGTGCGTTCGGAAATGCTCACTCCATAGCGCCATAGCGTACTCAGGCAAAAGCCGGACTGTTTGAAATTCGGAGCACTGTTGGAATGTACTGTTTGGTTATTCAGAGCACCACACTCTCAGAGCGCCAAGCAAAGTCAATGTGTGATTAACTTAACTGTTCATTAATTTATGTAGAAATAGACGCTCTGTTTCTTCAACCAACAGGGCTCTCATTTTCACATTAGATTTACGAACAAACCCTAAATATTTATTTTCCAGCCCTCTGTCAACATGATGATCTCAATCAGGTTCAGTCTCTTGTTTGTGATGTCATTGTTTTGGCCGATGCCCAGGCAACAGGGTGCTGACACAGTTCACTTAACAGCCTCAGAGAGCAGTGTCACGAAAAACAAGGATTTAGGGAACGTTACATACAGAACCTTTAAATACGGACCTTAAAGTGATCCATATAGGCCTGTAAAGTCCTTTAAATGTGATGAAGCAAAAGTCTCTTTGTCGTTTTCCCTCTGCCACATCTTTAATATAAGTTATTTACTCTCTGGACCTTCTGTACATGTTCTCTGTTTTCTAGAGGATTATCTTACTGTCAGGTCATGAAAAGGATTTCACATGTAAATCCAGTGAAACGGTCCCGTCTCTGCTGTGCTGTTTTGACCACTGCTCTTTTTTTAAATCAATATTTTTTGGCATCTCACTGATAAAGGGTTGTATTTTCTCCTCATAATGTTTATTTTTATGTAATTATTTGATAATAAAAATAATATTTTGATAAAAGCTGGTGATTTGAGCTTCTGTGACTTGATGTTCCACTTTGTGCCACATGGGGGCGCCCGACATGACAAATTAACGGTTTCATCCAGACGCTTGATACTTTCTCTTTATATGAAGTGTGTTAACTACAAATTAATCAGTGATATGTCTTAGATTACATAAAATTCCTAAAGTTACTGTTTCCTATCTTATTATAGCAACACTTGGCTGATATTTTATTTCACTCTGTGGTTGTTTAATTAAAACCAGGTGTGCCAGATGACCTCTCAGAGGAGTCATTAGGCTGCAGGTGTTGCAGGAGGTTTGTAACACTCATGATTATATGAACAACTTCATTTCTTTTAAAGTTTTTAGGCCCTTATCTCAGATATGTTGATGGAAATACCTCCTCAGGAAGATTACAGTCAAATATTATATATTTTATTTCAACTTCACTGATCCCTGGAGGCCAGATCCATGTTACAACAGCACAAGGAACAAAGGAAGACAGGTAGGAAACAGATAAGTAACCATTTTCTGAATGCTTACACACTAACAGTGTTTGTTGAAGCACCATTTCTGAAACCATTAACACAGCTAGTGCATTTACCAAGTGTGCCAAACTTAATGCACGTTTTCTGCTTTACACCCAGTTTGTAATTTTATAACACACAAAGGAAGGAATAGTTTGCAGATCTGTTTCCAAACAGGTGCGTAGGAGGGGGACGAGCAGAACACAACCTGTAGAAAAAACTCCCACACACTGTCTAACTTAAAAAGATAAAGGAATGAAGAAGGTAAGATTAAAAACTCCCTAGTGACGATCATAAACACATCCCAAAAAGTTTACATTAGATAGGTGTGTACTTCAGCATAAACGCTTATTTTTACAAATTTCAGTTTTCTCATTTTAACTCAATATTTTTGTTAAGGTTTCAATTAATCCCATTTTCTTTTCCATTAGTATCAACTCATATAAAATGGATAACTTACTCAGCACCAAACGTAGTTACATTTAATTAAAGAAATTGCTTGTAATGTGTTTCCTTAATTTGAGAATAGATAGAAAGAACCTGTTTATTTATGATTGATAGTGTTTGTAGTTTGATATGACAACAAATTTAACCAATTTTAGTGACAGTAAAAAGATAAGACATTAATTAGGAAGCACTCGTTTGAAGATGTTAGGACGTTATTACCGTGTGATTTGAGGACATTAAGACTTCATAATCATCGATAATGTTTAGTTTTTTATTTTAACTTATCAGGTCCTATTGATTCCAGTTAGCTAGGCGAAATTTAAAATGCATACCAAACAAAAGTTGAGGTCTCAGGAGGATGTAAAATAGTAAAAGCAGAACAGACAGTTGCACCTGATGATCCCTGAGAGGCCGCTGCACCTGTGCTCATACCTGTGTTTGGAGACACTTTACTTGTCTTGTTTTGTTGTTGAATATCAGTGAGAAGAGACAGTTTTCCATGACAGGGCTGATCTGTGCTGGAAACATGAGGTTTGTTGTCGTTTGGCTGTGACTGAACATTCAGAGTCATTTAATGTTTCAGTACAGTGAAGTTGATATTGTCCCAACAAGTACAGAACTACAGTGAGTTTTAGCCCTGCTCCAATATAAAACTCCCAAATAAAAATATAAGATTTATTAGGGGGGATTTACTGTGTCTGAACTTGCATATTGTACACTGGCTCTACATCCTGTAATAATGTTTGTGGAAAATAATGCACACTTTTTGCACTGCACATACTCTTGTTAGTTTGAAAATGTGATAGAGAAGTCATCAGACAGTTTTAAGTTTCAGTATTGCTCGGCACAGATGCTGCTTCGTCTGGCAGTTTTGAACCACATGAGCTTTATTCATCAAATTTCAGACAGTAATAAACTGTGTTTCCTGTTTCCCAACAAACAGAGATAAAATAAGCAGCTTGTAAATGAACGTAAAGATCAGGGTTCACAGGAGGAGATATAACTATATCTAGCTCACAGATGTGTCACACACCATGTTTCTGTTGCGGTCTCACACACGCTGTTTCCTGTTTGTGACTCCAGCAAGTGAAAACATGTCTTTACAGGAAACAAATGGAGAAAATAGTTGTGGTGTTTGTAGATACGTTTGTGTTGAAGTAGTTTGAATCCCACTGGAGTCTTAACGGATAAAGAACACATGTTTAGTTTGATTAGAAGTGGTGCAAAGTAACTCAACTACTGTACTAAATCACATTTGTCCAGTTTTTGTATATATGTAATGTGTATGTATGTATGTATGCATGTGTGTGTAATTATGTCGATGGAGGGTGTACACATGGGAGGCTGTGTGTCTTCTAATGCTGTGTGATGAATCTTCATCCACATGTGCATTTATGTCAGATAAAACCCACTCTCAAGGTGATTTTGTTCTGCGATGATACTTCTCTGTTCATTGCTGTTAAGGGCAATTAAGTAAAAAAAATAGCTCCACCTTTATCAGCTGCAACGTCAAGGCAATGTATTCATTAATGCATCAGTAATCCAATAATGTAATATATATGTATATGTCTCTGAAATGGTCTATTCTGCATAATGTGTGCTCTCATTTTTGGTTCTTTAAGTATATTTTGACACCAATACTGTACTTTAAATTTGAATGCACTGTAGTACACTGATGTATTGCGTCTTTTACTAAGTAAAAACTCAGAGTACTTCCTCCACTACTGTTTATGAGGTACTGAAAACAGACACATTTGTCTGAAATACAGTCTGTATAATATCTCAAAACGTGGTCCCATAGGCGTACGTTTCTGGGGGGGGACACCAGGGGCATATCCCCCTGAATATTTAGAACATGAACATTCATCCCCCCCTATAAAAACAACAAAAAGTAGTAGTTTATTTTGACAAAATTGATGCTCAAAATTTTCTGGCAGAGGACCCACAGACCCTCCTGTTTCATATGTGTCCCCCCCCCCAATTTTTTTTTTTATTTTTTATTTTTTTTTAGACTTCACAACAGCAACAACAACACAAAATTTAACAGTCTAGACATACCAAGACAAAACAGAACAACAGCAACAACAACACCAATATGTCCCCCCCCAAAATATTAAAATGAGACCTATGCCTCTCTTTACTCTTCACATGAACTGCTGATGGGGATCTTGAGTCTACCTGATAACGTTTCATCTCTCTGACTGCAGCTATATTTACCACTCTCATGCTCAACCTAAAAAAACATTCCAGTGCATGTCTGTGCACCAGATGACAGTAAACAGCTGGTGTGTGACATATAACACATGTATGTTCACTCTGGAGCTTCAGTTGACACAGAAATGGAAGTGTTCCAGCTGTTTGCTCAGAGACCTGCAGGGCAGTGCGGGGGTGTTGGTGCAGAGGTGCAGGTGCACTCTGAGAGCCGGAGGTTGTGGTGAAGTGGAAGGTTTCACCTTCGTCATTTCTCAGCACAGAGAGCGATGTGCAGGCTGCTCTGTGACCACATCCTCTCCTCTGCTGCCGCTCTCTGCTCCTCTGCAGGGTTTCAACCAGCAACANTTCGTCATTTCTCAGCACAGAGAGCGATGTGCAGGCTGCTCTGTGACCACATCCTCTCCTCTGCTGCCGCTCTCTGCTCCTCTGCAGGGTTTCAACCAGCAACAGCTCTGACCTTCTTCAGATGAGTGTTGATTTCCTGTTGTTATGTGGCAGACTCACACTCCTACACTTACTTTCCTACTGACAGTGTGTGAACTAAAGGAGTCACATCTTTATTCATGTAGAGAATGTTAACTGTCATACACTTCTCTCACTTGTGTAAAATGGAAAAACTAGTTCTGACTTAAATAAATTCACTTTAATCAATGATTTCTTTATGATACAGAACAGTCAGTGGAAATTAATCAAATCAGATTTAGTCACCTCTCAGTTTGCTCGATGGAAAAACTTATTAAGACCTAAATAAACCTACTTGTGAAGTTTCCCTAAGCTGATGTTTCAACATCATGTAGGTGAGGAATAACTAATTTCGATAAGAGAGCAGCTAAAAGTACCTCACACTCTCTGTGGAAAAGGTGATGCTCAGTGTAGGACAAAATGGCTTAATCTTTCATTTCAATCAACCATTTTAATATGAAGAGTGTCTAAAGTGAACATTAACCCATGCCTGTTTAGATAGGCTATTTGCTACTAGTATTTCTGCCTGGAGGTGTCATGAGAATCATAAAAACCTTTCTTTTAAATATTAAAATTACAGTATACAATTGATTTGATCCTCTGAAACACTTTTATTGAGAAGCAAATTAAGCAAACAAGCAATTTGCAACCACAAACAGAATTATTATCAGAAGTATTTATGAAAATGTGATGTCAACATATCTACATGTCAGTTATAACTTAAAGGGCAAATTCAGTATTTTCCAACCTGGACTTTATATATCCATGCTTTTGAGTCTAAGTGACTGATGGGAACAACAATTCTTGAAATTGGTTTAATATTGAGCAAGAGTGCGCAACCAGCAGCGACGAAACAGGCTGCAATGTAACAGTATTGGGCAATTGTGCACCAGCAATTTGAGTCTATTTAAAGTGCTTGTTTTTGCCACTGACAGGCTCAGATTGGTAGTATAGGTGTCTGACAACTTATGGAAAGGTTCCCTACAGAGATTAGAGTAAAATCCTTTTTGTTTAAACAGAAACACCGCTATCGTCACACCCACCAGATTCCATTTAAATAAACAATAATTTTATCATTGTACAACGGACTTTATTCAAAGCCAACAGAAACAAAATTAAACTCAAAAATAATTGTGGTTTGTCTTGCTACTGTTCTGCAATCACCAACTCTGGTTTGGTAGAAACAAACCTTCAATTCACAGAGTTAAATGTGAATATATGCTGCCTCTGTACTCGCTTAAATTACTATTTATTTGAATGGAGTCTGGTGGGTTTGATGAGACAGATTTTGAGGCTGTTTTTAGTTAAAAATGATATTACTCTTTAACAAAAAGGTCTATCTCTGCAGGGATCTTTTCTATAATGTTGTCAGACACTTCTAATCATAATATGAGCCTGTCAAAAAAATACCGAAGTTACCCTTTAACAAGAATACACACATGACTGTTCATCTATTTTAGCAGAATGCAAATACACTGCAACATACAAAGTTCAGCGCTTATTTACAAAAACATTTTCGACTTCCCAGAATGCATCTGCTCAGCTCAGCTCTCAGTGGTTCCGCTTTCCACTCGAATTCTGCAACACACAAAGGACACAATTTTATCACTCGTTCATTCACACATAAAAATGTACAGAGCCAGTTTTTAGGTGAAGGACAAAGATTATGTGTGAGGACAAACCCGAAGCTTCCACACCAGGAACGCCACAAAGACTCCGTAGACCATGCTCTTGACGATGAAAACACCGTAGGAGAGTTTGGCAGTCTGTGTGATCTTCAGATATTTCTCTGCACAAACATACAGATGAGGGAACATGAGCCAAAGAGGAAACATCCAGTGCACTTTACTGACACCAAGGACACTAAATAGTAGCAGGGGTGAACCACAATATATTTACCTCTTGTCAGGACACCTTCTTTAGCTGATAGAAAAAGAAGAAGAGGATTAGACGAGGGCAGATGGTTGTTCACATGTATTTTCAATCAGGTTTGATTCATTTCTGAGGTCCAAATGAAACATACCTTTGTCTCCAGAAATTGAATCTGAGTTATATTCTGTATCTGTCCCATTGTAGAAGCTGACAGTGCACTTGAATTCAGTGTCGGGGTTGTACCACTCTTTGGCAGAGACCCTCAGCCTGCTGGTTATGGTGTAAGTCTTGTTCTTCCTCCGCAGGGCAGCGTTGTCAGTCGCCACACCAGTGGTGACGTCTTCTCCACCGACCTGCCAGGACACACTGACATGGTCTGGGTAGAATCCACTGGCCAAACATACAATGGTCTTCTCCGCATTGCCTCTCTTGTTTTTACACTCTTTTTCTGAAGGAGGAAGCACTTTCACTGTCGGTGGGGTGATCTGTAGATTTTCTTCTGCAAGGACAAAGGACAGAAATCACTAAATTAAAGCTGCCTATAGATCAACGGCTAATGTACATGTGACATCTTAATACCAGTTTAGACATGAACGTCAGGGTATTGAAAGACTCAGAACCTCATATGCTGAACATAAACACCAAATAAAACGTGATTGTTGCAGAATTGAAATTTCTTTTTAGATAAATGTTTGATTTTATGGTAGTGATCTTACAGAGAACAGTCAGTTTGGCTCCCTCTCCAAAATAAGCAGGAGTACTGACAAAGATCTACAACAACTGAATTAACATGTGACTTTTATTTCATTTGTACTGCCCTTTTAAGTTTTTCACCAACAGCTCATATGAAGTACAATCCCTATATGTAATGGATCCCATTTATAGCCTCATTAATGTGATTTAAATAAACATTTTTGCATTCAGTTTTTGTTGAAAAATCTAAGTTTTACCATCTGATAGCAACTGAGAAAAGGTTTACGATGACATCCTGTGAATGCTGATATTTACAGCTTGAACATATAATGCTATAAGTCTGGTGCCAAGACCAAACACAGCATATTTGCCATTGAACAGAGAGATTTATCACAGTTATCGACAATTTTTTACAGTTTTGAAACAAAGCAACACGATGCTGCTGCAGCGAGTCACCTAATAAGACATTAAAACAACCGATTTGAGTCAAGAGAAGGTCACAAGACAAACATATATGCGTATGATTTTTCTAATTTTCTTACCCAACACTGTCAGTCTGGTGCCACTGCCAAAGTGAGCAGGCTCCAAGTTGTTCACAGTGATACAAGGCTACAGAAAAACTGTTTGAGCTCTCAGCCCTGAAGCTGTCGACTGTCTCTGTGCTCTTTTTCAGATAACTCAAAAACATTTGTAGAAACAATATCAAGCTGAACTGCTAACAGCATTAAATGTCTGATTTAAGGTGCATTTAAGAGCAGGAGATTAAAAACAGCTCTCAGCTCTAATCTGGCAGTTACCAACTAGTCTCATGGAACATTATGTTCTAAGTTTTGTGATTGCCTTACCTAAGACGGTGAGTTTAGTTCCAGCTCCAAAGTAAGCCTCTGACTGTGAGCTCACAGTGTTTCACAGAGCTGATAAGAACTCGCTGTGACATTAATAATCTGGGCTCAGAGCCAAATGTTTTATCGCTGCAGCAACTTTTACTGGAGAACACAGACAACTTAGCTCAAGCTTCCACCTTTAACTTCTTTTTGCGCTTTTAAAATGAGATTACTGTGTTTCCTAGCATCAAATAGAAGGTCTAAAAGTACATTTTTAATACTCAACAGTTTTCCTGACTCGCACACCTGTGAGTTATGCTCTGTGAGACGTGTCTGTCGCAGGTTTTCTTACCTAAAACAGTGAGTTTAGTCCCAGCTCCAAAGTAAGCCTCGTTGTAGGAACACAGAGACTTTTGACAGTTACAAAAACTCTTCCTGCTGCCTCTCTTTATCTCTGCCTCTTTGAGATTATCACAGCTTTGTCGCTCTTTGACATGTAAGGACTCTAAGTACAGCTTATTCACTGCGAATCAGCAGTCTTTCGAGCCTGTGAGTGTCTTAACAGTGTCAGAAACATCTTCACAAAATTATACCTGAACAGTTAAAATGTGGTCTTACCCAAAACTGTTAACTTTGTTCCTCCACCAAAGAAAGCCTCTACAGCACCACCAGAGTCACAGTGAATGTGATCAGTGCTCAAAACAGCCCAAGATGCAGCTTTTACTTAAGTGCTTTAGTTTCTAGTTTTGTAATGAATGTGACTTTCCTTTAAAACCAACAACTACAGCCTGTTTGTACGAGATTTTGATTTCTTACCTAAAACAGTTAACTTTGTTCCTCCACCAAAGAAAGCCTCTCCAGTGGTGGTCACAGTGAATGTGATCAGTGCTCAAAACATCCCAGGATGCAGCTTTTACTTTGCTTCCTTAGTCGTATTAAATATAACTTCCCTTTTCAACGAACAACTTAACACAAGAATCTTTAACAACCCTCTCAATCACCACCCTGTTCAACTTTATGTTAACTTACCAACAACAGTCAGTTTTGTTCCCTGAATGAAAGAGACTTCATACTGACACAACATTTAGGATTAGGAACAAAAATATCTGGGCAGAACTTAAACTAGACTTGAGTACATTATCTTTCTTGAAGACATAATTTGATTTGATTTCTTACCTAAAACAGTTAACTTTGTTCCTCCACCGAAGAAAGCTTCCCTAGTGTCAGTCACAGTGCACTGGATCAGTGCTAAAAACAGCCCAGGATGCTGCTTTTACTTTGAATCTTAACTTTTCTTTAAACCAACAACTACAGCCTGTTTTTACAAGAATGTTTTACAACCCTCTCAGTCACCACCCTGTTAGAGTTTATTTTAACCTATCAAGAACAGTCAGTTTTGTTGCCTGGCTGAAATAAGCTTAAACATTGTCTCAGTTTGAAGCCTTAAAACATGAACTCTAAACAGGACTTGAATGAGAATATTTTTTATTTTAAATTAGTTTTGATTTCTTACCTAAAACAGTTAACTTTGTTCCTCCACCAAAGAAAGCCCCATCAGCATCAGAGTCACAGTGAACTTGATCAGTGCTTTAAACAGCACAGGCTGCTGCCTTTACTTTGCTTCTTTACTCGTAATAAACATAACTTCCCTTTACAACAAACAACTTAAGACTGTTTTGTACAAGAAGCTTTTAAAACCCTCTCAGTCACCACCCTGTTAGACTTTATTTTAACAACCCAAGATCAGTAGGTTTTGTTCCCTGAATGAAATAGGCTCAAACACTGTCTGAGTTTAAAGCCTTAAAACACGAACTCTAAGCAGAATTTAAACTAGACTTGAGTACAATGAGTTTCTTACAGACAGAAGGACAATTTTTGAATTAGTTTTGATTTCTTACCTAGAACAGTTAACTTTGTTCCTCCACCAAAGTAAGCCTCTGTATTGGTATTCACAGTGCACTGGATCAGTGCTCAAAACATCCCAAGATGCTGCTTTTACTTTGGATCTTTACATTTGAGTTTTCTATAACTGCAAATTTCCTTTTTCCTTTCCTCCTGTTTTTACAACTTGTATGAAAGACAGTACTCTCAATCACCACCCTGTTAGACTTTATATTAACGAACCAAGAACAGTAGTTTTTGTTCCCTGGCTGAAATAAGCTTAAACACTGTCAGTTTAAAGCCTAAGAACACAAACTCTGAGCAGAACTTACACTTGATTTGAGTATCGAATGTTTTTGAAAGACACAAGAACACTTTCTGAATTAGTTTTGATTTCTTACCTAAAACAGTTAACTTTGTTCCTCCACCGAAGTAAACCTCTGCATTGGTGTTCACAGTGAATGTGATCAGTGCTCAAACCAGCCACGATGCAGCTTTTACTTTGCTTCCTTAGTCTTTATAAATATAACTTCCCTTTACAACCAATATCTACAGCCTGTTTTTTACAAAAATATTTTAAAACTCTCTCAGTTACTATCCTCTTAGACTTTATGTTGACTTACAAGGAGGCTTCATACTAACATTTAAGATGAAGAACAAAAAGCTCTGAGCAGAATTTAAACCAGACTTAGAGTACATTATCTTATTGAAGACATAACAATGTGATTTTCATTAGTTTTGATTTCTTACCTAAAACAGTTAACTTTGTTCCTCCACCAAAGAAAGCTTCACCAGTACCAGAGTCACAGTGAATGTGATCAGTGCTCAAAACAGCCCAACATGCTGCTTTTACTTTGAATCTTTACATTTTAGTTATGTAATAAATATAACTTTTCTTTAAAACCAACAACTACAGTCTGTTTTCTACAAGAATATTTTACAACCCTCTCAGTTGCCACCCTGTTAGACTTTATGTTAACAACTATGAACAGTCAGTTTTGTTCCCTGGTTGTCTCAGTTCGAAGCCTAAGAACACAAACTCTAAGCAGAACTTGAACTAGACTTAAATACAGTGAGTTGCTTAAAGACATGGATGCATTTTAAAAAGAAAATTAGTTTTGATTTCTTACCTAAAACTGTTAACTTTGTTCCTCCACCAAAGAAAGCTTCACCACCACCACCAGAGTCACAGTGCACCTGATCAGTGCTCAAACCAGCTATAGATAGCTTTTACTTAGAATTATTGCTCTGTAGTTGTGCATCAAAGCAGATTTCCTTTTTCCTTTCCTCCTGTTTTTACTAGTTGTTTGCAAGACAATGTTTTCAATCACCCTGTTAGACTTCATTTTACAAACCAAGAACAGTAGTTTTTGTTCCCTGGCTGAAATAAGCTTAAACTCTGTCTCCGTTTGAAGCCTAAGGACACAAACTCTGAGCAGAACTTAAACTAGACATGAGAACAGTAAGTTTCTTAAAGATTTTAAAATTAGTTTTGATTTCTTACCTAACACAGTTAACTTTGTTCCTCCTCCAAAGTGAGCCTCTGTACCAGCACCACCAGAGTCACAGTGAATGTGATTAGTGCTCAAAACAGCCCAACATGCTGCTTTTACTTTGAATCTTTACATTTTAGTTATGTAATAAATGTAACTTTTCTTTAAAACCAACAACTACAGTCTGTTTTCTACAAGAATATTTTACAGCCCTCTCAGTTAAACTTTATTTTAACAACTATGAACAATCAGTTTTGTTCCCTGGCTGAAATAAGCTTCCACACTGTCTCAGTTTGAAGCCTAAGAGCACAAACTCTAAGCAGAACTTGAACTAGACTTGAGACGCAATAAGATTTTTTAAATTAGTTTTGATTTCTTACCTAAAACAGTTAACTTTGTTCCTCCACCGAAGAAAGCTTCTCTTCCACCAGAGTCACAGTGAACATGATCAGTGCTCAAAACAGCACTCTGTAGTTGTGTATCAAAGCAGATTTCCTTTTGCTCCTGTTTTTACTAGTTTTATGGAAGACAATGCTTCCAATCACCACCCTGTTAGACTTTATCTTTACTGACCCAGAACAGTAGGTTTTGTTCCCTGGCTGAAATAGACTTCAACACTGTCTCAGTTTAAAGCCTAAGGACACAAACTCTGAGCAGAATTTAAGCTAGACATGAGTAAAGTGAGTTTCCTAAAGACACAATAACAATTTTTTGAATTAGTTTTGATTTCTTACCTAAAACAGTTAACTTTGTTCCTCCACCGAAGAAAGCTTCTGCAGCCTGGTTCACAGTGAATGTGATCAGTGCTCAAACAGCCCAAGATGCTGCTTTTACTTTGAATCTTTACATTTTAGTTTACGAATAAATGCAGCTTCCCTGTTTTTTCACAACACAACCCTCTCAGTTAACTCCCTGTTAGATTTTATACTAACTCACCAACAACAGTAGGTTTTGTTCCCTGGCTGAAAAAGACTTCGTACTGACATGTTTAAGCTTAACAACAAAAAGCTCTGAGCAGAATTTAAACCAGACTTCAGTGCTGTAAGTTTCTTAACATAACCATGACAGTGCTTTTAAGATTAGTTTTGATTTCTTACCTAAAACAGTTAACTTTGTTCCTCCACCGAAGTAAGCTTCTTGGTTTGAGTCACAGTGCTCTGGATCAGTGCTCAAAACTGGCAGAGATGCTGCTTTTACTTTGCTTTTCTAGGTTCTAGTTTTGGGGTAAATGGAACTTTCCTGTGTTTTAAAAGTTGATTGCAACACAAACCTGTCAGTCACCACCATGTTAGACTTCATGTTAACTTACCAAGAACAGTCAGTTTTGTCCCCTGACTGAAATAAGCTTAGAGCGAACACATTTTAGCTTAACAGCAAAAAGCTTTGAGCAGACTTTAAACTAAACTTAAGTGCTGTAAGTTTCTGCAAGTAATCATTACAGTGCTTCTTAAGATTAGTTTTGATTTCTTACCTAAAACAGTTAACTTTGTTCCTCCACCGAAGAAAGCTTCTGCAGCACCACCACCAGAGTCACAGTGAATGTGATCAGTGCTCAAAACAGCTCAAGATGCTGCTTTTACTTTGAATCTTTGCTTTTTAGTGTCACATTACTGCAAATTTCCTTTTTCCTTTCCTCATGGTTTTATCACCACCCTGTTAGACTTTATCTTAACGAACCAAGAACAGTCAGTTTTGTTCCCTGGCCAAAGTAGGCTTTGAACAGCGAATTCTTTAAGCTTTAGAAACAAAAGCAGTCAGCTACATTTCAACTAGACCTGAGTGCAGTCTGAGAAGAAATATTCAGGTCAATTACAGCACTATTTTTTTTGATTTCTTACCTAAAACAGTTAACTTTGTTCCTCCACCG
This sequence comes from Epinephelus moara, assembly GCF_006386435.1. Lineage (NCBI taxonomy): Eukaryota > Metazoa > Chordata > Actinopteri > Perciformes > Serranidae > Epinephelus > Epinephelus moara. The sequence continues at coordinate 7,157,818 of NC_065519.1, read as the reverse complement.
AAGTAAGCCTCGCGGTCTGAGTCACAGTGAATGTGATCAGTGCTCAAACAGCCCAAGATGCTGCTTTTACTTTGCTTTAGATTCTAGTTTTGTAATAAACGCAACTTTCCTGATTTTTAAAAGTTATATGCAACTCAAATTGCTCAATTAACACCCTGTTAGACTTTGTTTTAACTTACCAAGAACAGTAGGTTTTGTCCCCTGGCTGAAATAAGCTTCATACTGACACACATTTAATCTTAACAACAAAAAGCTTTGAGCAGAACTTAAACTAGACTTGGGTGCAGTATGTTTTAACTAACAGAAACTCATTACAATGCTATTTTCTTACCTAAAACAGTTAACTTTGTTCCTCCACCGAAGAAAGCTTCATAACCACCAGAGTCACAGTGAATGTGATCAGTGCTCAAAACAGTCCAACATGCTGCTTTTACTTTGAATCTTTACATTTTAGTTATGTAATAAATATAACTTTTCTTTAAAACCAACAACTACAGTCTGTTTTCTACAAGAATATTTTACAGCCCTCTCAGTTAAACTTTATTTTAACAACTATGAACAGTCAGTTTTGTTCCCTGGCTGAAATAAGCTTCCACACTGTCTCAGTTTGAAGCCTAAGAGCACAAACTAAGCAGAACTTGAACTAGACATGAGACGCAATAAGATTTTTAAAATTAGTTTTGATTTCTTACCTAAAACAGTTAACTTTGTTCCTCCACCGAAGAAAGCTTCATAACTACCAGAGTCACAGTGAATGTGATCAGTGCTCAAAACAGCCCAGGATGCTGCTTTTACTTTGGAGCTTTACATTTTAGTTTACGAATAAATGCAACGTTCCTGTTTTTTAAAAGTCATATGCAATACAAACCTCACAATTTACTCCTTTTTAGGCTTTATGTTAACTTACCAAGAACAGTCAGTTTTGTTCCCTGGCTGATATAAGCTTCAAACTGATAACATTTAAGCTTTACAACAAAAAGCTCTGAGCAGAACTTATGTGCTGTAAGTTACTTAAAGAAACACACCAATTACAGTGCTTTTTACGCCATTAGTTTTGATTTCTTACCTAAAACAGTTAACTTTGTTCCTCCACCGAAGTAAGCCTCTGCAGTATTGGTCACAGTGAATGTGATCAGTGCTCAAAACAGCCCAAGCCCTACTTTGAATCTTCGTACTGACCCAGGATTCAAGCCTAAGAATAGAAAGCTTTGAGCAGAACTTAAACTTACTGCACCCAGGTCTAGTTTAAGTAAGAGAAACTTATTACAACACAATTTCTTTCTTTGTTTTGATTTCTTACCTAAAACAGTTAACTTCGTTCCTCCACCGAAGAAAGCTTCATAAGTACCACCAGAGTCACAGTGAATGTGATCAGTGCTCAAAACAGCCCAAGATGCTGCTTTTAGTTTTTGTAAGTTTTTGTAAGTTCTGCTGTAAGTTTCTTAAAGAAACATGCCAGTTACAATGCTTTTTACACCATTAGTTTTGATTTCTTACCTAAAACAGTTAACTTTGTTCCTCCACCGAAGAAAGCTTCGTTACCAGAGTCACAGTGAATGTGATCAGTGCTCAAAACAGCCCAAGATGCTGCTTTTACTTTGAATCTTTACATTGAAGTTTACGAATAAACGCAACTTTCCTGCTTTTTACAGTTGTATGCAATACAGACCTCTCAATAAACAACATGTTAGGCTTTATTTCAACTTACCAAGAACAGTCAGTTTTGTCCCCTGGCCGAAATAAGCTTCGTTCTGACACAGCGATTGAGCTTAACAACAAAAACCTCTTAGCAGAGCGTAAGTTTTTGTAAGTCCTGCCGTAAGTTTCTTAAAGAAACATGCCAATAACAATGCTTTTTTTCATTATTAGTTTTGATTTCTTACCTAAAACAGTTAACTTTGTTCCTCCACCGAAGAAAGCTTCATATCCCTGGTTCACAGTGCACTGGATCAGTGCTCAAAACAGCCCAGGATGCTGCTTTTACTTTGCTTTCTTTACATTTTAGTTTACGAATAAATGCAGCTTTCCTGTTTTTTACAGTTGTGTGCAATACAGACCTCTCAATAAACAACGTGTTAGGCTTTGTTTCAACTTACCAAGAACAGTCAGTTTTGTCCCCTGGCCGAAATAAGCTTCGTACTGACACAGCGTTTAAGCATAAGAACAAAAACCTCTTAGCAGAACTTACGTTTCTGTAAGTTCTGCCATAAGTTTCTTAGAGAAACACACCAATAACAATGCTTTTTTCGCCATTAGTTTTGATTTCTTACCTAAAACAGTTAACTTTGTTCCTCCACCGAAAAAAGCTTCTGAGCTCTGGGTCACAGTGAACTTAATCAGTGCTAAAACAGCCCAAGATGCTGCTTTTACTTTGCTTTCTTTACATTTTAGTTTACGAATAAATGCAGCTTTCCTGTTTTTTACAGTTGTGTGCAATACAGACCTCTCAATAAACAATGTGTTAGGCTTTGTTTCAACTTACCAAGAACAGTCAGTTTTGTCCCCTGGCCGAAATAAGCTTCAAACTGACACAGCGTTTAAGCTTAACGACAAAAACCTCTTAGCAGAGCTTAAGTTTTTCTAAGTTCTGCCATGAGTTTCTTAAAGAAACACGCCAATTACAATGCTTTTATTGCCATTATTTTTGATTTCTTACCTAAAACAGTTAACTTTGTTCCTCCACCGAAGAAAGCTTCTGTGCCCTGGGTCACAGTGAACTTAATCAGTGCTAAAACAGCCCAAGATGCTGCTTTTACTTTGAATCTTTACATTTTAGTTTTGTTATAAATATCACGTTCCCTTTAAAACCAACAGCTACAGCCTGTTTTCTCCAAAAACGTGTACAGTTGCTATCACTTTGTTAGACTTTATGTTAACTTCAGTCAGTTTTGTTCCCTGGCTCAAACAGGTTTCAAATGGACGCAACGTTTAAGCTTAAGAATAAAAACCTCTGAGCAGAACTTAAACTAGACGTGAGTACAGTTAGTTTCTTAAAGTCACAATAACAATGTTTTTTCATTAGTTTTGATTTCTTACCTAAAACAGTTAACTTTGTTCCTCCACCGAAGAAAGCTTCATTAGCACCAGTGTCACAGTGAATGTGATCAGTGCTCAAAACAGCCCAACATGCTGCTTTTACTTTGGAGCTTTACATTTTGGTTGTTTTTAATGTATTAAATGTCACTTTTCTTTAAATTCCAAGACAACATATGCTGCACTGCAGTCTGTTTTTTACAAGTTTAATGTAACAGAAACTGTTTCTTTCAACAACCATCCTGCTTGTATGTTTTACTTCTGTTACAGGTGAATTAATCAGACGGTTTGGTGTTTTACTTACCGAGAACAGTCAGTTTAGTTCCCTGGCCGAAATAGGCTTCGTAATTGGCACAGCGCTTAAGCGTAACACTAAAAAGCTCAAAGCTGAGTTTCAACTATAAAGACCAGTTATGTTTCTTATATCAATGTTCCAGTTACAGTTAGTTAAATGTGAATTATTCTTGACTTACCTAAAACAGTCAGTTTGGTTCCTTTTCCAAAGTAAGCTTCATTTGCATTGTCACAGTGCAGAAATACTGAGCATGAAACTCTTGACTTTTTCTCCACCAGATTTAACTTTGGAAACTTTTTACTGATACGTCTGGTAATACTGAGACTCTAAAGCAACGTGACATTTATAGAAACACAGTATTAAATTGGAATATTTACCTAAAACAGTCAGTTTGGTTCCTTGGCCAAAGTAAGCAGGCTCAGTGTAGGTCACAGTGTTCTCACTTCAGCTCAATATTTCAGCTTTTTCATAACAAACTCTTTTTCCTTCACTGCCAAACCAACATTTTTGACTGTTCTGAGTTTGTCTCAGTGAACTGAAGCAGTGAGAGATCCTACTTACCCAAAACAGTGAGTTTTGTCCCCTTTCCAAAGTGAGCTTCAGCTCCAGTGTCACACTGAGTGTCTCCTCCACCAAAAAGTCTCTAAACCTTCCATAATCAGCATGTAGAGACACAGTGTGATGATCCAGAGGATGAAGAAGGTTCAAACACGCAGGACGAGCTTTATAATGTCCAAATATATCCTTTATGTCAAGATGAGTGAAAGAAGCATCCTGATGCTTCACATATGATTTGAAAGTCATTTTAAAAACTATTTTTCCTGCCAGTTTTCTACATATAAATGAACAGTTTGACACCAGAGTGTGCTGCCGTCCTCTACACCTTCATATTATTGATATTTCTGCTCTCCTCAGTGTGTCAGGCAGCTTGTAGCCGTCTACACAATGGGTGTTAATGGGAGGAGGTTTTTGTACGGCGGCTCTATGGGGTTGTATCACCGTGGCCCCCTGTCCCCACGGTGAAAAAGCATCACACAAAAACCTACTGTCTCTTCGCTTCTCTCCTCTCTCCCTCCCCCACCCCGCTCCTCCATATCTCAGCCTCCATCTCTGTGTGTGTGTGAGAGAGAGCAGCTGTGCAGGTCGGGCTGACTGACGGATGAAGGAGCTCCAACCTGACTGCTGCTATTTCTGTGACAGCTAAGAAAAGAAGTGAGAACAGAGGGGAGAAAAAGGAAACTGGTCTTTGTTTGTGTTTGTAGAAGTTCAGAGGGAGGGACATCTCTGCTGGTCACACCTCTTCATCCTCCCAGTTATCAGCCAGCTGAGGAGGAGACATGTTTACTGAGTGACACTGACAGATCACTGATTTTAAATGAGTCAAAACAGGGTGCAACACTGACGAGACACAACCTCATATGCAGACAAATTAATCTGCATGTGTGAATCAAGCCTGTACTGAGATGCTGAGCTACATATTCATGCAAACTTTTTTTTTATCAATGTGATTTTAACCTTATTAGAATAATAATAATAATAATAATAATAATTGAATCCAGAAATAATGTGAATAATATAAATTTAGTAGACATGGATTGAACTTGCAAAAAAATTACCATTATAGGATACAAATTATATTTTCACATATGACCAATAATTCATCTACAAGTATAAAATATCAATGAAACATAAAATATTCATCAGATGATGGCGATCCTTAAATTATTTTTTTACTGAACATTTAAATAGATAATAATTACAATAAATGATAATAATAAATGTAATAAATAATGTTTTACTTCAACGTAAGTCTTTAAAACAGACAATACATTAAATATCCATACTAAATCATTCAAAAATTGCATAAAAATAATAAATTCCATTATATTTATAACACATAGTTTTTAAGTGCCAAAGTTAGAAATGGAAGTCCTGCATTCAAATGGCTATAAAATAAAGTACCAAACATACACATACATACTTTGGCCCATTTCAGAATGATATATATTATATTATTTGACCATAATTTAATGATGCATCAACATGTAGGTATCACTTTGATCTTTTAAAGTAGTTAGCTCCACATTTACCAGCTGCAACATTAGTCTATGATAGACATTTTTATTTTGTTTTATTTGTAGATTGGCCTATATTTTTGCATATTTGTGTAATTTTTCCAGATATTTAATACTTCAGGATAAATAAAGTTCTATTGAATTGAATTAAATCTGCAAAGTAAAGATGCAAAATTAATAAATAATGGAGAAAAAGTACAATATTCCCATTTAAAATCTGAGTAGAAGTATGAAGTCGCATATAATGGAAATCCTCCAGTACAAGTTTGAAGTACTTGTACTTTAAGTATGAGTAAATGTACTTAGTTACATTGCACCGCTGCAAATTATCTTCAGCTATAAATGTTGTCTTTTGATATTAGTGTATTCAATTAATGTTCAATGCTTATATACATATGCTCCTATAGATAAACATGTTAAGTTAAACACGTTGAATTCTGAACACTGTACAATTCAATTTTCTTTTATTAAAATTAGTATTTAACCAAATGATTGGTTGTGAGCTCATATTAAAAATACTTTTTCAAGTTAATTTTATATCTACTTAATTGTGAGACATTATGAGCATTTTCTGCTTTATTTCACAGTTGAACTGTAGAGGTCACTTTTGTGCTGAATGTAACTTGCAGCTTATTCAGATTATTTCTTCACTACAGTTTCATTTGATATCACTTTAGTTTTAAGTTTTATCCTGACTTCTAAATAAAAACACACGTACACAGACAGATTATGAGACAATTAACCCTCAGGCACAGATATGTAAAAGCTCCCACCACCTCTCCTAACTAGGAGCAAGACACTCAGACCTTGAGGTGGGTTCACTTCTTGTAGTTATTTTGTGTCTCTTTTGGGTCGTTTTGTGTGGCTTTGTAGCCGTTCTGCCTTTTTAGGTCGTTGTTTTGTGTCTCTGAGGTAATTCTGTCTTTCTTTCTTTTTTGAGGGGTCATTTTGTGTCTCTTTGGGATAATTTTGTGTCTCTTTTTGGTCATTTTGTGTCTCTTTGGGGTCATTTTGTATCTCTTTTTGGTCATTTTGTCTCTCTTTGGGGTCATTTTGTGTCTCTTTGGGATAATTTTGTGTTCCTTTGGGGTTATTTTGTGTCTCTTTTTGGTCATTTTGTGTCTCTTTGGGGTTATTTTGTGTCTTTTTTGGGTCATTTTGTGTGGCTTTGTCGCTGTTCTGCCTTTTTAGATAGTTGTTTTGTGTGTCTTTAAGTAGTTTTGCATCTTGTTTGGTCATTTTGTATCTCTTTGTAGCTGTTCTGCCTCTTTATATAGTTTTATTGTGTATCTGTTAGGTAATTTTGTCTTTTTTTACTCGTTTTGTGTCACTTTGTGGCTGTTATGCCTCTTCATGTAGTTATTTTGTGTCTCTATGATGTCATTTTGTGTCTCTTTGGGGGTAATTTTGTGTCTTTTTAGTCATTTTGTGTCACTTTGCAGATGTTTTGCCTCTTTAAGTAGTTATTTTGTGTCTCTCTTAAGTCATTTTGCATCTTTTTTGGTCATTTTGTGTCTCTTTGTAGCTGTTCTGTGAGTCTCTCTGTCGTCAGTACTTGTTAATGTATGACACTTTGCAGTGAAAGCCAGTGCCCGGTAGGCCCAGGAATCCATCTGTGCACTCAGGGATTTTTTTTATTTATTTATTTTTTAAGTGTAATCCCACATGAACCCTGCAGAGGGCAGTGTATGACCACCTCTTAAAGTTGATTTATTTTCATGCTGTCAGGCTGCACACAGAATTAAAGTGAAATAAAATAAGAGACTAAAGCACAGAGTGGCACATATTGGAGAAACTGTAGGACAGTAATACTGAATGTGTCATGTAATCTCTCCCACGTTAACACCTGCTCACTTATCTGAGCTCATCAGCTTTGTGGTGTTGGTGCAGGAACATCATGAGAGCAGCAGTCTCGCACTTTTTAATGAATGAATAGATTTTTAAACAAGTTTTATTTTATATTTTCATGTAATATTGATGTCAGCCTGTTGTCATGTCAGCAAAGTCCTGCTCAGGGCCCCTCAGAGCTCAACACATTAACCCTCCTCACTCATCCCTCCTCTCTGTCATCTCTCCTTGGTGTCCTGATGTTGTTGTTAAGCTGCTGAGGCTTTCTGAATCACTGTGCTCTACTGGAGGCGCAGTAATACACAGCTGAGTCTCCAGCCTCCATAGACTTGATCTGCAGAGACGACTGAAGCATTTCAGGCCGGAACATGGTGTAGCTTGACTTGTTGAAAGGAGCTTCAGTGCTAGCAGTATCTTTACTAGTTGAATATGTTACCAGCTGCATGTTAGCACCGCCGCTCTGTATGTACCAGTACATGTTGTAATATTGATCATCATCTTGTTCACACTGCAGAGTCACAGCCGAGTCTCCTTCACGGCTAAATATAAATGGAGGCTGGGTGATTTTTACACAGAAGGTGGAACCTGGAGAATCAGAAAAAGACAACTAGTAAATTAACAATTTCAATGAGGATGATGAAGAAAACGCTTTTCTACTGAATTAAAATGTTCTTACTGTTGAAGATGAGAACAGCAACCAAGAGCAGCTTCATTTTGACGTCCAGAAACAGTTCAGAGTAAAAACAACTCTGTCCTCAGGCACATTCTGAGAACACTCTCAGAGAGCTCCTAACATAGTCTAAAAACTTTTAGTAAGGAGTCCCAGCTTAGGAGTGATTTAGGAAAGTTCTCAGAACAACTCTGAATGAGGAAGGGACAAAAACTTTTACTTTACTGAGGAGGTGTGGTTGACCCTGTTGTTAGGTGTGATGCATTCTTTTAACAGATGTGATTGGTTGTCACAGACACGCCCTTGTGTGAGCCTGCAAGGTGTGGACACCCAGTGGAAATGAAATGAATTGCTGACTGTGAAAGTGTCATTGTTAGTGCGATCACTCTGCTGATGGAAGGTTGAGACAGACTCAAGTCATCTCTGCTGCATGTTTCCAGTTTTCCAAATATCATAGTGTTGTGATCATTTTATTTCTGGCGTCATAGCACTAGGTGGAAAATGTGTGTGTATATCCCTGGTGAGATCAACCACACATATTATCCCTGCACAGTCTAATCTGTAGTATTTAATTTCCTCACTGTCATCCAGCATTTGGAGAGTATTTCTCCGACCTCTTTGTGTTTCCACCATTTTCTCCTCTGATTAAGAAACTCTTAAGCCTCTTAAAGTCCTCCTCCCTGCTCCTGACAGTTTGTCACCTTAGGAGCTCTTTTAAGGTCTAAGATGCTCTGTGAATAACTTTGATCTTTACAAGGACTTAGTCTTAACTTTAAGGGAAATTCTAGGAAAATTTCACAATTCTAAGACTTTTCTTAGAATTTCATCACTGGAAGCGACTCTCAGAACTGTGAAGCTTTGTGAATATGACCCTAGAAGACTTGTTCCCACTGATAATTTTGCTCCTTACAGTCAATGCACTCCGTCAAATTAAAGCTCTATATTTGTCTTTTTAAGCAAATGACAACCAACCTATTTTAAAAATACTGGATCATCTAACATGTACAAATACATTACATATTAAAACAGGGTTGTTGTGGAACTTATGTTAAAAAATTACATAATGGTAAAATCCAAAGCTCCTATGCTAACAGTGAGTCTCTAGTAGGGGTACCGCCTCTATTCCTGGCCATGCAGTTCACCTTAATGTGTTTATCAGTAAGTGATCAACACAGTCAGAACATGCAGGAGCATTAATAGGTATGGATGGCTGGAGCATATGTGGAGAGCATTGGTGTAAGAGAAAATGAAAAGGCAAAAAAGGAGGAAATCTGCACGTTTGTACGCACGGTATTCTTATGCTGGTTGTTAGTGAAGTGTTTATTTGTGTTGACTTCTCAATGGCTCTTATTCTTGTATGGAATTAAACAAAAACAAAAAAGATAATATTATATTTTTTGGGGTGGGGAAAGTGAGGGTGGCTGCAGGGGAAGCTTGCCTAGAGGGCACCGAATGTGCTGAGTCCAACACTGCTCATAGGCCTACATGATTACATTTTGATTACTGATTATAATATAAACATAATCAATATGTGTATTGTTTGCACTGAATACATTTACATTAGCAGAACCTGTTCAGTTACATCATCATATAATGAAAATAGAATAAAACAGCATCATATCTTCAGTTCTCAAATAACTGAACTCCTGAGCGGCAGCTGTTAAAAGACGCAGCAGGGTTTTTAGTGAGGGGGTGACATTAAACCACATCACTGTGTGCTGGCAGCGCAGTGACATTAAACCACATCACTGTGTGCTGGCAGCGCAGAAATACACAGCTGAGTCTGATGAAGTCACTGTTTGAATGTTCAGAGATCCTTTCCCTGTGCCTTCTCCTTTCATCTTGAATCTGAAGTTTTTAAACTGGTCCTCGTAGACTGGATCACCCTGGAGGACTACAAACCCGATGAGGCTCATAGAGCGACTGCTCTGTTTGTGTTGGTACCACAGCATTACTTGGAGGCTGCTGCCATCATGGCTGCAGTTTATCGTGAGCTCCACAGTCCCTTCCTTTACAACTTGAGGAGAGGACTGTTGGAATGAAACACTTTGCACTTTTCCTGTGAAGACAGTCAGTTCATGTCATTGTTGAGGTAAAATTTGAGTTGAAGCAATAAAAGTTTTCGTAATTTATCTTGAAATCTTAGAAAAATCTAAGCAAATTTGTATCATAAACATAAAGTGGTACATGTTAAAGAAAAAAAATCATATAACACTGTGTCTGGCTTACTTGTAAGGACGAGCAGTAAAAATCCAAATGTGTATAAAACTGGAGGCATCCTGGAAACTTAAATCAACAAATGTGCAACGATGAGAAATAACAAAAATAATTTAGAATTATTTCCCTATCAAATGAACAGTTAGCACACACTGAAATCTGGTATCAGAGGTGGTGCATTCACATGTTTCTCCAATCTGACAAGCTTATTACAGATGAACTGAAAGAGGACTGTCTTCCCTTCTACGTCACCTCCTCTTCCCCACCTTCTTCCTCTGCTCACAGCTGATCCTGTCACAAATACTTTCTTTCCTGCCTGCTTCTTTGCCGCACTTTTATTCCTAATCAAAAATTGATACATTTTGTGATGGATTTTCTTGCTGTGGTGGTTTTAAGTCTTAAAGACACCAGAAATGTCTGTCATGCTGTGAGAGTGATTCTGGGAGACTTTTAAAGAATGTGGGAAACTAAAAACAAAGGTTTATGGAATTATTATTATTATTTATCATTATTTTATTATTTCTGATTACTTTATTTTAATGTTGACTATATGATATTTTATTATTAATTCTTTACTCTCTGATTACTTGTAGGCCTACTGTAAATATGTTCTCACCAGCTGATGTGATTGGATGAAAACCTGCTGACAGTTGGATCCTGATTGGTCACCACATAATTGAGTGGTCTTTTTAAACCTACGATGCCCCGCCCGCTTGTTAAACCATTTGGAAAGTACTGTAACTCGCGCATAATCTCCCCCTGGGACACAAGAACTAATTTAATGTCAAAACAATAATAAAGCTTTTTTTTAAACTTTTTGTTTAGTTTTCTTTAAACAACAGTACAAAGTATATTTTCGTTTTTATCCTTCTGAATATAACATTTGTATACAATATATTCAGAAATGGTAAAAGACATAAAAAGATGAAAACACAAATATCCACTCCAACATGTTAAGCCATGATTTAGCGAGAGCAAAATTTAAGTTGAAATAGATAAAAGTTTTTGTTTTTTAAGCAAGTGAAAAAAATCAAAGTAATAATTGTCCAGTCCACATTATAATCACACAAAAAAGTACAGATGCCAAATCTGTACTACAGACAATGACATATGTATATGATATGTGCATAGGGGAGATATTGAAGCAAAAAGTCTAGCGGAGTCTTACTGGATGATAAACCTCACTTTATTAATAGAGGCATGACAGGGCTCCATTGTTCAGTAAAGACGGATGTTTGTAGTCTTAAAGAGAATATCATTTGTTCCATCTGATAAAGGTCTCAGACTTTCTGGATCCATATATGTGGGAGGGTCTGGTGTCAGCCATCTGATAGTTATACACTTTAAGGCTGCTGTAAGTAATATATGCAAGAGGTATTTCTTATCCTGTGCATTCAGAATCTCAGGGATAACACCCAGTAGTGCTACTGAAGGATCTAGTGAAATTTCATGTTGAAAGATCTCTTTAAAGGCATCAAATATTTCTTTCCAGTATAAACTAACTTCGTACATTGCCAACATATATGGGTGTGATTGGCAGTGCATGTTCCACAGTTTCTCCAACATGAACTGGGATGTGTTGGACCCATTTTAGATACTATTTCTGGTGTTCTGAAAAATCAAATTATTTTCCATATAAATTCCCTCCATGTGTTGGAATTAGTAACCAGATGCGCCTCCGTGCATACCTCCTTCTAAGTTCCCTGTGTTATGACCATGTTCATCTCTGCCTCCCACCTCCACCTCACCTGTAGGGTGTTATGTACATTCATAGATAAAAAATATTTTATACACTTTAACTATTTTTTCTTGTCTCCATTTCCCATTTGTATTTCTTTTAGAAAGATTGCTATGGATGTGGGCTTTAGCCTATAAGTTTACCCCATTCATCGTGTGTTGTCAGAAAAGTTCTTAGCTGCAAGTATCTAAAGAAATCTGTCCAGGATCCATGGATACTTGTCAGTGAGGAGATTAGCTTTGGTAGTCCAAAAGGGGACTTCATTTTATTCCAAATTTTAAGAGAAATCTTAGTTCAATGTGTGTAGGGGCATCTAGAAAGGGTAGGGTTTTCAGTGGCTTTGTACTTATATGTTTTTAAATATTGAGCCAGTGGGTGTATGTACCATTCTGAATCCGTACTATCAGAGACTTTATTTGTGCAGCCTAAAAATGATATTTTAAATTTGGAAGTTTCAGGCCACCTTCTGGCTTTGTTAGTTGCAAAATTGTGAATTTAATTCTAGGGCACTTATCTTGAATGTTCAAATTATCAAGAGTAGACTTTGGAATTTCTATAGGCAACATCTGAAATAAGTAGAGAAGTCTGGGCAGAACATTCATATGAGTACTTTCAATGTGACCCAGTAAAGATGGAGGGAGGGTAGACCATTGTTCCAGATCATTACTAATGCACTGGATTATTTTACAATAATGAAGCTGTGTTGAGGCTGGTTCTACCAGCCTTCCTTTCAGGATCTTGAGCATGAAAACAAGAGAGAAAAAGAGAGCAGGGTTTTTAGTGAGGGGGTGACATTAAACCACATCACTGTGTGCTGGCAGCGCAGAAATACACAGCTGAGTCTGATGAAGTCACTGTTTGAATGTTCAGAGATCCTTTCCCTATGGCTTCTCCTTTCATCTTGAATCTGAAGTTTTTAAACTGGTCCTCGTAGACTGGATCACCCTGGAGGACTACATACCCGATGAGGCTCATAGAGCGACTGCTCTGTTTGTGTTGGTACCACAGCATAGTGTTGAGGCTGCTGCCATCATGACTGCAGTTTATCGTGAGCTCCACAGTCCCTTCCTTTACAACTTGAGGAGAGGACTGTTGGAATGAAACACTTTGCACTTTTCCTGTGAAGAAAGTCAGTTCATGTCATTGCTGAGGTAAAATTTGAATTGAAGCAATAAAAGTTTTAGGAATTTATCTTGAAATGTTAGAATCAAAACAAAAATTTGCATCATAAACACAAANAATCTGGTATCAGAGGTGGTGCATTCACATGTTTGTCTGATCTGACAAGCTTATTACAGATGAACTGAAAGAGGACTGTCTTCCCTTCTACGTCACCTCCTCTTCCCCACCTTCTTCCTCTGCTCACAGCTGATCCTGTCACAAATACTTTCTCTCCTGCCTGCTTCTTTGCTGCGCTTTTATTCTTAACAAAAATTAATACATATATTTTGTGATGGATTTTCTTGCTGTGGTGGTTTTAAGTCTTGAAGTCACCAGACAGTGGCGTAAGGTAGTTACTATGGGCCCCACTACACGTTATCATGCACATATCGTCTAGTTACATCATCAGAGACTTGACACTGTATAACATCAATATACATATTACCCAGCAAGCATCATTACATATCTGTATATAACAAAAAATACCAAAGGAAATGAGAAATTAAGAAATGATTAACTCAGTTTAACAATGTTAATAACGATCCATCATTATAGAATAGTTGTTTTATAGAGTAGTTGTTTAATGGTTATAGATAAGGTTTTTTTTGTAAGGTTAGAAATTGAAATGAAACATGATAGAGATTGGTTTGCCTTTTTCAAGGGCCTATATAGCAAATGGCACAGTTTTTAATTGAATGACAGTTCTTCTTTGAACACAGGCATATTTTCAATGTGGCAATCACTCATAGGAGCCCATTCTCCACCCAACACATTGTTGGAGGGCCCACTCCCTCTATGGGCCCCCCGATTCAAGGGCCTGAGTGTAACCACACTGTCTGCACTGTCTATATGTACGTCCTGACACCATGTCTGTAAGAGTGATTCTGGAGGACAGAAGTAGGGATAGATAACAGCAGCCTAGGTATCTAGCTACTAATGTACTGTGATCTAAGCTAGCTAATGTCACTGTTTGGGTTATTATGTTGTTGATTGTTTCTGCTTTGCCTTGTCATATTCTTGTCATGACTTACCTTTTTATGCCAAGCATGGCTTTTGCTTGTGGGAAGTGGCGAGAAAAACATACTCTCTAATGACATCATAACAGGGTTGCAACGGTATGAGATTTTCACGGTACGAAAACTGTCTCAGAAAATATTGCAGTTTCATGGTATTACATCATTTATATTATCATCAGTCAGAATGACTCTTAAAGGAATGAAAATGGAAGGGTTATTTTTGGTTGAACAAACCTTAAACCATTTTGTTAGGATCTTGAGCATGAAAACAAGAGAAAAAAGAGAGCAGGGTTTTTAGTGAGGGAGTGACATTAAATCACATCACTGTGTGCTGGCAGCGCAGAAATACACAGCTGAGTCTGATAGAGTCACACTCTGAATAATCAGAGCTCCTGTTTGGATGTCTTGTCTTGTTATTTCAAACCGATCCTTAAACTGCTCCTCATAATTGGGGTCGCTGCCGCTGTAGCTGAATCCAATCAATGTCATCAAACCTTTCTCTTTTTGCTGGTACCACAGCATTACATACTTGTCGTTATCATTATGATTGCATTTAATTTCTACCCTGGCTGTGTCGTTGACTATTCTTGGATGAGATGGCTGAAACGTCACACTTTTAACTTGATCTGTTGGAAGAACACAGATTTTATAAAGTAGTCAATATACAGAAGCCACAGTGAAAAAACATTCATACAAGTGCTGTTTGAAATTAACGACACATTAAAATTTACAGCTAATTTCTTTACATTGAAGCAAGATGAGAAGAAATGCTATCACAACTGGAGACATTCCTCAAGTCTGTGCTGTCGCAGTAGAGACACTGCTTCCTCCAACGGTGTATTAAGAAGGACTCTACCTCTTGTGAAAATGCACACGTCTCATAGGCAGGAAGGAGATGAGGGTTTTTAGTGAGGGAGTGGCATTAAGCCACATCACTGTGTACTGGCAGCGCAGAAATACACAGCCGAGTGTGACAGCTTTGCTTTGCGTACAACCAGAGCTCCTGTCACTGTGTCTTCTCTTGTCAGCTCGAATTCTTTGTCAAACTCATCCTCATAGTTTGGAGGGCTGGTTCCATATCCATATCCAATGAGGGTCATAGACATGTTGTCTTTTTGCTGGTACCAGAGCATTGATAGAAGGGTATTGTCATTATGACTGCACTTAATCTGGACCACAGTGTCCTCCTTTACTATCTGCGGAGGGAATTGTTGAAATACTACAGCATTCACCTGACCTGTGAAGAAAACAGATATAGAAAATATTATTAATGCATAACAAGAACATACTCATGTTTAGCATGTTGTTTAGTGTGTTTTATAAATATTAATACCTGTATATAAAGTGACTACTTTAATTTAGGATGAAATATGAGAACTTACAATAAAAACAGATGAAAAGGAAACCAAAGGTTTGCATAGACGAAGACATGATCAGGCACTGATGTGAGAAAAGTTTTTCTCTGAAACAAATAACTGTCAGGGTAAGGAAGTAGGGTCTTGTGTCTGTGTGTGCAGGTTAAATCATTGCCACATCCTCATGGTAAAAGCTGCATACTAAGTGCTGTGCCTCCACCTATTGGTTGAATCAGTTCTTCAGGACCCTATTGTACACTGTATTTTGCATTTTAATGATTATTATTTTAATTTCAGCAGACTTTGTACGTCTCGGTAACCACCCCCGCCCCAACCTCCCCCTCAAGACCTGATGAGAATTTTATTCTTGCCCCACATTTGCATGACTGCAAGTACATCTCAAACACATGGGCAATATTATCATACTAGACATCTCTATTTTTCGGCACCAGTGTGCCATCATTTCTGACATATGAGGTCTGTTTGCCCTCTCAACCAACAGCACTCACCAGTTATTTCTTATAGGTTCTCTGAGAAGACGAAAAAATCCATTAAGTGCAGTAAAAAGCTCTCTGTCTCCAAGAATTTAATTACCCTACGTTGGCCCCTTTCATCATTCTGATAACGCAAGAGGATAGTCACCAAAATGTCCCAATGAATTATTTACCTTTTAGTCCAAATACTTCATGTTTACACATCTTTGCTTATTGTTTCATTGTGCAGCCCCGGGTTGAAAAACAACAAAAAATGAACTTTGTTAACTGTATTTAAAATACTTTAGTGTAGAGTTCAAATGATTAATAATGATTGATTAATTGATAAGCTGGTGGACAGAATAATAACAGCAACAGTTTTGATAATCAATTAAGCCTAATCGTCAATCAGCTTTTCCCTTGTGAGGATTTACTGCTTTTCTCTGTCATAAGTAACAGTAAATTGAATGTTTGGGTTTTGATCCATATTTGGACATTTTATTAGACAGTAAAGTAAGTAGGTAAGTAGTAAAATAGCAGAACCAAAGGGCAAATACATTTTGTTGATTCAGACCAACTTAAAAAAACAAACAAGTAACTCAGCACACAAACAAGGTATCATCAGAAAGAGACAAAATGTACCTATAACCTAATCAGCAAAAATATTATTTTTCTTAAAATACTTGTCCTGACATTGTCCCGTCATCAAAGTTTAAGTTGCAATGCTCTAAACTCGTAAAACATCTCCAATGGCTCAATATATCCTTTCTTGACTTCATCTGCACAGTGGAGAGAGCTGAGCATGAATATTGTGTTTATTTTA
>NC_065519.1:7127226-7140614 GCF_006386435.1 Epinephelus moara | reverse complement strand
TACACCCCTGACCCCTACTGCAGAGCCCTTACCCCTCTGTTCCTCGACTTGGTACCGCTCCTCTATCAGTGCAGACTGGCAGGGAAGGAGAGTGAGTTGCTTAAGTTAGCCTTCAAAGCCCTGCTTGTTGTGAACAAACTGCAAGCATCCTTACAACTGCAAAAGACTGCTTGTAGCCCATGCAAGAGAAATCACTACTGCAGAAGACGGCATATTAGCAATGCCTGGCAACACTCATCGCATCTGTTTATGTGAACGCAAGCATACCTTTAGAGGGTCTTGGAGGGTTGTAAAGTTTTCAACCACTACATCTTGTAACTCTGTTCCAGGGGGCAAGGTGGCACTTGAAAACAAGGGGTAGGGGTAGAAATATGAAATGGGATTGGGCCTAAGAAACACAGTAACAGTTAACATGTCATAGATCATAATGATTTAACGACAACCACTCTGCAGTGTGTGACTGTAGCCTTGTACTTTGAGTTTCTAGTGTTTTCACCATTCTCTAAAATAAATACCACTACATGAGATTAACAAGTATTTAGCAGATAGCACAGACAATGCAAATCCATCTTGTAAAATGTTTGTTTTTATTGTTCTGGTTTTGACTGTATGCACAGATTGTGTCCTTCACTTTCACAGAGGTTTTATGAAAACAATGAACTCACAGACGTCTGTTGTCGACCACTGACCATTTCATTATTGCTGCATCTGAAAAATCTGTCCTCGACGAAGCAACTCAATGCAATTCACTGACGCAAGCATTTTATGATAATATACAAATGATAACTTAACACCAGAAATGACACAGAAAAGAAGCCCACATGTCGGGTTAAGGTAAGAGGGAACATACGATGGACTGAACAACATGCCTTGATGCTAATAAAGCTGTGTTTGAACCTTGTCTAGTCACTTCATTTATGCAGGTAAAAAGCTGTAGGTTCATATCTGGGTTCCTGTTCTCAGCAGCACGACAGATGGCACCATTACTAGTTTAACATATGGAAAAATGAAAAACAAAACTCTTGATATGGATGCATTTCCATCAGAGGAGGGACTTGTTGGGTTTTGCACTTTGACAAAGTTCAGTGTGGGAAGAAAAGGATTGCAGGTTATCACCAGCTCTCGTTCATCAACAGGACCTGCAGGAAATAAAAGAAGAGTGTGATTAATGTAAGTATTAAACAGAACAGTTGGAGTCCATTTACTTCAATACAGCAGGTATTTCTGCTTCTCAATTTTTCTGTCACATACACTCTCAAACACTTTATTCTAACAACCCCCTATCAAGCAGTAAGGGTAGTTTAAAAGCACTTAGTAGATCCTGTATAACACACTAGTGTGGAGATATCAGCACATACAAAAATGTTTTAAATGTTTATTAACGTATATATTGACGTCTATAACTGCTCGTTTGTTTGTGTGTATGAAAGCATGAGATAATGTATGAAAGTATTAGCATGAAATAAAGTACAAAAAAGTAAGGATTCTAACTGCTGATGCGTTCATGTGTATATTATTATTTATTGTTGCAGCTGGTAAAGGTTGGGCTTATTTTTCACTATATATACACTTCTGGGTAACTTGTGAAGTATAAAGTAGCAAAAATTTAAATACTCAAGTAAAGTACATACCAGAGTAAATGTACTGAGTTACTTCATCCACTGGCACATTCTATATGTATTTGTTGTTTAGAAACATTATTATCACGAGCCTCCAAAATCTAAAAAGATGAGTTAGTATCATGTTTGTACAGGAAACTAACGTGTGCACTTGTGATATGGTTCTATCAAATACTGGGAAATATATAAAGGAGGCAAAAGGAAAATGTATTCAGTATAAATTAATAATTTATGCAGTTAATTAATAATTAATATTGGAAATGTCAGAAACAGGAACATTTCTACATGCAATCTGGGAATGTAAACTGGTTAACCTATTTTGGGAAGAAGTTGTGGATCACATAGGGAGGTGGTTGGGTAGGACGGTACCTAAATCACCGAGGTTATGCCTGTGTCATGTGAACACACTAGGGTCAACAATTAGGTTGAAAGCTTTCAGTCTTGGGCAGGCTTTTTTGTTTGTAATAAATCTGTTGAACTGTAACAATGTGGTGTTTAGTTGTACCGCTGTGGACACTAAATTACTATTATGGGTATAAGAATGTGTAGCTACCAGGTGCCTGTGGATATGTTGAGTTCCAATAACAGCACTGTCGGTTTGGTCAGATTTGACTGAATAGATAAAACATATATACATAAATGAAAATTAAGGACTCTGAGGATTTAAGATCAGATGATAAGTGTCATATAAAGACAATATAAAAGCAACGAGCCACTTGAGGATGAGCTGGCCTCTTGTTGTTTACTGCAAAATCAATTTACTAAATGTAAAATTAAACTACATTACACAGTAAGTGCGGGTTGAGCCAGAATTATTGACTGGATAAATAATATACTTAGAAGAGAGAAGAGAAATAATCTATTTTATAATGATAACAATGATCATTATGATATATATTATTAATCTATTAGAATGTAGAGACTAATTTTAACATCATTCAAAAGGGTCTGCCATATTTTCTCAAATCTTAAGAATCAGAAACCAACGCGTCAAAACTACCGACATATACATGAGCTTCACTAATTTAAAATGTTGAATTTCTTTCTTCGAACTGTACTACTACTGTACTACTATGTATTTTGAACCCAGCTCTGATACACAAAGATATCAAATGCCACTCTTAACATGTCTTTGATGTAGTTGTTTAGTAGCTATGAAATCCACGCAGGAAGACAGGAAGTTAAAATCAGATTTTCTGTCATTAATTCATCTAAAAGTCTGCAGGTTATCTTTTCCTCTCACTTCTCTGTTCTACTGATGTGTTACTAATGAACGCTTTGATATCACTGAGCAAATTGGTGCGATTTATTTCAAAAACATGGGGGAAAAGGTAATAAACAACTCGGTAGGAGATGTCTCACAAATTGCAAAAAGAAAAAATGAGATTGAGAAACTTATTTTTAAAAAAAACTAGGGAAAAAAGTGCTGGGGAAAAACTATTATAATTATATTAAAATTATGTTACAGAGTTATTATAATCTTAAGCACTATTTTCAGGTCATGTCTTTGTTTTTAACTTTCCTCCTTTCTTTTTTTTTAATATTTTATTTTCTCTTTACTAATTTCTTGCAAATTTTGGGGGTCATTTCTTCTTTCGTTGCTCGTTCTTCCCGTTTTTTTTAAACGAAATCAAGCCAGTTTCCTCAGGTTTTCAAAGGTTAATTCAGAATGAAACTGTACCCATAAATGTGAGAGGTGTCTACTGCCACTTTTATGTTAGTGCATTATAATAAATCCTTTTCTAGAATGGCGACCTCATCTTTTCAGTCACCAACATAAGCACCAATAAATCTGCCGTCTCATCCCTCTAACCTTACATCACCTCTGTGTGATTATCTGGTGGGAACAGCGTGGCTCAGTCGGGGCCGTAAGCCTGTCTGTCCTCTACTGGTCTAATGCTGCATTTCAAATTCAGTCAGGCTTTTATCTCAGTAGTTAGGGACATTAGTAGGTTTGGGGCAGTCTACTTCCTGGTCACAGATGTGCTGCAGGAACTGACAGACTGTGTAGGTGAAGGTTTTAAAGGATTTCTCCCTGAGCGAATGAGGAGGAGGAATGCTGCAGTAATTCCCTGGCCTAACACAGATGTTAATACGACAAAGTGATGGCGTGTTTTTCCAAAGAATCGACCAGAATGAGCCGAGCCAGCAGAGAGGTAGCTCCCCACAGGCAGCCCCCTCACTTTCCCACGCACTCTCCCTGCTCAGTCATTCACTCTCGCTGCTCCATCCTGATATCTATCGCTATGGCAACGCCTACATCTGAGGGCTGAAACCCATGTGTATCTCCCTTTTCTTTTAATCTGAGAGATTGTAGGATTAGCGCAGCCAGAGGCCTTTAAAGCCTGTTGTTGGCTTGCATGTCGGCTCATGAGTAGATCCATTTTTTTCTCTCTCTGCACTGTCAAGCTGTGGTCAGTGTGATCAAGGGTTGTTGTTTGTTTGTTTTTAATTGCAAGGGCTGAAAGGCAACAGCATGTGGCAAAATAGAAAGCATTGCATAATCCGTGAGAGCCATAAAAACTCATACCTGTTGACCTTGACGGGAAGTCAAGAGGTGGCTGTCTCTCAGAGTGCTTCACTGTTTACTGTGATCTGACATGAAGAGGAGAGACAGAGGGAGTCCTTGAGGGGAGGAAGAGGGAGGAAAGAACAGCCCTTGCTGCAGGAATCTGCGTCCTCCGATGCTTCATCAGCATGAGGCTCGTGCACACGGCCCTCCTGTGCTGCATTGTCAGCGGTTAGGTACAGACAAGTGTCCAGCCCAGGGCTTTATTTCCATGCTATATGTAGCTGTGTCACAGTGCGTGGACAAAAGGATCCCTCGGTTGCTTTGGGGGTCTAGAACCATTTGCGCTTAATTTTCCCTCACAGGAGTGCTCCTTTAAAAGCCTCTGCAGTTGTCATGGAGTTGTGCTTCCTGGTAAACAATGACTCTTTTCATTCCCGCACAGCTTTCAGTCCAGTAGCTGAGATATAAGGAACAGAGGGCAAAGAGGCCGGGAGAAGAGGAGGGGCTGTGTTGCTCCAAACTCTCATCTAATATGAAGTCCACTGTACGTCCCACACAGGCTTTACTGTTAAACTATAACAGCTGATAAAGTTCATAGTCTCGTTGCATCCATGATAAAAAATGATTTGGTTTGCTTTGATAGGATCTATAATGAAAAAACAGATGGTCAAAAATCTAATCAAACCAGCTGATGGTTATGATATGTAAGGAAAAATAACACGCTGGGTTTTAATAGGAAGAAGCTGTTGAGTGATGAGGGCCATAATGAAGGCGAGAGCCGAGCACATGACCAGAAGTGAGGGGTCCACAACAAAACCAGGAGTTTATTTCTCATCTAGACTGGCTTTGAGTTGAGCTTCAAGAGCCATTTTATCAAACGTACGCATGTTGGTCTCCTCTCGCACTTTGTCTCGTACATGAAAGGAGGCTCGGGCCACAGAGCGAGCACTCTCCAGCACTGCCCTCTTCTCTTTAAAGATCTGCTCGCTCTTCTCCAGCTTCCTTTCAATGGACTGCAGCAGCTCCAGACGTCTCTGCCTCTCCTCCTCCTCAACTCGCTGCCTGTTGAGCTTTTGGAGTTTCTCCTTTTCCAGTCGGCTCTGGACGGCCCGCTGAGCTTTTTCTTTGGCCCTCTCCTCGGCCACTACAGCTGCCTGCTGGGCTCGTTTTTCCGCCTCCTTCACACGAGCTTCTAGAAGTTGCTGCTGCTGTCTCTCACGCTTCTCTGCTGCCTTGCGTGCTTTCAGGATCTGCTGCTCCTCACGCTTGGCCTTTTCTTTCAGCTCTTGCCCTCGACGCTCAACAATCTGTTCATAATTCTCCAGAGAACGGCTGAGCTTCTCCTCTGCTGCCCTCCTGGCCTCCTCCCTCTCCTCCTGCTCTCTGCGGGCGATCTCCTGTATGAGGGCGGCGTGACGTCTCTTCTCTGCTTTGTTCAGACCTCGTCTATCTTCCTGGGCCTGATGCTCCCTCTCTTGCCTCTTCAGCTCAGCCATAGTGAGCTTCTCTTTCAGCAGCAGCCTCTCCTGCTCCAGCATGGCTGCCCTCTCCTCCTCCAGGGCCTTCAGGTTCTGCTCCTGCAGAGCTTTCTTATGTTTCTCCTCTCGTGCTGCCTGCTGTAACCTCAGCAGACGGTTGCGTTCCTGCTGCTCTGCGAGCTCCCTCCATCGCTCCTCACTCTCCTCAGCCTGTCTCATTTTGGCAGCTGCTGACTGTCGCTCCTGCTGGCTGAGTCTACGCTGGCGAATCGATACCTGGGTCTGCCACACCCGCTGGCACTGAAGCACGGCACGCTGCTTCTCTCTCTCCTCCTGCTCTCGGCGTAGCTCCTCCATTCTGCGTTCACTATCCCACTGAAGGTGAGCCACGTAACGGGTCTGACTCATGATGTCTTCCTCCTGGTATCTGGCAAGCATCAGAGCTGCAATCTTGCGGTCGCGCTCAGACACAGCCTTCAGGCCTCGACGCTTCACCTCCTTCACTATGCGCTCCACCTTCTGTGTTGTCTGAATAGAGTGGCTCAGGTCGCCAAGGCTGAGGCTGCGGCCCATCAGGGAGTTGAAAGTGGCCATAGTGCGAGCTCGAGGACTGGAGACTTTAGCCCAGTGATCTCGTGGACCGTCCCAGCTGTAAGAAGATGAAGCACCTGACTCTGATGAGGTGCATGTAGTAGTAGTCGTGGTGGTGGAGGTGGAGGAGCAGACCGGATCCATCCTCCGCTGTAAGGACTCCAATGAATGGCTTTTTCCTCGCACCTTGGAGTGAAAGCCAAGATGTCCATTGTGCTGAGAGAATGGTGTTCCTGTTACGCCGTTCAGAGGCGTCCCGGGGCTCTGAACTGCAGGCTTTGTCACTGATGATGTTAATGTGGAGTTGGCTCTGGGGAAGGCGGGGGGTTTGGGTGTCGATCTGGGGAAAGTGTTTGAGGATTTACCGCCTGATGACTTCCTGATTACTGGTGGAGGGCCAGAGGAGAGCGGCCGTGTAGTTTTCACTTGTTCAGATGAAGAGGACAGAAGATGCTTTCCTTGGAAACCACCCCTGGGAGACGGTGTAGATGTTGTAGAACCAGTTCTTGAGGACGGAGTAGATGCTGCATGGGCAGTTTTAGGGGAGGTGCTCGTGGTCGGAGCTTTAGATAAAATAGATGTACCTGTTTTAGAGGTCGGACCTGATGCTGCAGCTCTAGAAGATGCTCCAAAATCAGGGGCTGAGCTGGAGGTCACCGGCCCAGATTTAGGAGGCTGAGCGGAGCCAGAGGACGCTTTGTGCTGCTGCTCCACAGAGGAGGCTGACGCACTGCTGCTGGTATTGACTGTCGCCTGCAGAATCCTCCTTTTCTCCTCTCTGACTATCCTCTCCCTCTCCTCCCTGCACTGCCTCAGTTTCGCGTGTCTGTCCCTCTCGTAGACTTCAAACAGGCCTGTCGCAACACGCATGGAGCGACCAGGAGCCTCCCGGGCGAAGTCAGCCAGCGGGCGGGGCAGGAGTTCCACTGGTTTGACCCCACATCGAGCACACGCCTCCAGAGAGTGAGGGCTTGTTAACACATAGCGGCTGCCCTCTGCAGCTGGTGAGTCAAAGTTGTACAGGTCCAGGTGCAATTTTGGCGACGTATCAGTCTGAGTCTGTGGTTGCTCAGGTGGGACCCCCTGAGAGGCGGTGTCTGGGCCCGGGGTTGCAGTGTGGCAGGGACTCGGCTCAGAACTGCCGGTGGGGGGCGTCTCGAAACCGGCATCCCCGTCCTCCTCTGTCGTCGTACCATCGGCCTGTTCTGGCAGTCGAGGGGCTTCAGTGGCCACAGCTGGCGTGTCGAGCTGTGGGCCTTTACACTTGCTCTGCTCCTCAGCCTCCGAGGGGTCGACCATAGTTGGCTAATACTGCAGGCGGAGAAGAGGGAGGGGGGGCAGGGGTCGACACAGGGAGGGGGGGTTATATGATATGAAAGAGGAAGTGGATAAAACAGTGGGAAGAGGTTTCAATTAGAGGATTATGGAATTCAGTACAGAGCTTAAGAGAGATGCAGTCTGTGGGGGAGGGTCATAACGCAGGTTCAGAGATGCATGCATGCATGAGCACATATTCATGCACTGATTTTTACACCAGATGAGACATTTCCCCTTCAGGGAAGTGACATAACACACGAAAAAACACCAGAGTCCTTTAATAGAGAGTCTATTTTTGGCAGAGTTACTAGGCTGGGAGAATTTGATTACTCATAGCAATATTTTTCACTCCACTTCACACAATCAACCTAAAAATATCTTTGGAATCAAACCAGGTCCTGCAACATATATATTAGTAACCAGTTTGGTTTAAAACAAGAGATTCTGTCTGGTAAACAAGCACTGGACACAGCTCACAATCATGGTCTCACACCTTACAATCAGTACAGGCCTAGACTTTTCTGTACCAGCAGCACAGAAGGTATCAACACTTTCACTTTACAAACGGCTCAGGGTCAAATCCTAAATACAGATCGTGTTAGGGATGTTTAGCTTCTGTTTGCTGTTGTGTTACAAAGACAATATTTACTATATTTCAGTTTTTTCATCCCGTTAAATGGTTGTATTCATGCGGTGGCGCACCACATTAACACCCTCTTACCTGCCAGTTTGTAAAACGTTTTCTAAACCGGTGCTTTGTTCCCCTTTAATCCTTCCAGTGCCCCTTGTTCCCTGCATAATATCAAGCTTCAGGGAAAAGGCTGCGGCCGTCGACCCAACGATGGAGCTTCACATCGTCGCAACCTCCAGGACACGACAGACAGACGGAGCCTTTCACAGCTAGTCCCTGCCGGTCTGCTGAGCAGCGCCTTTCACAGCTAGTCCCTGCCGGTCTGCTGAGCAGCGTGGAGTCGATCTCAGCCCTCACAGATTAGAAATACATATAAAACCGTCCACAAAGTGCAACGGACTTTTCAAATCGAGAAAAATCTATCCAGCCTCCTCTGATCCTCCCTCAGTAAAGTGCATCCCGTAAACATCCGCGGTCTCCACCTGCTATTCAGCAGCATCCCTCCATCTCAGCCTCCTTAGCTCCGCCTGCTTGTGGCAAATAGGCTAAAAATACGGTGCAATTTACGAAGCGCCTCCACACTGAAATTACATGCTTTTAACATGTAACAAAACATGGCACTAATGGTGCTGCGTGTGTGGAGCCTTGAGCAAAGTTCCTTCTGTAGGCCTGTTTTTCTACCACAGAGATGTACACACCTAAAGAAGGGAAGTGTCTTTATAATAATGTTTCCTACATTATTTACAGCTTTATAATGTTTTGTGCACAAACCTACACAAAACTTTAAAAAGTAAAATAAAATCTATTGTATGAACGACGACCCTGTCTAAAAATAGATGGTTAATCTGTGCACGCTGGTTTATCAAAAGTCTCATCACCGCATGTAGCAGCTGCCATCTGGTCATGAGTAAATTACATGTACTGTAATTACTGACAACAGCCACTAGAGGTCCCTGTAATATCACAGATTCATGCTTTGGGGTTCTCAGCAGACAAAGGAAGGTCAGCAGCCAATCAGCATCAATAAAACTCATCATGTGTAGAAAAAGTATTCAGATCATTTACTTGACTAAAAGTATTAATACCAGACTGGAAATTAAAAAGTATGCATTTAAAATGTTATTTAAGTACAATTATTATCAGCACACTGTAGGCTCCTTTGAATAAATATGAAATATGGAGTGTACATACAATTCCCTCTATCTATATTGACTGGGTCCACACTAATATTATGCTGGGAGGGAGACTGCTTGTTCAACAATGGAAATCAGCTCATGCACCTTCAATCACAGACTGGTACAACCTGCCTGATTGGGTGGCAGCATATAAACGGGTATCCTTCTCTCTGCTGGGCAGCATAGAAAAGCATTATTTGAAATGGAAATATAATATTAATAATTATATTAATGGCCCTTAAAGAATCTATGGCTTAGCTCCCTTCCATGTACACATACGCATATATACACCAAGCTCTTTCTTATTACATATGGTTATATTGCATTATGATTACTGATGCATTCATGTGCAATTACCATTTTACTGTTGTTTATTGTAGTTTGAGAGCTGGTTTGAATTGTTTTATATACTATCTGGTAGTTTAATATATTTAAAAAAAAAAAACATGCATTGGTATCATATCATTCTTCAGCTGTCAGCTAACTGGCTAGCCTTTTGCTGCCCCTTTACACTGCGCTCATATGATGGTTACAGCTAATATTGGGACAACATCATGGTTTACCGCCGTTTATGGGGTTAGCACTGTTAGCTGCTCACTGTCAGCTCAGCCACGTCCACGCTGAGAACCGTGTGCAGACAACTCAGATGCTCTGAATGCTCTTCACATTGAGCCCCTTTAACATGTAGTAAAAAAACAATTATATCTATTAGCTCTCTTATCTGTGATGATGAATGTTACATGGAGACACCGAAAACATAGTGTGGACTTTATAGTGGACTTTTTTAGGCAATGTTTATAACACACCATTAGGCAGGTGTAAGCACATTTAAGTGTTATTTAATGTACAGCATTTATCAACAATTGTCACTTCTCTTATGAAGATATATTTCATATTATTACCACTGTGTTTCACCATATTGTCATTTATTCTTAGTTCGTACAACAGCCTCCACATAACGTACGGATGCCAGTTTCTTTCTTCTGACTACAGTTGGGGTTTTTTTACTCACTCTGACTTCCATGTTTTTTTATAACATTGTAAGAGTTCAGACTTATGAAGCTTCCAGAGGACTAATACAGCCCCAGTGACTCGTTACAGGAATAAACTGGAAAAGACTGAGTTATTTAATGGAAACCAACACTGGGACATGGCTGTGTTATTTCCTTGAGC
The DNA here is from genome assembly GCF_006386435.1 of Epinephelus moara. Taxonomy (NCBI): domain Eukaryota; kingdom Metazoa; phylum Chordata; class Actinopteri; order Perciformes; family Serranidae; genus Epinephelus; species Epinephelus moara. Next base: position 7,130,118 of record NC_065519.1, on the reverse strand, counting down.
AGGAGATTTTGTTCAAGGTGAAAGGTCAGGGTCACAGACAGGGCAGCAACAACAGAGCTGGTGAGAATTCACCTTCATGATCACAGCTGATGCCTCTGATATACACACATATAAGGCCTATATACATCTTTACTTAAATTCTATATGTAATCAGGTAGTCTCCTTAAGACTGAGATCCACCTTTCAAGAGAGACCAAACATTTTTAGTCAAACAATATTCAATTGCTGCTCTAACATCAACTACTACTACAGTGCTACTACTACTAGTACCACTACTACAACTACTACTTCATAACAACTCTCATGACTAACACCTACTACTACTACTACAATACCACAACTACTACTTCTACTCTATAACAACACCCATTACTACTACTACTGTAGTACTACAACTACAACACCCATTAATACTGCTAGTACTAGTAGTACTTCTACTGTATAACAACACCCACAACTACTACTACACCCATTACCACTAGTGCTAGGACTTCTACTACTACTGTATGACAACACTCACTACTACTACAACAATACACCCACAACTACAATTATTACTACCACTACTACTACAATTTTTACTAGCAGCAGAATTAGTAGTAGCAGTGATACTACACATATTGTTCTAGTAGGTACTGTAAGTGGTAGAAGAAGTAAAAATAATGGTATTTGTTGTTTGACTATTTTCTTTCACCACCACTACATGAATAAATGTATTAATCTCATTAAAAGCTACTTTATTAAGACCGCCTGGTCTGGTTCTGTCCAGTCAGAGCAATTGAACCAGGATTAGATAACTCTGGGTGAAAATCACAGTGATGATGACCCACTAAACTCCTGACCCGGTGTGGGGAACAGTGCGAGTTTAATTGGCCCCGCCCGTGAGCCGTATCAGGAGGACAGCGGGTAACAAGTGACAACAGGGAACGTGCTGGCTGGCTTGTTAACCGGGGGCATGGGGTCTGGGAGGGGGGCCAAAGGGGAGCGGGGCATGGTGTGGTCGCTGCACAGTTCACTGGTGCAGGGGTATGCTCGACAGAATTTTTGTGTTTTTGTTTTTGGTAGGGCATGCTCCCCACCACCAAAGCCGGACTGGGGGTTCATCGAGAGGTGAGCTGCTCTGTGCAGTCATGGAGACCACTGCAATGCCCGGCTGGTGGTGAGGGCCCGGAGCTTTCCCTTCTCTACTGGTTTTGTAATGGAAACCAGTCTACAGGTGCCAAAGCGTTCACGCTGAGTATGAGGAAATAAAATCAGGTACATTTTTAAGTGTAATATGTGTACAGGAATTTGTTGTGTGGAACTGTACATAACTCTAAATGTAACTTAGGATAAAAATACAGTTTATTTGACAGGAAAAAAATGTACTTCAGTATTTAACTTATTAAGCCTAACCTGGAGGAATATTTGCACTTTAACATCTATTTGAGATTAAATTAACAAAGCTTTAATGTGGCACACATCCAACAAACCCTATTCTCGACCCTGGTGGAGCAACAACCAACATATTGCAGAGTAAACCGTTATTTAAGTAATATGTTAACAGCTTACTTGTATTTTACAAACAAGACATGATCTATATTTTCCCTACAAAATAACCCAAAATAAAAAATGACTGAAATAGATCAAGAAGCAGTCAGTGGATCAGTAAATCATTTAGAAATGAATATGTTTAAACTTTTCATTGAAACTTGATTGTATTGTAAATATTTTGTTCATAATGTCTTGAAAAAAACTGACAACTTCATAATAAATTCTTCAAAGAAACCAGTCAGCTGTTTTTTCTTTGGCTCTGATCAATTTTTTGACAATGTTTGTTTGGTGTCTTTGATCCTTAAAATTTGACTCCTGTTAAGTTGGTTACCTTCAGGTTTATTATATATGACCACATATTTACATTTATTAAAGTACTGTAATGAAGTACAACTTTGACGTGCTCGTGCTTAAGTATTTTTTTTATCTACTTCACAACATTTCAGAGGCAGATATTGTATTTTTTACTCCACTAGATTTATTTAACACCTTTAGTTACTTTACTAATTCAGATTTATACTGCATAATCTAGTTAAATAAATCCTAATGTATTTTTATAGATTAAGATAAAACTATTGATCCCTTGGTGAAATTCACAAGCTACCTGAAAGTATATATCGTAAAAAATAAACCCAACTTTTACCAGGTGCAACATTTAATATTTACATTAATACATCAATTAACTGTAACCCAATCATATGTAAACTGGCAATGCTGCATAATAAGTACTTGCACTTTTTGTATGTAAGGTATATTTTGACGCTGATACTTTTGTACTTTTAATAAAGTACAGAGTTCCCACACATTTTAGAAACTTTTCCATGACTTCTCAAGGACCATAATATTTTTTTTTTCTTGACCCACTTGCCCGGTTGGTGGACATACACAAAGGGACGGACAGCAAGTGGAGACAAAATGAAGAAACGTACATGATGGAAAACAAAACCTTGTCACACACATGTCGCATATTAGAGCCACATTACATCGTCAGCTCAAGAAAATACATTTGCCCTTCTGTTACAATACGTGGAAGGTAATCCATGGGAGATTACTGTAACAATTTCATTAAACAGATCGAAATTCCATGATTCTATGACTTTTTTAAGGCCTGGAAAATGTGATTGTGAAATTCCAAGACTTTTCCAGGTTTTCCATGACCGTGGACCCTGAAAGTAACATTTTGAACATGTGCCTTTTACCAGAGTATCAGAGTATCTCTACGCTGCTGCATTGCTACTTTTACTTAAAGGATGTAAGAAATATAAAGCAAATAGTCGTAAAATCCTCCGAATATGTCACAGAGACTAAGGAATAATGTTCATATAACATACTGATCTCACCGACAACAATAGTACAGCC
>NC_065519.1:7026951-7127087 GCF_006386435.1 Epinephelus moara | reverse complement strand
GCCCGTGGGCAAACAAATCAGTCTCCAGCGTGCCGCTGTCCAGCAACTTTGAATCTGTAGGGGAGGGGGGGCGGACACGACTCGCGGCAGTATTTTGAATTTGAGTGCAGTAACCGTTTTGGCCACATTCTTACATACGGCGCCTTTAAGTTATGATTTCCACAGCATTTCAAAACCATTCCTTGACTTCTCAAGGACCCACAATGAAATTTCCATTTACGTTCACTGTGTACAACACGGACACTGCTCCATTTCAAAAATGCAGTACAATTTAAAAGTAGTAGTAGGGCATAGCATAGGTATGGAGACTTTGGATTCACGATCCTACGTGTTATATCACACCGTCATATCATTATTTTTGTCTTATTCAAACTCAATTTAAACATAATTTCAGCTAGCTGGCACACACGGAGGGAGAGAGGGAACGTGGGGAGAAAATAAAGAAGCGGACGTGATGGTAAACAAAATGTAACTTCAGCAGCTACAGACAATACTTTAGCTTTTGCTCTAACTTATGTTAGATTATGTGGAAGGGTATCCACAGGAGATAATAGTATGTTCATTACACATAACAAAATTCCCTGACTTTCCAAAGCTTTCAAGGATTTCACTAATTCCATTACTTTTCTTGGCCTGGAAAACAAGACTGTGAAATTCCAAGACTTTCCCAGGTTTTCCATGACCATGGGAACCCTGTTAAGTACAAGATTAGACCACTTTTTCCACCACTGACTAAATACATAGTAAAGATATGACTAAAAACAGTCAGACATCAGATAAATAAGTGTGTCTGCTAATGCAGGAGAGCACTGTGCTACTGTGCATGACACAACAAAGTACAAACAGATTCTAGTTCAGCTCTCCTAGTTTGGAAAATGTGCTGGAGTACAGCAAGATCTAGCAGCAAATGATTGATTAAGAGGTCTTAAGTTAAAATAACATACTGAAGGCAGAATCAGCGCAGTTAAGAGGATCTATGTGCCGTTCACTCCAATGAAGGAAATCTATTTTTACACAGAGGCAACAAATGAATCCAGCCAAGAGATTACAGTCAGACAGAAACTCGGACAATAACCACTTTTGGCTGTTTGACTCAGCAGCCTCGGCAGAGATGAATTCACCCATTTCATTTCCCCTCAAAACGCAGATCTGATTTTCAGCTCTACATGTGCTCAACTTTGACAAGTGCCGATACAAGACATGGCAAACTCTTTTACAGACCTGGAAATACAAAGGATACAGTCGGTCTCAGTGCACTCCCACCTCTCCAGAGGGCTACTGATTTTCCACATTATTATATTTTACTACTATTGTAGTGGATCATGGCCAGGAGGACACTGTAGGGGTGTTCGCTCAGAGCGGAACATTTTTAGAAAGACTATAATACTAAGTTCAGTCAACCAAATGTGATTCTCTATTTAAAGACTTTATAAATCACCAGATTCCCTGCATCATTAAAATTGTTGCAGCAAGTTATTCAGGTGAAATCAAAATGTAGGTAATTAAAAAAATTTCTTTCCCCCATCCACTTTGAATACAGTTCTTTCAATCCTAGTCCTTCTTTATTCACTCGATTGTAAGGATTATTGGAACAAAATAGAACAAAAAGGAATCTTATATTATCGATAAAGCTTTGACAATTTCCTAAAAATTCCTAGGAATTGTGTAATCAGGCACCAATTATGGGAAAATAGGGACACAGTTCTGAGACATGTATTGTATTTATTGACCTGCTTTGAATCTATGTTGATTTCTGGAGAATTTCCTTAAAGAACCAAAGAGCTAATGACTTGTTGATAAGATCTTTTTAAACCCAAGTTATTATTAATCTATCACTGGAAACTTAATTATTCACATGTCGGACTGTGCATCTACATTTAGACAAATCTTTCAGTCTCTGCATGTTCAGCCGGCCCACTGAGCACTGACAAACAACACAGTTGCCAGAAAAATGTTGGCATTGTGAGTTTCTGCAAACCATGGATATGTTACATTTGTACGTTTTCATGTAGTGGATATGTTGGAACTTTAAGTTTCACCAACATTGTGGTTTACATGTGGTTAGGTTTAGGCATTAAAATCACTTGGTTATGGTTAGAGAACATTGTGTTTTGGCTTTAAATACCCAGTTTTGGTTGCACAATCATGGCTGGAAATGCAGCAATGTCTTGGCAAATATAGAACGTCTTTTCATGATACTATCCCTGGTTTGTTGGTCTGCAGCTTGGCAGGCATCTTGCCTAGTTGTCACACGATCCGCCGTCCCCTTCTCCTTTGTATGACAAGTCAGCTCATAAACTACTCACTTAAGAAACAGTGATATGATACATATGAAATGTACAAATGTAATGCATTCGTAGTTTGTAGAAAATAGTGCCAACATTTTCTTCTGGCGACTGCGCTGGATGAAAAGATTCTAGCTTACGCAAGCAATTAATTTAAGTAACAATAATTGGAAGTTCACCAATTGAACTCCGCAGCCTCCATTTAACTGCTACCAAATTACATAATTCTTTCCAGGAAACTTCCCAGGAAATTACAGTCCTGTCAGATAAGGTGTTATTGTATTATTTTTAAAAAACACGTCTAACCCTAATAATTAATATCTGCCCTGCAAAACAGAATGACGATAAAATAAAGAGTGACAGGCTGTGAGAAAGTTAGAAGTAGCAAATGTAATACTTTAGTACAGCAGGCTGATGTTGAGTATGCTCTCAACAATCCTGTCTTTTCACTGGCTCTGCCCTGAACACTCGCTGCCCTGCAGGAACTCACTGGTCCTGTGAAGACTGAGACCTTTCGTTGCCCCCAGTTCACATTTCCAGCCTCGGTTTGCCAACAGAAAGGGACACGTTTTCTGGACAGTTTCAACAACTCCCCCTTCTGACCCTTTGCTTTCTCCAGCCACCAGCCCCCCCTCCCTCTCCCTCTGCTCTGTCTTCTGTAGGACGGTACAGGGGTCCCATACGGGTGTGGAATAGTCCCCCTCCTCAGCTGAAGGGGAAAAGGTCCCAGAGACAGAGCTGTTAATTCAATCAGGAGAGCGGTATGCTCAATTAGGCATCCATAAGGGCCCTGGATGGGTCCGGGGGCCCTGCAGAGGGCAGGCAGCCCAGTCCCCATGAGGTATTAATTGTGGATGACAGTGTGTAAACAGTGGGGTGAATAGACAGCGCAGGTGCGGGACACCCCAGTCCAGACTCAATAGCCCTTTTCACACCCTTGGCTCTCTGTTGCCACTTTCTCTTTCATTCTCTCACTACGTAAAAATCCCTCACATCTCCGATTAATGTCACGGATAATTCGGCTTTGTGGGCTTATTTATTTGTTGCTGTGCGTTTCCGTCACTAGGCATGCTCCTACAGCAGCTTCAGTGTGTGTGTGTTTATGTGCAAGTGTGTGTTTGAAGAGGGTAATAAGAGGCCAGGTTGCTGCTGTCCAGAACTGTCGGCCAGCCAAGGGCTATCCGCGGCTCCTCGTTTTCAGGAGCTAATGAAAATTGCGGCCAGTACATGTAAAATATGTGGAATTTATGAAATGAAATCCAGATGACACTTTAAAAGGAGCGGGCTTTCTATCTGACCTCTGATTTTTTTCCCTTCAGCACATCACCCAACCCCCGTCCCTCTGTCTGTCTCTCATTGTAAGACTGTAATTGTGTTTAGTCATGTTTGACAATACTAACTCTTCAAGAGCCAATACAAACACAGACTGCAGTGTACCTAACAACTTAGCTAAATAAAAGTACAAAGGTATCACCTGCAAAATGCCCTCTTTGAGAGTGTTATTTACATGATACTGCTGATTTACTGATTCTGATGCATTAATATATATGCAGCATTTAAAGTCAAAGATGGTTACAGTCGAGATATAAAAATATACATCATTTTTTTTTTAAAAAATGTTTCAAATGTGCAAAACTTAATCTCAAAAGTAGCTGAAGATGTCAGATAGATGGAATGGATTATAAACTACAAAATTTCATTCTGAATTTCTGAAAAGAAAAAAAAAATCAATCAATCAATAAAAAATTAAAAATTTACTTATGATGGAGTCTTTGACAAGTGAGTACAATGAGTAAAAGTATTCATTTTGATGGCCACTTTGAAGTGTTAATTTGTGAGCTGCATTTTTTTCTTTAATTTGGTTTCACCTCACAGCAAAAGTCACACAATAATCTTTTTGTTTCTTTGATAGTGAGTAATTTTTCAGTTTTTTACAATGTAAAAATAAAAAATTAATTAAAAACATTTAAGAGTTGAATAATCATATTTAAACAAGTGAAAGGCGTTTCAGGGAAATACACATTTTCCACTTCTTCCAAATTTCTTATAATTTAGTTTCATGAAGCTTTATTGAAAAGAAAATTCTTTCCATTACAAAAATTTCATAAATGATATACCAGTTCTCTGTGGATGTGGCATCTGGCTGAAGCCAAAAATGTAAATGGGCTTTTATTTTCAAAAGACTGTGGTTTATCAGGTATTATACTGCGAATAAAATAATGGGACAACTAACTGGTTTGTGCCTCTGTTATAACTTTTACCCACAACATTCAGCATACCAGACCTGAACTCTGTGTGTGTGTCTAACTTGTACTTTTCGTACATGTGACATCATGGCTGAACATCTGTGCTGAATCCATCTCCCCCCCCCCCAGTCGTCAGATCTCTGGGTGGCCTCTGTGCTGCTCTGTCTGTTTCTGTGTCTGCAGACACCTGCTAATTTTCGGCCGTATGTAGTTGGTGTAAGCCGGCGGGGGGACAGCGGCTGGGGCGTCTTTGGAAAGGCTGCTGCAGTAATTGGGAAATACATTTCCTTTCAGCATGCCCATTCATTCCTTTTTTGTTTTTGTTGTCAGAGGTTTTCTTTCATGCTCGGCCAAATGACAACAGAATTAAAGTGTCGAGCCATGCTTTCCCTACAACAGCTTTACACCCCAGAAAACTTGGTCTTCTTTGTTAGGGGTGGAGGGTTGAAGCGAGAGGGAAGAGCAGATATAAACTGATCTCGTTAACATTCCAAGAGACACTCCTGTTCCCCCTCTCTGCTCCTCATCCTCACCTCCCACAGCATTTCTCCACTCGCTCCAGGAGTGGACCGGCTGGCACAGAGTAGAGAGTAAGGGGGGGGTGATACCCCTGGGGTGAGAAACAGCACTGGAGTGAGGCGCATCCAACCTCTCACAGCTCTGATAATGATACTACACAGACATTTTACAGAGTCTTTATGGTGGTCCGATAAAGAAGAATCCAGATAATTCACCGTCTCCAGTTCGTTTAGGCCTCAGTCTCTCTCCCTTTATGTCCAACTTCCTTTTTCTTCCCTCGCATTTGGCCTGACCCTCTTCACAAATTCTCTCCATCCTTTCTGAGAAAATAGCCCTTTAGTGAAACCGCCCGGTGCACACAGAAATCATTAATGCTGACCCTAATTGTGCCAATTCCAGCAGCTCAATAGCTCTAATTACAAGGTTCTTCACTGAGGCACTCAAAAAGCTGCTGAACTGTCATAGCCAACAATTAAAAAATATCTATAGGGACAAAGACTGAGGGAAGGGGATTGGGAGGGGGGGTTACCCATTCCAGCAAAGGGTGACCGGATGGCCCTTTTCAGCTCTTAAAAGCCCAGTTTCTGTGGATTGAGGGGTTGCTGAACTGAAGCTGGACACCTGCACTCAACACTCGGCTTCCCTCGCTCACCCTCTTCGGGCTCTCCTCCTTCCTTTTAACTCGCTCTCAATGGGCCACACAATTTATCTGAAAGGGAAAAGATGGAGAAAGAGAGGGAGCACAGAGGGAGAAGAGGAGGTGGGAGCCAGAAGTTGAGAGTTTGTGGGACAACTAAAGTGTGGGAGCAGTTTTACTGCGAGTCCATTTAGTATAGTAGGCTATTCTGTCAGGGTGGACAGTAACATAATGTGATCAGAGTGGGAAAAGTATTCAACTCATTTACTTATGTAAGAGTCCCAATACTGCAATATATAAATACTCCATTATAGGTAAAGTCTTAAATGGAAAATGTCACTTGAGTCAAAGTATTGTTAGCAAAATGTAACAAAAGTAAAAGAATCATAAAGCAAAACTGCCTGCCTTGTCAGTGTTATACTTTATACATTACAGCCCACAACTGGATAATTAATACTGACGTATTCATGTGTAATCACTTTTTTACTGTTGTACCTGTTTCATATATTATTAATTAGTTTAATCTATAAAAGGGCATCATATTTTATTACATAATCTTAATCTGGTAACTAAATTCAGGCAGTGGAGTGCACAATATTTCCATAACATATCAACAACATTTCCACCCGAAATGTGTCAGTATAAAGTAGCATGAAACAGGAATACTTAAGTTAAGTACCTCAAAACTGTTAGTACAGTACTTGAGTTAATGTACTTAGTTAAATATCGTAATGTGAGTCATACACTGTGATGAACTTCATGCATGGTAAAAACATTGCTTTTCCTGGGAACTATTCCTTTTAATGCACATGCAATGTGTGTATGGAAACATAAATGTGAATTCATAGTAATATATAAATACTTGGTGTAATATTACTATAATGGAGCATCATAAGGTGATCAGAGCAAAATTTAGCCCCAAACTGCAGCTGCTTACCAAATAAAGTCATGAAAATTATGTTTTTCGTCTAGTCCTTTGTGCACTGTCACAAATGTTACGTTGTTGTGGACCTGAGGAAGAATAGCTGCTGCAATGCAGTAGCTAATGGGGATCCTAAGTAACTAAACTACTGTATATGATCATAAAGAAAGTTTGGATGAACTTTCATTTTACACCTACATATTGTAATTTACATACTAGTTTTATACATTGTAGCATAATGCACATATTTTTACATACTTATTATTTTCATACGTCTTATTTCTACTTTCTTATAATTATCTATGTTATCTATCAGAGTGACTGTAATGTATCATAATTTCCCCCCAGGGACAGTGTTTCTGATTCTGTTGTAATGATACGATTAAATTTGGTTATAATTTTACAAAAATCTGTCTCCCAAATCAATGATTTCCTGCAAATTATCATAAAAAATAACAAAGTTGGTTATATAAGTTTTGTCTGTGTGTCTTTGCTTTGTTTAGTTTGCTCTATTTATCATACATTTAATTGATTGTATTTACTTTTGCATACATTTGCTTTATTATAATACTGGCAAGATTTGTTAGTGATAATTTTATATCTATTTCAGACTTGTTGACTAGCCCTTTAGTACATTATAAACATACATGTGTATTTTGAATTTGAATTAATATTTATTATGCATGATCATATCATGCAGTCATCTAGCATGACTTGCTTCTTGTTATTACTTTTACTGACAATCTTGTCAAATCAAGAAATGCGGACTCTAGAGGCATATTAATGACTTTATGTATTATTTTAAAAAGTGTTTAAACTGCGACCTGACAGACCTTTTAAGAAGGGCATATAATTTATTTTGGAAAAAAAAAAAAATCTTCATGCCGCTTCCTTCTTTGTAGTTATCTATTAGTCAACACACTCTTCAAGAAACTGAGGTTTACTCTACAAATAAGTGAAATCATGAACAATAATTAGTGATTAAGTGGCACACACACACACACACACACACACACACACACACACACACACACACACTACAAACACAGGCTGACCCCCTGCAGAGCTTGTGACAGCTATTGACTTTCCTCAATAGATGTTTTCTATTGTAAGCCAAGTACACAGGCTAAATGTCACAGCAGCAGGATACTGCTCCATTATAGAGCATTATATGTCTCTGAATGGGGACGAGAACCTAAAATTTGACTTCACAATTGCTCTGCCATTGTCCCTGCTCTCAAAGACTGATGATAATTCACTGAGTGTCCCTGCAGCTGCTGAGTCTCCTGACTGACTGACCACAACAGCTCTTGGACCGGTTAACAGTGGGCGTGGCCGTTAACGCCATCCCTTACCTGCTATTGGACAGCTGGGGTGTCAGTCAGCGCTGCTTCTCCCTCCTTTGCTTTTTAAATGAAGTTGCAATGGATACGAGCGCGACTCAACCTGTGGAAGCCGCGATGAACAGCTGATCCTCCGGCAGTGGATAAACCCCGATCACCATGGTCACCGCTGACTCATGACTTCTCTCCCGACGCGCGGCACTATGTGAATAGTTACTGGACAAGTAGACAAAGGAAGATAACTAACAGGAGAGTAGATTGGAGAGAGTGAAGGAGTGTTTTTGGAGCGTGTTATTATTAATCCTTTGGACCTGTTGATCATCAGTGTGACAGTCGGACACACACAGAGACTACCTGCCGCTCGCTGCTCCGCTCTGCGCTCACCGACCATCAATTATGTTATTGTCACGTTTGCTTCTCTTCACCTTATCTCACTTGTTGGCGCCTCTGTTTCTCTGTTACCTGCCTCAAGTCTCCGCACAGAAGCCTGGCTCACGGGTGAGTGCATACCTGAGTGTCTTTTAGATACAGGATAGTACTTGGATTAAAAATGGCATTGCTATATGGTGTACTAAGTGTAAATACTGCGTGACTATAGCGCGTAATTTACCAGATTACAACATTGGCGCTTTATATTTCACCTTCCATCAGAAAATACATTAACTATAAACGTGCTATATCGTTTTTAAAGGGCATGATTAATCGCTTTGTTAAATTAATTGGACTTGAATTTAAATCTTAGCCTATACATATTGTTGGAAACAGGGTGCTGAGGTGTATTATGCGATTCACAACTGCGTTTTTGCGCAGACCAGGTGAAAACCGAAGGGTATACCTCAGAGAAAATAGTCCTGCAAAGCAATCAATAAAGTCAACAACTGGTGTCAAATTCAAGGACTGTCCAAAGAGTAAATCAAGGACTCCAGATGACATGTTGTGAGGGGTGAAACATATATAAATTCGGCCTATATCCAAATTAAATACCAAATTATTACTGTTTATCTTGTCAAGTAAATAAATCATGCTGCTGCTGCAGTAAGTCATGAATGATAAGTGGTATTTACAATTCAGTTTGTTCATATTTAACCAACTTCCAAGACTTTTCAAGGCCTGTGTTTTATTTATTTTTGGGAAAAGGTGCCTCTGTGCTGAACTACAATGGTTTACTCAGTGATCAGCTGCTTTGCTCTTTCAGAAAAAGAAACTTTGGGTCTTGAAGGCTGTCATTTTGAGGCTTGTTCCTAAAATTTTCATTAGTCATAAGAGAAAGAAACTCTAGTCTTGATCTGTCTCGATCCAGGTGTGTGAGCGATGCTTAAACCCACCAAACCCCAATGTGTGTATTTTTTGTTTAGAAAATTTAACATATGATGCTGCAGTCAGAGTGTAAGACACAAAACAGGCTGTTTTTAAAGATTATTCTGTTAGCTGTGATCACTAAGCAGAGTTTCCTTCACCACAGCATCCCTGCTCTTACACCTTCTTTTCTAGGACAGATCTTTGTCACTGTCATGTCTGTCCCCTCTCACACACACTGCTTTACTTGTTCCTTCTTGTTGAATCTTTTACCCATGGCACTGTTCAGGCAGAGGGGGGAATAAGTGATGGAGAGCAGCATTGTTTCAGTTCATAGATGCTGTGTAATATTTGTGGTCAGAGGGGTGGGTGAAAATGTGATACTCACATATTGGAACTATTTCACAACGTCTTTGAAACACCCCCCTCCTCGCTACACAAGACTCAGTGGTCAAGGCGGCTCTACGGAAAGAGAATTATACTTTGCGTAATCACTTTTTGTAAGTCACTAGATAACTGTTTTCCTACTGGAATGAGCATGGAAAAAAAGTGGATTGGCAGGTTTTACTGTAACACAAGTGACTTTAGTGTTTGTGTTTTGTGGCAGATTCAGGGGGCAGATCTGTGGTTAGCCACATGAGATTATACAACAAGTGCTAGGATGTTTACAGAGTATCCGAAGAAAGGTGACTCATCAGACTTTTCTGACTGACAATCTGTCTGTGCTGAACTTTCCCAAACTGCCGTTCTTCTGTCTTCTTGTTCTGACTTTAAAAGGATTTCATGCTCCTCTGCAGGCTGAGAAACTCTATGGCGCTCGGCCTGAAGAAACCCTTTCAAAACCACACTGGATAAACTCCAAAACACAGGGTGATGTCAAATTGAAAACAAGGCTGCTGCTTAGTCCTCGAAAAGTTGACACTTTAGAGACAAAAGCTTTTCTGCAGTGTAGGAAGATAAGGCTGAAAACGTGTTCAAAGATCGTTTAACAATCGAAGCATCTTTATCAGCTTTACCTCATTAAAATTAAACACTCTTTCCGCATCCACTTCATCCTCCTCCGGGCTAAATCCAGTCACACTTGGCCTGCTGCTCACCCCCACTCACACCATATTAGATACTTTTAACATTGCTCACAGCTGCTGTAATACCATAATTCACACCCCCACTTTCCACGTTGATATCAGGGGGTTAAAGCTAACTTCACTGCATAGCACTGCTCCTTCCTCATTTCCCCAGAGGCTCCATGATGCAATGAGTGCACACGTCCAACATTTCTCACAATGCGCGTGATCGGGACACTAACAAAGCTTCAGACAGTTTGACCCCTTTGACTTGTGATCGTGGCTGTTTGTGCAGCTAAGATAAATTTGTCTTGCCCAGTCCCTCCTCAGTCTTGAGAGAAACTTTGATGTCTCCTTTATTGTTTTAGCAATTTGTTCATCGGCCCGAGGGAGGGCAGCACCACTCACATGATAAGGACGTGTGATGATAGTTAAGGATGGTGATCACACATTTTCCTATGATGGTAGTGCAACACAGTCTCTGCATAAACTGCCAAAGCAAAGTCCCAGTCTATTATTTAGTTTAACCTGAAGGCAGTAACAGTGGGGGGAAGGCACGAAAAGGGAAAGCCACCTTTATGATCTCAGGTTTTTATACATCTTGATGTGATATTATGCTTTTTTTACAGTCTAAGAGGATTAAAGTTCACTTCCTAATGACTGAAACTAGATATTTTGCAGATTTTCTGGTCCTTAGTACTGGGGGTGATCTCCCTAACAAGGCAGGTGGAGGGCAGGCAAGGATCTGCTTCCCAGGGGTATTCAGAAATTAGGGCTAACAAATGAGGACGCCATCCACTCTTACCCATCTAACCTTAATCCCCTCTTCATTGAATCAACCTGTAAGGGCCAGGGATGGGATAAGATGAGCCGTCGACCGGCATACTTTGGTGACGGCATCAGTGAAGACTCATAAACTCATTGAAAAACAAACATAAACAGCCTGGCTTGAGCGGCGAGGCAGCCAAGACTGCATACCTTCAGCTTGGGAAAGTACAGCCCCAGTTCAAAAGCAGGAAAGCCTTTTTATTGGTGTGAGGTAGATCACAGTGCAGGTGTGAGTGGTCTGCATGTGTGTGTTTGTTGATGCATGCTACGTATGGGTGCAGGTGCCTGTGTGTGTGATTGTTGTATGGTCAGCCAATGACTTCATTATGCTGACAGTGCTTAAAGGAATGGATGTCAGGGGCTGGACTCTTTGAGAAAGAAAGTGAGAAAGAAAACTAACATGAAAACAGCAGATATTGACAGGAAGTTTAATACTTACAGGTCAAATTCACCCCAAAATACCTAATATAGGCGTGGTGTACATTTTAGGTTTTGTGTCAGTATCTATTGACTCTTTATAAGTTTGTCATTTTCACTGATGTGGAGAAAAGCACTGTTACTGAATACAGTGCATTTTTTTTAAATGAAAAATCAAACACTACACTTTGGTCAGTGGCCCCTACTCTTCAAACTAAGACCCACTAGGTATACCTCTAGCGTCAGTTCTGGATGTGTCAGTTTTCATGTCAATATCCACTATTTACATGCCACAGTGTCTTTTTTAAAATAAACTTAATTCTTCACAGGAAATGTAGGTTTTGCCACCAAAACTACTTTAGGCATCTACTTGGTGAAGGCTAACGATCCTGGTCTGGGTTAAAATAACTAAGTTTGTTACAGTAACTCAACGAGTATGTTACTTGATGGCTAAAAAAAACTTAAGTTGACTTTTAGTTTCACATGGGACACCAACACCATTCTCCTCGATGAAAGTCCGGTGTGTGTTTGACCCATGAACCCCGTCTCCTTCCCACCCTACTCAGACGTTCTTGCTCTTTATACTATGTTATCGCCGCGGACAGGATTTCATTGGAGTTACAGCTGAAATACATGGGACAAGGACACAGCGCAACACGCATCCATTATAATCAACTAAAGCTGTTACAAAGACCACGGAAGATGCGCTTGCTTGCACGGGGAACCACATTGCCCTTCAGTTTTTTTACGCGACTGTTCTATTTCTTCTTCTCTACCCGCAGCTCTATGCCACTCCAGCTGATAAAAACTACACAGAACTGTGTAAAAAAACGCATATAATCTGTTTAAAAACAATTCACATTAATACCTCATTGTACCAGAGGCAATGTGAAGAAGCAGAGCAACCTTGTGAGTGCTTTTACATTTCACATTGAAATGTATCAATCAAATCAATGCACCGTGTCTATAGCAGTGATTCCCTACTGGTCCAGCCATGGGGTCCAGATTTCTCCTTTGTCATTAGGTCATGGTCCACACAATATATTCAGTGTCATACTTGCGTTTGGCCATGTTGTCAAGCTAGTTTGCTGTCTCTGTCAAGAAGCTGTCCATCCATCAAGTACTCTACAGCAGGAAATGGCACTTCAAAATAAAAGCTATGCACCAGAGATTCACTGTACTTTAAAATAAAGTGTGGTTTTTACAAATTTGACATATTCCTAAGTCACTTGCTGTCCATTCAAAATGGACCCATGACCCACCAGTTGGGAACCACTGGTCTATATGTTTCCAATCCTTCCATAACAAATGCACTATCACTTGGCAAAACTCAGTACACATGCAATGAAACTGGCACCAACCACACACTGCGAAATCAGGTAGCAGGTAAAATACCTCGCCTGCTCCGCCCATGTGACATGCCATGTCCAGGCCCCATGTATATCTGCTGTTAGTTGAAAACCCAGTGTGTCTCATACAGATGCTGTAAGGTGTCTTGGGCATCAGTAACAGAAGCTAAGGGCCACTGACCAGGCTGCTGTATATGATGCTCTGGGAATGAGAACGGGATATGTCAAAGAGCATTTTGGGAAATGAAAGAAATCAGGAATTAAAGATGAAGCAGATGAGGCAGGTTAAGAAAAAGTTGACACTACACCAGTAAATAGCAAAATGATAAATAGAGTCAAAGAAATATCCAAAGTTGTGCTTTTGCTGGAGATTTAGTATTTATATCAGACTGTACTGGGTTCATACTTTTACAAACTGGAAACTGTTTCAACATTGTGTCAAGGAAGATAAAATCAAACGCATTTTTAAAAAGTCAATTCAAAGGGCTTTGATTAAAATGATGAGTATGCCGAAGAAATAGACAAGAAATAAATGAACCATAAACTTAAAAAATTAAATTATGTTTTGAGTTGGAGCATGTGTATGACCAATCAAGTGGAAGGATACCTGTTTTTAGGATATGTTGCCTGTATTAAACAGTATAGAGAGAGATTAAGAAGGTCAGAGTGAAATGTTTGTTCCTCAAACATAAACCACTATGATGCATAGAAGACGAGCTGTTGCGCAGTGCACATTTCTCCATTTAGTCTTTATAGGGAAAAACATTCTTGGCAAAGCGATAAGGTCATAGTTTGGCATCACCGTCCTCTGTGAAGAGAAGTCATGAAATACAAACCTTTCAGATTAAAAACTGTCCTGACTTTTTGTTCAGCAGCAGTTTCTGATTAAGCACTTAAAGGAAAAATCCCTAAAAACAGTTACTGGTGATGAAGCTTGTGGTTTTGGGTTATTATGTTGTACGGTGGTGAGATTTTGAATACTGACACAACAGCATACATATGCATCATTTTGATGTTTTTAGGGCATTGCTGTTCTTGCTTAGAATGGAACTCTGAGGATAATGAATGTGCTCCACGACCAGCCGATTACATTATACAATACTGTGTATGAATATGGAAATTATAGTGTAATAGTAGTGCTAGAAAAACAGCCATAGTATTAATAAAGTTGTATCGTTTATCCCCCGAGAACCATGGAACCATGTTTCTTGTGTATAAAGTTACAGTAGAGGAAATTTCACACATTTTAGTTTGACGTTTCTTGTGCAGAGGTTGAAATTTTAGCCAGTCCACAGGAAACATCAAGTGGTCACCAAACATTAATATTCAGTCTTGTTGAATTAAGACTATCCACAGTAAAGTAAGCGAATGTGGTGATTGATATTTAATATGTTTTGTATGAAAATGACATTTTGGTCTCAGACTGGTGTCCAAAATTAAAATGACTTATCCTGTTAGATATTATGTATTTGTTGTGCAAGTTAAGACCCACTAATAGTGCTAGAGGAATGTTTGGAGGTCATCAAAGCATCATGGTTTGTCCTCTGATGACTGTGAATATTTACAGTTACTCACTTGTCCAAGAGAGTAAGTTTTTATTAAGGCAAAGCTGAACAAAAGATCATGATAAACTAACTAAATAGGAACCATCTGTTGGGGATTACTCACACATGGAAGTCTGGGTAGTTGGTTGGTAGTATGAGGTATCACACTCTGGACCAAAGTGTTGTACTGTAAAACATCATGCCGCTAAATGGCCACAAACTGTTTAACGACGTTTACTGTATGTCAAATATTAATGGTAAAAAAAGACAATAGTAAGCCAGACCTTTATAACCATGCTGGCTTTAGGATGGCAATGGTGATAGCGCTGGGTATTGTTTAAAAAATTATGATACCAGTACCAATGCCAGTAACGTTAAATTGATATCTATATCAACAAAGTACTTCATTTGATACCCATCATGTGAATGGAAGCATTCAGTTGTATAAATGCCACCATACGCCACAAGCATGTTGCCATACCTTTGGACATTTTGGTGGCATCTTGGCACACTGAATTCAATGCTCAACTTCACCACACCTAGGACTGCATGGGTTGTAGCTACATTTGCAGTTGCATTCAATTGTAGAACCCCTGCAGTGATTGACAGTGACTAAAACCATACAAATAGTCTTTTTTCTAGATCTGAGTACAAGAAGGATCGAATGCATGTATCATTTGACTGGAGACTTTCTAATACCCCTTGGTTCTGGGTAATTAACCTTAAAGGTATGTGAATTTACTAAATGTCAGTAAGCCACTGGATGGATTGCCATGGCATTTGGTAAAGACATTCATGGTCCCCAGATGATGAAGCCTATTGACTTTGGTGACCTTCTGACTTTCCATCCAGTGCCACCAACAGGTCAAAAATCTCTACTTATCCACTGAAATATCTTTCAAATTTCAATACAGACTTTAACGGTGACCAGAGGATGAATCCTGATGACTTTGGTAACTTTTTTTTCTAGCACCATCATTAGATTGACATTTGTGGATTGGAGTGAAATGTCTTGACTAGGGCTGCTCTCTGAATTTTGAAGATTTGAATCATCAGTCTGGGACCCCTCAGTCGACTGAGATTCTTCAAGTTGAGCAGTCTTTATTTCTCTTTGTTAGTCAGTGTGCAGTGGAATTCTGAGGATGTTTCGGTCCCCAGATTTAGCCATAGAGTGAGAGCTCCTTGCTTTCAAGCTGCTCCCTGGTACAAGTAGCTGCAGACCCAGACCTATGGTCTTTGTGAGATGGAGGCAGCTGCCCAGAGGAGGAGAGGCTTTGCCCGGTCAGGCTTGAGATAAAGTTATCTTCTGACTTCTCCTTAGAAATGGTGAATTTACAGCTCACAGCAACTTAATACGACAGTCTCTGGCTATTGTGTGGTTTCCAGTGTCTGCAAAAAATGTTGTTGCACATTCTCGATCCGTGGTTAATGTAGTTAGCACGCATTAGCTGGAAGGGCTAACTTGACTTGCTTACTATATTACGTGAACACTGCTGTCACCCTGTACATCCAGCTGAACCCTGTTCAGAAAAAAAGGAACAAATAGTGGAGTATTTGGATTGAACAGCCAAATCTGAATGAACTGACATAATTCAAAGTCGGGTACAGCCCTAGTGTTGACAGCTGTTGGATGGAATACCATGCGGTTTGGTTCAGACATTCATGGTCTTTTTGAAAAACTTTGTTTTGCTTAAAATGAGCATTACAGCCTCACAGAGCCGCTAGAACATAAGTCTTGTTGGTGCAATATTTTGTCCCAGCATCATACAATAATACAGGGAGAAGTCTCTTAAAAGAAAAACTAAGTTCAGAAACATCCCATCTATTCTGTTGGAGTTGTAAAGAGACATTCTGGAAAATGTGAAAGGAGCTAATTGAATTAGAATAAATGGGACAAGTTGAGGGAAATAGGGCACGCAAAGAAATTAAATTACAACTGAATACTTTCGTAAAGCTTAAGGTTCACAAGCCAACTACACACGAATAGACACCTAGGCTCCACATATATTTCATAGGACGCTGACAGATGGCTTTAACGGCGACTCCACCAGCGACCAATCAAATTGCTTACATATGTCAATTCCCTCTGATAACTGCGTAATCAGCAAATGCATTTCATGCTCAATTTCGGGGCTTTCTAATCAGTGTAATGAAACGCAGTCAACGTCCAGCTCTGTGATTTCAGGCCAGTGAGCTCCACGCACGGATCAGCGCAACTTCACTCAGCCTCTCATTTTCTCTGCAGATCCTCCTGATAGTTGTGGTTTATGGGATGCATTTGCATTCAAATAAGTGTCTAGTCTGTATGTAATTTCAGTGTGTTAGCGACACACACAGGCTCTTGTTTGAGATGAATGCCGCCTGTTGAAAGAGTTACGGCTCTCTGTAATCCTTCAGATTATAAAGACGGCAGAAACACTTCCTCTTTCCTATCAAACTAGCTCAGCAGATTAGCCTCTGCTCTGCTCTTTCCTTTGATACCAACAAGTGTGTGGTCTCAGTTTAAGTATGCAATGGTGGTGAGAATTCTATTGAAATGTATGATGAACACACACACACACACACACACACACACACACACACACACACACACACACACACACACACACACACAGACTTCCTGGGAACAGCAGACACAGCTGACTGTTCTGTAGCCAGGATGTAGCATTAGTGACAAATAAGGAATGCTGTTAATCAGATTTAGAGCCATTTCCAAAGAAGGAGGAACACCTCCCTCTCCCCCTCACTCACACTTTCATTTTGATTACTTTCCACCACTTCAAAAGAAAAATAAGGAAGTCATCCTCCTAATTAATGTCGTATTTAATCTCCTGAGCATCATCTAAAGAGGAAATCCGATTTTAGCATGGTGTGAAATTGTTTTTTATCATGTGTTTATCAGATGTATTAAATGTATCGTAAGTTATAACCATACATGAATAACAATACATTAAAGCTGCTAAGATGTGTTATGTGAAAGGGGTCACTTGTAGTAATAAACCCACAGAGAATTATCACCCAACTCTGCAGTTCCTCTCAGTTTTAAAAATTATTTTAGTGTCTTTCAGCTCATGTTTTGATTTTCTGATCCCTGACTTCAGTTTAGGTTCAGTCTCACTGCCTAATCAGCATTGTCTCCAGATGCAGTGGGTAGGTGCTACCTGCCAAGTGCACATACACAGTTAGCAACTAGCCAGTGAACACTATGGAACATACAGCAGCTAAAGAGCCAGATATATTTCCCTCAGGAGTTAGTGAAGACCAAAAACAGAATGAATATTGGATTTATACTCAGCAGGTGACCAAAGACCCAACTCCAAATTAATGCTCACGGTACAAATTGAGAAAGCTTACACCAATGTCTGGTGAATACTTGAGTCATATTGGCTGCAGGGAGGCCAATAATCTCCAATACATGTCGCCTTCATTACCTCAGTATAATGTGATATTGTTTATCCTGTTGGCTATTTAACTTGCCACTTTATGCTGTGACCTACAGTAACGTTATAAATGATGCATCGATTGTCCATAAAAATCTTGATATTCATTTGATGACAATGACATGGCTGGATAGCTAGTTTGTGTTGTTGTTAAAACACACTATTAAATAACAGTTACTGTTTATCAACTGTACGCAGTGTTACTGACTTTGAATCTTGCTAGCATAACTTTGGTGGTTCTGTGAGCTAAGCGGACTGGAAATATCTCCCAGTTTGTCCTGTTTAGTAGTGAGCAATGTCTCTATTACACTGAAAACCTTACAGGATGGTAATGATTGTTCCAGGTATTAGTCAAACCTTCGGGTGTTACCTGGGAAACTTTAGATTTTGATTGCAAAGCACATAGAAATACTAAAAAACAGTCTCAAATTATTTATTTTTTTGGCAAGTGACCATGGTATTAGCTGGATAATGCCCTTCCAAGGTGTCCATAATCAGGGATTAACGGATGACAGGGAGGCCAGAACTGGCCAGTATCCACTACAGAGCTGACAAACAATATTTCTGCTCTGAAGATTTCAGTGCATGAATTGTAAAAGCCGTCTAAAATGCTGCCTTTACGTTTGTGAATAACTCTCAGTTTGTTTTGATTAAGTTACAGAGGCTCAGTTCTTTGCATCTGTAATTTCTTTGTAGATTCAGCAGGAGTAGAAGAAATGAAAGAAAACAAAACTTAAAAAAACTACTTTGCAAAATCTTAACTGGCTGAAAAATAACAGTAATTACAAAAAAAGGTCAAATTAAAAGTAATGGTGGGGTAGGGACTACCCTTGAATGTTTTAAGCCCAATCCCCACCCTCCTGCTGCGAAGGCACACACATTTAGCACCTCCTGAGTGAAAGCTGTCCAGCTCCTTTAGCGCTCACAACGTATTATAAGGGCTCTTAAGGGTTACTTTGAAAATGATAAAAAAAAATAATAAAAAAAACAGGTTTCTTTTTCAAAACAAACGCCAATTAGAAATTTTAATGGAGGGAGGAGAAGAAGGGTGCAGCTTTTCATACATTCCTGTTCGTTTCCTTAACTTTTTTTTTTTTTAACACGGTTAAGTGAGGTGTGTTAATGGAAACAGCATGAGGGATGGCATTCGCTTTATAGATTTCCTGAAAACTAAATGCTAATTATCGAACAAAAGTGATTACCTCGGCCTGTTAAAAGCTCGCAACAGTACACAATTATCCCTGACTTTGGTGGACAACTTTCGTTGACTTGTTTCCTCCGTAGCTGGCTTACATTTATTCTCCTTTGCTTCCATTTGACGAATCCACTTGTTGGCTAGTGACTGCCAAAAAATGGCTGATGATTAATGACACAGGGACACATTAGATGGCCATATATGTATGTATCTATGTATGTGTTGGTGTTGTTGGATTGTTTGTTGTTGTTGTGCCCAGAGGGGATAATGAGCCCATCACACATTAACGTGGAGCTGGCACACACAGCTCCCTCTCTCTCTGTGTCTCACACACACGGATGTAGTTCTTGTAATGAATCTCCATCTGTGCATGCAAAAGCCTTTCTCTTAGAAGCAGTGATGTCATTCATGTCAAGGAGCATGTTCCTGTTAGTTAAACAGAACAGACATTTTCTTTTTTCTTCCCAGGATCTGATTTAACCATCCCTTGTGATATCAAGTCAGGGTAAGAGCTTCAATTGACTCATTTTAAAACAAAGTGGAGAGGGTTGTCATTATAGTGGGCTTCTCCAACAAAAGATTTTTGACTCAATGGAGCTCCTATCATGAGAAAACTGCAAAAATTTGGATCATTGTGCTCTATAATAACAACGATATTGGAGTCTGTATTTGTATTGGATATCTTCACCTTGCAAGTGTTTCTCTACATCTGCAAACATCAAACTCCTTCACACTTGTAAAAGCCTCATAAAAACCTTACCAACTCTGTGACAGGAAAGATAACTCTCCAAAAAATATGACCCTGAAAAATCATCTCTCATGAAAGGCAGGAATTTTTCAGAGAAGCACGGATTAGATCTGATCTTGAAAATGATGCCAAATAATTTTCTTTAAAAAATGTATGCACCACAAATTTTCTTGTGTTATTAAGTAATTAAGATGTTTCAGTAACAGTTATTTGGAGATGAAAACTAAGAGCTCTGATGGTAAGATTTTAAAACAAACCAGAAGTATAAATTAACTCTAATGGGTGTGGACTGGTGTACTATAACTTTGAGTTTTAGCAGTGACAGCAACACAGTCAGTAACTTCCAAACGCAACATAAGCCTCAATACAACATGTTAGCTTACTGGAAGGTCTTACAGCAGGTTTGAAACCTCAGCTCTCTTTGCAGCTCATAAATTGTATGAACACTCCAAAGACACAGCTGACTTTATATAATCTTTCACATAACAAAACAGAAAAACTCAAACACACCATGAGTCACTGTTAGCTCAGAACAAGCTGCAACTGCTACCACAACTATACTTAAGAACATCAGTTGCTGAATCAAAGGACCACATTAGATGGTTTGCAGGTTTTAGCTCCAAAACTATAAAACATTCAACTGTACAAATTTGCTGAACATTTTCAAAAGCTGGTTATATTGTTTTAGGGTGCATTTCTCCTACTATACAAAGCATCCAGTTGTTTCTGTTCTGTTTGTATGAAAATCGATACATAAACTCATGAACCTTGTTTGAATCGTGTAAAGCATCATACTGTAGTGAACTTGCACACTGTGCTGTACTTTCTACTGTTCAAGCCATCTACTGGTTTCCATTAGTTTCCATACAATACAGATATTTATTAAGCCTGGCTTGGTATCAGACAAAAATAAGCCAGTACCAAGTAGCTTCAAAACTTCTCCAGTCAAACAACACCTGCATGCAAGTCTTTCTGCTTTGGGGGTCTAAGCCCAGACCGTTCCAACTCCCACAGGGTCAGCAAACTTTCTGCCATCTTTCAGCCATCTCTGGAGCCGTTCTCCTCCAAACAAATGGTCACACTGAGCCATTCAATGGTCCCAACAACTTCACATTGACACCAAAACGGCTTGACTCTGTCATTAAGCCTGTTAATAACCATTAGGTAATGTTAGCCATGTGATGTCGAAATTAGCAGTTCTGTGTGCCAAGACATCACGAAAATGTTTGGAAGTATGGCTATACTACATACCACTTCATTTACCTTATGGGTTTTGAATGAAGCAATCTATTGGTATCTGTATCACTTTAAAGGATATGGTATTCTTACTGGTATCATATTTTTAAAATCCAGCTCTATCATTAATGGACTCGGGAAAGTTGCCTAAATTTGTTGGTTATACATTTTTCAGGCAGATTGATTGAAGAAGTCTGCACTACATTGCCTAATGATGACAGAGTAAAAAATGATTGGAAGAGAATCAAGAATCTGCGTATACATTTTCATATTATAGAGAAATGGACTTAAACCTATGGATGGCTGGAAATGTAAAAAGCATAAAAAATTGTGTGACACAATAGTATAGTTTTCACAATTGTTAGCTCAGATGTAAACAGAAAGTGATTTGTAGTCAATTACCATGCATCACCACTGGCATGGTCCTTTAAATGGAAACGTCACCAATTTTAAACGTCAAAGTCTGTTTACAGGTTTTGGGGATGCAGTATAGAGTCTTCTGTGGGTCTAAAGCAAAATGTGCAAAGTCTCATAAATTGCCTCAGGTGATGGGTCGATGTTAGTTAGGGCTGAAAAGTACAAGTGAAAATGAAAACAATCTGGAGGAAATTTATAGTCTGTTCCTCATCTCAACTTGAGGTTCGCAGCTTGATGCTACATTAGCTGTTACTAGCATAACACACCCTGATATCTTGAATTTGACTTTTTATTGTCCCCAAAGGGAAATTCTTTCTCACAGCAATGTACTTGTTTGACACAACAACGATAACAACACCGGCAACAACAGTGACGAGTATGACGTCCCGACAACCTAACAATAACACTGAACAATAGATAGACGCAGCAAAAACAACACTACGACACACTTAAACAATTACACTTGGAACAATAGACAATAGATAGACACAGCAAGAACAATACTACGACACACAAACAGTTATTTCACTCAGTGGGGTTTGCTGTTAGGAGCCGTGATAACTGATATCTTACCAAACTGTTGGCGGTAGAGTTGCATTTTGGGTGATGTAGGTGCCAGGTTTTGACAAAAAAGAATGCAAGGAATAACAAAGACAATATCTCTGGTTGTGGTGCATAAAATTTGGTTCTTTTTTAAGAACTGTCCATCTTGAGTCTGAAAATGTCAGCCCATGGTAATGCAAAGTTAAACGATACATTACAGTGTGTGAGACATGGTTGGTAAGAAAAGAAGCTAAATAAATTCGACATTAGTGTTGTGTGCACCCCACAGAGGACTCGTATTTATCCATGCTCCTCTTATTCCTGTCACCACAGCTCTGGTGTATCAGGGATATAAATCAGCTAACATGTTGTTAAACTAAATTTCAACAAGCCTGCTCCCTTCTTAAGCAGGAGCTGATACATGTAACAAAGGTGAAAATGGGATGTACTGTTTATATTGTGTTACATGTTGGTTTTTACACTTAAAATCTATCCCAAAGAAATGAGCACTACCCTACACACAGCGAGCCAGTTGGAAAGTTTAATTTAATTGCATTTACTTTTGAAGACGTAATCCACAGATTTGTTTATTTACTACATTTGTTCCGTTTCTCACAGCCTGTTTTTTCCCCTGTCAGCCCTTCAAGCGTGCATATATAAAAATGATTATTTCCTAATCATATTCTTTCTTCTTGTTCCACTGCTGCGGGTCGGGCTGGAACAGATTCTCTGCCAGTGACGGTAAAAAAACGACCACTTTGCTAATGCTGTAACTGTTGCACAATGGGGGTTGCATTTCACTTATTTTATGAGTGGTGGAGAGAGCGCTCAGGGCTCAGTGTGCGTCTGGCTGAGATGTGTGTGAGAGATTGTGTGTGTGTTTGTGTGTGTAGGGGGAATTTGGCTTGTTAAATGTGAGAATCTCACTGCTCATTGTTTCCCGGTCAAGATATCAGTACCAAACCATCGTGTAACTCCCCTGGTGTTTTACCTTCAGCTCATCTTTGGACTCTTTGGTGGGCCGTCAGGCAGAGGAGACGAAGCCCTCACAATGTTCAGGGATTATTATCTAAACAGTCTCTCTTTCCATTAAAGGGTACATTTGGTATTTTCCAAGCT
Organism: Epinephelus moara; assembly: GCF_006386435.1. Classification (NCBI taxonomy): domain Eukaryota; kingdom Metazoa; phylum Chordata; class Actinopteri; order Perciformes; family Serranidae; genus Epinephelus; species Epinephelus moara. The sequence goes on along the minus strand of NC_065519.1, from coordinate 7,103,939 downwards.
GGACCCTATTTTCCCATGTTTTTGTGTCTATGTGACAAATGGGAACAACAATTTTAAAAAAACATGGGGCAGTATTGAGCAAGAGCGCTGATGCGGGCAGCAGCCTGACCACTCGGGGCATGGTTGCACCATCAGTGTACGTACACTGTAAGTGCTTGTTTTTGGCACTAACATGCTAAAATTAGTATTCTAAAGGCCTATTTATGCTTAACGTTAGATACAGGCGGAGACGGACGAAGCCTACTGTCTGTACAAAGAGATTTAAAAAATGGTGGAACAGAGGGAATCAGTAATACATAATAATATATACACTACGATATAATGAAAATAGCCAGAATAATTCTCCATCTGCATCCATCGTCCACGTATTTAATGGCCTCACAGAACACTGCCTCCATTTAAAGGTACATTATTACAACCTCCTCCACTGTTGCCTCATTTGGTGTTTTGTGAACGTTTCGACTCCGCCCTCTAGTGCAATCTATCGGCTGTATCTATGCCATCATAAAAGACGCATGTGCACTGTGCAACCACACTCAACGTGCATTTGGATGTTAACCTGCACAGAACGACAGCTGCTGCTGCTGCCAGCAGTGCTAGCTAATTTGACATTGTTCACCCAGCAATGCTGTGATCCCGCCTGGGCTGAGAAGATAACGCAGCTCATCGTGACAATGACCCTGCAAAACACGCTTCCATTTAACTTTGTTGAAGGTAGAAGCTTCAGGAAGTTAAGGAAATATGTTGTATGCAAAATTTTGACTATTTTCTGAGGGTTTTTCTCTTTTTAGACTCGGAAACTAGTCTTGAAATTTTCGTTTAGTCGACAGGGAAATTAGTGCCAGGACCATCCCAAGTCGAGGCAGCTTATTTTCATACCTAACTGGGTGAATTAGAGGTTTATTCACAGACCAGAGTTGGTGATTGTTGGAACAATGGAAAGACAAACCAAGATGGTTTTTGTGAGTTTTTTTTTTTTTTTTGTTGACTTTGTATAAAGTGTGTTTTATAACGATACAATTACTGTTACTTTAAATGAAGCCTTGTGAGTTTGGTGATAGGGATTTCAGGGCTGTTTCTGGTTGAACAAACAGGATCTTACTCTTAAATGAATAGTTCGATCTCTGTAGGAATGTTTCCCATAACTTAAAAAAAACAAAACAATTTGAGCCTGTCAGTGGCAAAAAAAACAAACACTTTTAATGGATGTAGATTGAAGGTATGAACATGCCCTGAGTGGTTACATTGCTGCCTGTTTTGTCTCGCTCAATACTGGACCAGTTTAGAAAACTGCTGTTCCCACAAGTCACTTGGACACAAAACATTGGAAAATAGGGTTGAAAAATACTAAACTTAGATAAAGGATAAAAATATGCATTTTTCTTGTTCTCCTGTTTAGAAATTAAATAAAGAGCCTCTGAGCGGCTGTTTAAGTGAAATTATTCCCTCAGGGGTGCATTCAGCGCTCCATTATGTTATTATTCTTTGTGAGTCTTTGATGTGTTGCCTGTTGCACTGTGATGTAAAACTTTGCATAATGATCTGCTGGAAGGGAGCATGAGCGAGTTTCTCCCCACAGGTTTAGGTAATTAATGTTATTTTGAGCAGCGCGTGTTCCTCAGTAGATCCAGCAATAGCTCCTGTTACACGTTAGTCTGTTTAATTTAGATGTGTTTGTTTGGTTTTGATTACGGGATGTCGGGCGGGTCTAAACCCAGCCATTACTGACCTAACAGGAGGGGCTGTTTTCCCTCAGGAGATAATGCCAGGTCCCGTCATCCTGGCTAATAGTGAAGCAGCTGATTGCTGTCAAACAGACCTGGTTCAGACAGTAACTGGAAATAACTCGTAGCATTTGTTTTAATCTCCTTAAGCTGCCAGATGGGTGGGGTTTACCACATCACGACAATTCAGATACTATTTGGTGAGCTGGAAACCGCAGGAAAGTGTAAGAAAGTTGTCAAATGCTTTGCTGATTACCTTTAAACTACTTTGTGTGGTTCTAAAAGACAAACCTCACTCATCTGGTTGTCCCTGCTGGTTAACAGAGTTGTTATTCAGATGCTATGTGATCCAGGCTCAGTGTCAATTACTGCTGGTGTGAGTGAACTTTATTTTGGCAGCATTCAAATGTGAACCATGTGCACATTTATTGAAGTGAGGAAGTCATGTAAAACAGTGCTGTTGTAGAAACTGGTGTGAGAGTCAATCTGACCTGAGAGGTGGCAGAGATAAAGTGCAGAGCCTAAGTCAGAAGATAAGATTAGATTAAGGTTTATAGTCTACTGTCTGCTAATAGATATTCTCTGCAGGAGGCTTGATTTCTCTTTCTCCCATTAATGTAGAGGTTTTTGCCCCACTTGTTTTAATTTGAAACAGTTCTCTGGCAAATATGGTTACACACAATCAATCAAGGGTTTAAAAAATATTTAAAATGATCATACAGTACATTACATAGCTCATCATGAGGATTAACCAGTAACTGACAAATTGCCATCCGCAGGAACAGTTCCGCATTGTTGCTTTCCTGATGAGAGTCAGATGAGAAAATACCACTTTTATATCAGTCTCTTAGATATGGAGCTACAGCCAGTTAGCTTAGCATAAAGATTGGAGACAGAGGAAACAGCTAGCTTGGTCCAGTCCCAAGGTAGAAGCATCCGTCTTAAAGCACCTCTAACGGATAGTTTAACTTTTAGTGGTGAATTGTGCTCAGAGAATACCCTAGCCAATCAGTAAACATAGTCCTGTGACTCCTGTGTCATGTTGATGTACATAACAAAGAATATCTTTCTACTTAGTACACATGAACACGCCTCTCGGTTGCAGAAAAAAATGTATTACTGTGGGGAAATATGTTTATCGCTGCTTGGTGTGTTTTTGGTGTAAAGCTCACTAAATAATACTTTACATCCACTTTTTTAACGATATTTTTTGGGCTCTTTGCCTTTATTTGATAGGACAGATATAGTGTAAAGGGGGAACAGAGAGGGGATGACCTGCAGCAAAGGGCCATGAGTTGGAATGAAACCAGTGGCTGCTGCGGCAAGGACACAGACTTTAAACATGGGGTGCTTTCTTGACCAGGCGAGCTAGTCTGTGCCTCATATCCACTTTTTTTTAATCCACAGAAAAACCCAAGTGTACAAACAAGTTGTGTTTTTCCTCGAAGACATAGTCCAATACTCAACTCCATGTAAAACCTCAAGTTGTTGTTCACTTTACACTTGGGTTTTTCTATGGATTAATCAACTGAGATATAACTTGCTAATCAGTGAGCTTTATAAACAGTGCTAGGAGGTGGACTTGTTCCCTTTGAATAGAACCAGGCCAGCTGTCTTCCCCTGTTACAGTCTTAATGCTATGCTATGCTAAGCTAAGTGTTTTTTAATTGTGAGTATCTGATATTAATACTCTTCTTGTTGTGTGTGTTGTGCTTGTTGGGAAACTGTAACCACGGACTTTAACATGTATGTTGAGCTTCATTTCAAGCAAACTCAGCAAAGTTTCTTGTCTTGTTTGAATAATAACTTGATGAATTTAAACATACACATGTCAGTGTAAATGAGACCACTGGACGGTCACTATCTTAAAAGCCAAACATAGAGGTCAGAATGTTCCTGTCAGTATTTAAGTGCCCTTCAGTGTACTTTTAAATTTTTTAATCTTCAACAACTCAAGTAAAAGAACTCCCAACCATAAATTGGGAAACTTTTTTCTGACGTGCTGGAGTCTCTGGTTTCACCTTTACGGGAGACGAGTCTGTGGGTGGGACAGTATGACTAAGAAATGACTACATGTGGGAGACTTGGTAGGAGTGTTTATTTCCACTTACCGGACAATGCCGTCTCAAAATCTGTGATTTAACGCTTTATTATGACAGTGGAGGTAGAGGGGCTGAATCCATTAGGGTTGTGACTCAGGGATGGGGAGGACGGGTCAGTCTGTGGGCAGAGGCCAGACTCTGCGGCTCTTAATCAGGATGAGTGGCCAGATAAATCACTTTTTGAGAATAGCCTGCTTTGGATACTGATTTACAGATTCAACAGTTCATCACACACACAAACTGCTTTCCATCCACAGTGTTTTGGCTCAGTCTTTCTAACCACCTCTGCTGTGAAGGAAACATATAACTACGGACTTCTTTTCATATACAGAAAGTTATAATGGCAGCTCTCTACACTACCTGTATATTGAAATAAGAAGACGGCCACATGCTTCGTTATTCAGGGGGGAAAAACCCAGATACAATGCAGATGCACGCTTTTTTTCCGACTACTGAATTATTCCTGTCCTTCACAGACGCCAAGAGGACGACACGCAAGTTAAAAATGAAACGATGTGCTATGTTTTCCTCTCTGTCTGCACTTTCTCATAAAGAGGCACATCATGATTTAGTTTTACTCCGAGCTGTCCTACAAGAGATTTTCTACTATGCTTCAATGCCAAAACTGAAATCGCATTAAACTGTCTGGCTTGTTCTGGATGTATTGTTATGGTGAGGCAAGTTGGATTTGTGTCCCACTGTATCCTCTAAGGTATTATTTGTTTAAAGATCCTTTCACCTTGTTATACAAGGTTTTGTTTCTTTTGTTTTTTGTAAGAGTAGTATCAGCATTTCACTGGAGGAGTTGGAGCAGCCAAAAGAGTCTCTCGGTGCTCAGAACTTGGATATTTTAACAGATACATTATTTTATGTGGGGATTAAAACTGCAATCCTCAGTTTTCAGGAGACTTTCTGGACCACCCTGTTACCTCACCTCCTGATTTTATCTGTAAGATACTGAAACTCCAGTATCTTTTTTCTATTTCAGGAAAAGTCTTGTCTCTCTCTCATTGCTCTTTAGATACTGGTGTATCTGCCTGACAGCCATGATAAATACCATGATAATTTCTCTCAAAACACCCCCAAACAGTCGACCTAATGTTATATCTAGTTGTAAAAATCCTATTTTGCAGGCACAGTTAAATATCAGGCCTATGGGGTGAAATAATTCCACATTTTTTCCAATGACTCTTCATGAATTTCAGTATTAAAACAAGCCAGAGAAAGGCTTCACTAATATGAAGGAAATGATCCAAACCAGTTAATTTGCATTGGACACAGGTGATATTAGCTCACCAGTTGGCAGATTTTTCACTTCATGAATTTTGGACTCAGTGTTTGATTAAATTGCTGGGATTTAGAAATTAATGTTCATGACCGGCATAACTGTCAGCGCTGGCAGACACTCTCGAGTATTGGTAAAGTAAAACACCCCACAAAAGACTTTAAATGGATTATTTTCTGACTTGTGTCTCATTTTCTTCACCACATTTTGGATTTGTAATTCGTGCTGTAACAAGTTTAAACTGTCCTGTGTCGTTTCCAGGTTGTCAGAGAGGGAGATATTAGCCAGAATATGACAAAGAATATAAAGTTCAAGTAGTAAGAGCGTGCTGCCGCTGTGGCTGTCTGCTTCATTTTCTAAGGATGGTCTATTGGTCCACCACTTTGGTTCAGACTGAAATATCTTAAAAACTGTTGGATGGATTGGCACAAAACTGTGCTCAGACATTCATGTTTCCCTGAGGATGAATTATAATGACTTTGGTAAATGTCTGACTTTCCATCTAGTGCCACCACGAGGTTCACAGTTGTGGCTTTGAGTGAAATATCTTGACAGTAATTGGATGAATTGCAATGACATTTTGCACAGCCAGTCATGTCCTCCTCAAGATCAATTACATCAACTCTGGTGATGCTCTGACTTTTATCTAGCGCCACCAGCACGTCAAATTTTGAATTTCTCCAAAACCAAATATCTGCAAAACTAATGGCTTTCCCTTTGCCCATAGCTATCCTTTGTGTTTAGTGCTAATTATAGCAAATGTTAGCATGCTAACATGCTAAACTAAGCTGGTAAACATGGCAAACGTTACACCTTAGCACTTGGTTCAAACCTCTGTGCCTGGCATGGCTTGGAGAAATTATGCATTAAAAGGAAACTTTGGTATTTTTAAGCCTGGATCCTAATTTTTGTGTTTAAGTGACTAATGACAACAACTTCTGAAATTGGTCCAGTATTAAACGAGAGCGCTGCAGATGCATTGGTTACATTGCAGTTGCAATGAGCTGCAATGTAACCATTTGGGACAACAGGGCATCGCCAATATACGCCCACTAAAGGTGCTTGTTTTTGCCACTGACAGGCTCAGATTATTATTTTAAGTTATAGCAAGGTTCCCTACAGAGAAAGACCTTTTTTGTTAAAGAGGAGGATTCTTTTCTTTTAACCAGAAACAGCCCCAAAATCGCAATAGCCAATCCCACCAGACTCCATTTTAATAAATAAAGTTAAAGTGCTTGATTTTGCCACTGACAGGCTCAGATTATTAGTGTCTCACAACATTACAGAGAGTACTGAAAAGAGACATAACATTTTTCTTTACCTTCTGCTTCACCCAGTCTGCTTGTTAATGTATCTAACCAAGTCTCACTCGAGGAGAAGTCTTCATTTCAGAGCTGTTGCAGGACGACAATAACAAACAGAGCAGATCAAGCAAAATGCTGTAGAAAATGTTTTATTTCTTGGTAGAGTTCTTTCCATAATGTTGTCAGACACTTAAAGTAACAATTGGAGTCTGTCAGGGTCAAAAACAAACACTTGTAGTGGACGTATTTTAGCAGTGCCAGATGTGCTGTATGGTTACATTGCAGCTTGTTTTGTGGCTGCTATCTGCAGTGCTCCTATCAACACTGAACCTAATCCAGTCAGGCACGTAGGTCAGAAATGTACTTAGCCAAAGTCAGTTTTTACTTGCCCCTATACAAATTGTATTATTTATTAGCAATAATCAAATAAAAAAATACTCAAATTAATTGTCATGTTAAGTCTTTAAGTAAATCAGAACAAGGACACGGTGTTATGGATGAGAAGAAACTCTAAGAAATGAATGCTCACTTGCGATTCAGCTTGTAATTTTTTGTCTTTACTTGCTGCTATTTTCTCACAAGCCCCCGATCTGGCAACTGACTAGCCTTATGTAGCATTTTACTTGCCGCAGGCAATCTGGCAATCCTTATTATTGAGCCCTGAGACCAATTAAAAAAACACTGGTTATATTAGTCACTTACATAGACACAAAACATGGGAAATTAGGGTCCAGGTTAAAAACATACAGAAGTTTCCCTTTAACATGCCCTAATAACAGTTTTACTATACAGTAGAATTTTCAGATAGTATTCACACTGAGCTGAACTCCCTCAGTAAAGATCGGATTATCGGTGATTAGTCTAAGTGTCCACTGATCTATGAAAGTCAAATTGTCCAGGAAAATAGTGTCACTGGTGGATACTAAAGTATGATTTTATTGGCAGTGGTTGTGGGGAAGTATGGCTGTGATGGCTCCTGGAGTAGTCTGACTTCTTATAATAATAATAATACTACCAATGCAAAGGCACAGATGAACGTACAGTGCTGCAGTGACAGAGGAAAAAGCACACTGCCATGCAGTTAATCTGTTTAGAGCACGTCAGATGAAAACTCCTAGTGATTCATTTCTATATGAGATCCAGTTGTACACCAGTTCATTCATGACATCAGTGGTTTGGCATCATTACCATCTACACTTTGTTCAGGTCTGTCTGATTGCTCTTTATATGTTTGAGAAAATCGGTCTCCAAGCAACAATTTCGATGTTATTCAAAATAGAGCTTTTTTTGAGTCGGAGGACGGAGTGGGGGACTGACAAAGAGAGAAACTGTGCTTGTATACATGCAAGCTCCACACATGCATTTCTACTGTGGATCATTGTGAAAGCTCAGATCGTCTGATAGGAGTTGGCGAGTGAAGGGTGGAAACTGTGCCTTTTGTTTCTGGCTGTGTTTCATTTTCCACCACCTTCCTCCCTCCGTACCTGCCCTTAATGAGATCTCCTGTGTCGGATCCAGAGCTCTAACCGGCACTCTGGTAATTACTTAAGAGACCTTGGGTGAAAAATATATTTGAGTAAGGTTTTCAGCTTCCTACTTGAGAACTGCCTGATTTTCAGTCTTTTGTCTTTTATGAAACAGGTGTTTGAGTAACCACAAACTTTAATCATCACTTGCGAGATATCGAGATCTAATCAAGAGCTCTTTGTGCTTTTTCACATAGTTGAAACATTTTCAACACGAGTTGGCTCAGGTACACTGCTGGGCCACTTTTCACAATAGAGGATTCTGGTGCTGCTCAATGCACACCTACTCTCTCTCCTCACTAACACACAACTCCATCTTTTTGGCAAAGTTCGTGCTCCCCTGAAATCCTTTAGACCCTAAATATATTTGGAGGCAGCTGCGAAGCCAAGAACCATTACTGCTGTCAGAGAGAAGGCTGACTTCCAACAGTAGAGTAGAATCGACTCACTAATAGATCATGAGTAAAGATCTGGGGAGAGGGGAGAAGGATTCCCATTGCTCTGAATGTGGTTTGGCTCCTTTGAAACCTAATCAAGGTTCAGCTTGTCTTCAGCCAAAGATCAATTAGATAAATTAGCCTCTAGGTTGAGCTTCAGCGAGGAGCCGCTCACGCCCTCGTTACAGTAGCCCAAACAAAAAAAGACAGCAGCTGTCAAGTGTTTGAGGACTAAAGAAATGTTAGAGCAAAATGGGCAAGTGACCCATGAGTCCAATTTGTACATTAGTTTGGCAAAGTCTCAGATCCAGCTGAATGCAGCCTTTGTTCAAACACAGGGAAACAAGGAAGAAAGAAAAGGAGCCAAATAGAAACCAATCTTTCAAAGAATGAGAAAAAGCTCAGTAATCTTAAAATGCATCTGCTGTGTTAGGTGAAGTTTAACTTCTCATCCATTACACTGTTGCTATGCCAACATGTTGCTGTGTTTCTCATTGCAGTGGCTGATTGGAGACAGAGACAGTCACTGTGGGGTCATCTGCTCACGGACGCAGGGGAAGCCGGTGTGCGGCTCGGACGGGCGGAGCTATGAGACCGGCTGTGAACTGCAGAGGGCGCGCTGCAAAGATAAAACACTGACACTAGCACACCGAGGCCGGTGTCGAGGTGAGAACTGAACTCTGGTTTTAAATCTATATCAGTGCGCTGAGAACATCTACCAGCAGCAATTTCTGTACATCAACTTATCGTTGTCTATCCTGGGATTTTTTTCCTCATTCCTAACATTGTTGTGACTGTAAAGCCACTAAAAGAAAGAACAAAAAGAGAGGAGGAGAAACTCTACTTGCAGATAGTGTAAGTTGTCAGGGTGCATTCAAGGAAACTCAGATCTGTGAGTCATCTGCCACATTTTAATGCAAGGCATCATTAACATTTTTTTCGTGACATGCATATTTGCAAATAGTTTGATTTAATATGACTTAGTTTCACACATTGCTTGTCAGTAGCTGGCACTGGAAGTCACTGGAGTTTCTGTGAATGCACCAACATGGGCTTTCGCAAGAAAGCAGACAACCAGAGGGGAGAGGCACAGGGACTGCAGGGTGGCTAGCTCAGTCTTGTTTCATTTGTAGTCTGATAAACAGAGAGAGAGCAAGAGAAAGTGGGGCGAGGGTCTGAGCTAATCAATGTGCAGTACGCAGCTCTACAATGGAATAACATTTTACCCATTTTAATCAATTCAGAATAAAAATTAGTGTTGATATTGTTGCAGCTGACACAAATAAATAAATGTATGGGAAACACTGCAGGGACAGTGGAATGTAGCAGTCTGAGTTTAATTAAAAGATTTTTTATTCATTCTATTGTACATGTAACATACTGTACATTTTAGTAAGTAAATAAGTAAGTAAAGTTTGTTAATATAGCACCTTTCATAGAGCAAGGTTACAAAGGGCTTCACTCAATGCTACTGCAATAATTCCAAAAATCATGACCCGGTTACTCCAGATCATGCACAGACCTTGTTATGAGCAGTTTCATATAGGAACTATTTCTTTTTCTATTGAACTACAATGGCCAACCGTATCATCACACAGAAGGAAGTCAGAAAGACTAACATGAGATGTGAATTGTTTTTGGAAATGTATCATCATATACAGTCACTAGAAGTGTGTTTTGACTTTTCCCCATGGTCATGTTTTAAATATAAAATTGCAATACTCATAGAATTGCAGTAATTAAAAATGGTAATGAGGCACCCGAGAATCGTGTCAGTATTGAATTGGAATTGATAAGCGTATCGCCTCAGTTCTCCAGAGATATTAAAGGCATGGCAATGTGCAAAAGTCTCTGATGGCTGACAGATGTATATTGTCTCACTGTATATATATTACCATATTACCCACCCTGCCTCCAGGGCTGCAGAAAATCAGCCTCAGAACAAATGGTATGATATACAATGCGACTGCCCCTGTTACTAGTTTGCATGCTGAGGATGTCAGCCCAAAACATTTGTGCATGAATAAACTTCCATTGAAGTGGTGCCCTACTCCTGATTTCTGATACTTGATTCAACCAAAACACAGTACTGTTAACTATACAAACAAAGTGGAGTTAATGGCCTTAAGTGTGCATCTCTAATATGCATTAACCATGATGACATGACTTTTTTGTGCTTCAGGTAAAAACTGGGTGAAAATCGATCAGCTGCCGGTGGCTCCAGCACCAACATCTACATCTGAAGCAAGAGACCTGGAGCTCAAAGGTACGGACACTAAAAATGAGATGAAGCTCAAGAGGCAGACTGTTTGGTGTAGTGAAGATTCAAGGTCAGCAGAAAACTTAGAAAATAATTTTGCACCTAATCTTTCCTTGGAGATTATATATTGTAAACTTGAAAAGGCAAAAGACAGATTTACTCGAGATTTAGTTGGGAGTATGTTTAAGATGTTGCAGCTTTAAGTGAACACCAGACAGTTTGGGAAAAGTGGAACTGAACAGAAGATGTCTTTCATTTTCCGCCTCTCTGTAGGCGTGTAAGTTTTTACAGACCAGGATCACACACTTCCTCAGTCTCTGGATGCCAGCCACTCAACAACAGCAGAGATTGATAGGTCTAGAGTCAAGGTTGGAACTTGGCATTTCCCCTCCTTTTTCTTTCAGCCCCACTGTCCATTAGGAAAACAGCATTCCCAACCGAATCCATTTTTGGAGTGAAGTTTGTTCCCTCTGTATGGTAATACGTGGTTTTGTTTCATAATATGAGTGGCGTGCCAAGGAAAGGGGAGCCGGGCAAAGCTCACAGTCTTTGTAGATGCGGCAGGCCTGTTTTGTTGTAGTGAAACTGCTGCTTTATTTAGGCCGGCAGTTCATGAACCAATCCGTGTTTACAATGCCAAAGCCTGGATAAGGCTTATTGAGGTATGCATGAGATTCAGGTTAAACACAACAGATACACTGGATTACAAGACATATAAATTGCTAACAGGTACAACAAACATCCACAAACAACAACAAGCACAGATGCCTGTTGCAACAGGCAGATCTTTTTACTCACTATCAACTGTGAAAGGTCCAGTGTAGGATTCAGGAGGTAATATTGGCAGAAATGGAAGATAATTTAACATGTATGTTTTTGAAAATAAGAATTATAGTGTTTTCATTACCTTAAAATGAGCCGTTGATATCTACACAGGATGCAGGTCTTCATCAATGGAGATCTTCACGTTGCACCCCCATGTTTCAGCAGTAACCCACAGTTCGTGGCCATCATAGGTAGCAGCTCCTCTGCAATGAGAGCATCGGAAAAACATTGATTTTTTTTCAACATGAAACTGCTTTATTCAGTGTTTCACTGGTTTAAATCCATGGGAGTGTTTGTTTTGGAGACAAGGACACCTCTGTGTATAATTTGGCTCCCGATAAAAACTTCCTGAAAGTCTGGATCTTAAGTTATCAGAGAAAAAAGGTGAGCACACATTAGCAGGTGCTGGGCTAGCAGCCCGTCTGTGATGTGCCAAACAGTGTAGGAGTAACACTGATCTGTAATGTGAAACTGGTTTATTCAGTGTTTTTACTGGTTTTAATCACCTAGTCTGTTTGTTTTGGAGAGGAAGAGACCTCTGCGGATTATTTGCCTCCCATAAAAACCTCCTGAAGGAATTCTAACCGGGAGAAGTTTCAGCTGGTTGCAATCTGCAATCCTCACCCAAGATGCAACTAAATCTCCCAAAATCTTACACACTTCTCAATGAATAAACAACACGCGTAAAGTTAACATATCATGAATCAGCTCAGTATTCAGAATCTCTAGAAATTAAGATTTAAAGTCATTTTTGTTAGTGTGTTTTGCAGTTAGTCAAACTTGTCTATAGAAAAAAATTAATAAAAAATGTTTGGATGGTCATTTATTGCTGCTTTGTCAAAACTAACAAGGACAGACAAGCATGAGGCAAGACATGATGAAAAACTGCTCACAATGTCTCACATATGATGTTACAATGTTGGATGTAATATTATATGTAATCAGTTAGTTTCAAATAATGAGGTAAACATATTTAAAAGTAATCCCTGTGAGTAAAAACCCCAGGCTTCAGACTGTTCTGTTTCCTACAGTATGACATCAGAATGTGCTGGATTTCTTTATATCATCTGCTCCAGTGTTTACATCGTGCAGCCTACACTGCTTCATGAAGCTACATGCTAACGTCAGGGAAACATGTAATCTCGGTAGTGGATGTTGTTAATTTCTCCCTAATTTTGGACCGCTGGAACATGTCCACTTGTGTTTACAAGCTTTTATTGGTGATTTTTCACAGTAGAAAGAGCCGCTATTCCCCCAAAACACTGACCAATCAGAGCAGATTTGGGTTTTTTAGTAGGCAGGAGAGCTTAAAGAGACAGTCGCAAAATCAGAGGGTTTCAGACAGAGGTTGAATATGGGTGTTCAAGCACAGACAGTATGAGAGAATTAAACAATAAAGCGTGTAAACATGTTCCAGTAGATACCTGAAATACAAGCATGAACCAGAAAATGTATTTAAATTAGTTGGGGTCTTCAGTGGGACATTGAACTGTTTTTCCTCCGTACGAGAGAAGCACTACAATGTTTAATGAGCCTTGTTTCTAAACTAAGACTAAATGTATTTTCAGTCAAAGTCCACGTTTATAAATTCATGTAACCATGTCTGTCCCTCTCAGTGACTTCATCACCCAGTTCTGGCTCTGTCAGACTTTTTCTCTGGAGGAGACAACATGTCTGTCTCCTTTCAGGTCCAGAGACAAGTTTTTTAAACTTTTATTTATCCAGGGAGAACGTTTGCCAAAAGTGGAGGACTGCGGTCGCACTGGTCAGCTCCCCGGTGTGAATGTGTATACACGAACAGTTGAATGTGAAGCTCGACTCCACGGGAGCTGTGAGTGTAATAAAAACAGTAGTTGCTGACGGGATTTTGAACCAATGACCAGCTGGTTTTGGAGCCCACTTCAGTCTCTGACCTTTCAGCCACTTCCATCTCTGTCCCCAGAGCGCAGGTCTGGCTCATCAACGCTGCAGGAACACAGGCTCAGTTTCCACTGACATTTCAAAATATCAGTGTCGAGTATATGACGCACTCCTCAGCACTAACAATGTGTTGCTCATAGACTACCTCTGGAACTGGTAATGGTCAGTGTCGAGGAATGTGTTGTTTTAGCATTTTAGCATCTTTGGCTTGTCTAGGCTTGATCTGCAGCACAAAAGGTTTGGATGGAGAGTTTTTCAGAATCATGAGCAGCCATCACTTCAGCTTGTCCTGTGTTGAAAACTTGTTAAAGGCTCAGGGAATAAAAATAGCAGAGGTAGCCTGTAGGTTGAAGAAATGGCTCAAAACTCTGACTGGAAAAAAACTGAAGAATAAATACTGTTCTTCTCCCTGTACATCTATCAAAAAGGTGCCCTTGAGCAAGGCACTGAAACATCAGGCGGCACTTGGTGGCCAACAGTAGTAAAGTGTGGTTGTGCTGCTCAGCTCCAAGGTGTGAATAGGGTGTTGTTGACAGAAAACATGCATCTTCAGTAAAACAAAAATTAAAGACAGCAGCAGTGCTGGAGGTTTGAAAGCAGTGTATGAGAGCAGGCTGTTCTGTCAATCTGTTACAGATGCAGGTCAGTCCAAGTGTCGTGTTGAGAGGAACCAGGCTCTGGAACAAGCCAGGAGACCTCAGGAGTCCATGTTTGTCCCAGAATGCAATGAGGATGGAACGTTTGCGCAGGTCTGTCTCACCACAGATTTCTTTTTCCCATCAGTTTCCCTCCACAGACACAAACCTCTGACTGTGCTCTTCACCTTCGGCTGTATTCATCAACTAAATTATGTATGTTACAAAGCTGTTAACATTTTGAGTGATTTACCTTTTTGCCTGTGCAGGTCCAGTGCCATACTCTGACAGGTTACTGCTGGTGTGTCACCAGTGACGGCAAGCCAGTGAGTGGTTCCTCTGTGCACAACAGGACCCCGGTGTGTTCAGGTACTGGGAAGCGGGGAACAGCCAGACAACCTGTGAATGAAACGTCCAGAGTTTTTCAAAAGAACTCAAAACATTTGTCTTATACAAGGTTTGCAACACAGCTGGCATCCGTCCTGCATCAGTCCTGTGCACATTAGTGATTAGAGTCTTAGTTATTTGTGCAACCGGGGCAGCTTCGCTTCAGAGTAATATCAAACAGGTTGTATGACTAAAACTCCGGTAGAAGGGTCGGATGTTTCCCGACAATCCTTTATTAGTGTGGAGAAGCAGCATAACGAGCATCTAAAAAATGTTTAAGCGTGGCTGCATTTGTATGATCTCGGAGCCAAGAGTGTTTGGGAGCCAAGTCAGTGTGGTTTGAGCCAATTAACTTTCAGACACTTTAGGAATTTGACTTTTTTTCATAATTCAAAAAGAACTAGAAATAGTTTTCATTCATCTGGTCGAGATGTCTGCCTTCTCTACAATACAGTGGAACTAGATGGCACTCAGCAACAGCAATGTCTCTTTCCAGAAATCACGACCTGGTTTAAGATAATCCTCACACCTTGTTGTAAGCAGTTTTATGTAGGAAATGTTTTTATACTACACCCACCAACTGTATCCCCGCACATAAGGAAGCATTCATCTACTGCTAGCTCACCTAGCACCAATTAGCTAGCTAACATTACAGCTCAACAGAGGAGGACACAATCAATGTTTATATTGGTTAGGCCTCACGTCCATGAGTAGATGCACGCTTCCTTCTTTGTGATGATACAGTTGGCTGTTGTAGTTTGGTAGAAAGAAAATAGTTCCTACATGAAACTGCTCACAACAAGGTCTGTGGATTATCTTGAGTAATTGCGTTATGACTTCTATAAAGAGACACTGCTGTTAAATTTTTCAGATGTATTTTTGCGGCTTTGAGCACCACAAGCTGAGTGCCATCTGGTTCCATTATAGTGAAGAGAAGGCAGACATCTCTACAGCTGACGTCTCCAAGACTCACAGTCTAGATTGATAAATATAGCTACAGGTAAGAGGAAAAATATGTATTTTTGATTTTGAACTGTCCCTTCAAATTGAGTAAATTACCAGTGAACTGACCCTCCGTCTGAATTAAATGACCTTGCTGATGAAGGATAAAGAGTGAACACAGCCTTTGGGTTACAGTTAAAGAGGGTCTGTCTTGACGTACTATGGGCACATGTGAATTACACGTCATGCTGCGAATAGCAGGTGCAAGGTCAATGAGAAGGCTAATGGCCATACATCCAGGGGCCTCTCAGCTCCACCGCTCTCCCCCCTTTGTCTAACTGTTCTCAGCAGGCCGGAGGAGAGAGAGCGCAGCTCTGCACACTCATCCTGGATGGGAACACTTTATGATAATCACCATCATTTTCCTTCAGAAGATAATACACAGGGGTCTTTGCCAGAATTGGATTGCACAGCCACTAGAGCATATGGTGCAAATTTTGTGTGGAGAGTGTGGTGAGAGCGGTCGCATGCCCTTCTGAAGCTGCTCCACAGACTGCCAGAGGCTTCCTGCTCTCTCTGTCTTTCCCTCTCTCAGTTTCCTTATCTTCCTCTCTTCGCCTCAGTCTTTTCTGCCCTCTCTTTTCTCTGTGTTTCCCACTTTTGCCACTAATCACCTGTATGGTTTCCTTTGGCACCTGCTGAGTTTCAGCCCTTTGAACAGAATCATTAAAGTTCACAAATGGAGCATGGTTACGTATCCACTCATACAAGGAAACCACGCTGCTTTTCCCATTTGTGAAGGCATACTAAGGCGTAGTAGTTCATAGTTAAGCTCCAGGTTTTTTTTTTTTATTTCTGCAGCAGATAATAAGGTTTCATTTATTTATTTATTTTTTACACAAAACATTTCATTGTACATCTAGTGAATTACTCTTCTGTGCACAACAGGACCTCTGTGTGTTCAGGTATTTGGGGAAAAACAGCCCAGCAGCTTGTTTATGACTTGTTCACAAATGTGTTAAAATCTAATACTGCCCTTAGAGCAAAGTAGTTTTCAAGCGGTTACACTGTCGCAGAGTTTTCTAGAGTTGTGGCGCTCTATTGTGATCTCGATCGTCTGGTGTACGGCGATCATAAAACTATCAGAGCTGTTTTAAGTCAGTCTTTTTTCTGACATTCCAATAAAATCAAACATGACCTTCAGTGATGTAATCATTGTCAACAACCGATAGCTGTGCTCTCTCCAGCACCAAACAGGAAGCAGCAAACCAGGTAGACAGTAAACATGGAGGGGACTCTGAGGAGGTGCAAGAACATGAACAAGTCTTGGTTCTCTTGTTCTGTGGAAAAGGTGGAGAAACTGGTGATGTTGTGGAGTGTGGAGAGAAACCTTAATCTTTTTAACAGTTCACCTCTCATTCCCACAGTCTCCTTCCGCTAAAATTGCACAGCTAACAAATTAACACTGATAGTAAGTTGAGGCATCAAAATCCAAAGTTCAAAATTTGTCATCTTTTCTATAACTCTTCCATAAGATTTGACCCTATTTCCATAACTTTATTGAAGTAGTTTAAAATAGACAGGCAGATTAAGATACAGATAATGTTATCTGGCCCAACTACAGCAGGTGTGAAATATGTGTTGATGCTGGCAGTCTGTTTCGCAGCCTTTTGGTTGTCTTTGTTTTTGACCTTTAGCATGGCTGACAGGAGCCAAAATTAGGCAAGCAGAAAATGTCACTTTGGTCTCTGCAATGTTGTGACGGCTGTTTTTCACAACTTTCTGACATTTAATAGACTTAACAAATAGTTAATCGAGAAAGTAATCATCAGCTTATCGATTATCAATAAAGAATCATTAGCTGCAGCCCTACTCTGTGAAGAAAAATCACATTTCATGAAATGTAGTTTAGAGCACAACACAGTCTCTACCTGTCTCCTTTCTGCCCTGCATAAGATCCAATATCTTCATTGTTTCTTGCAAAGGTATGTATGACACTGGGACCAGAATCTGGGCATAATAAACCTTATACCATATACAGCTGTTACAGTCATACATGCCCAACTCTGCCCAAGCTTCACTGAAATGCTCAGACGCCCCTGTACACTATGACCCAAATCAATCATTTCACATACATTTGCAGGAAACTTCCGTGAATTTATGGGAACTCATGCTGGGACAAGTGGATTGTCAGGTAGTAAATTTCCTTCCAGTTGCCTTCACTCAAAATTTCTCCCCTTTGCCCGTCTGTTGTAATTTGGTTGCACTGTCTAATTTTGGTCTTTTCCTCCATGCATCCATGCATGAAACCAACTACCTGCATGCACCAAACAGGAATGATACTGGGAAATGTACAACTTGCATTAGTCAGTGTTAAGATGATGCAACAAGCCTGATGTTTCAATGTGCGCCTGCTGTGAAGTACTAACAGAATCTGCGTCTAACTCAGAGTCAAGACGTCAGTGGTTTGAGTAATGTTTCTTTCAGCCTTTGTTATTATGGACCAATCAAGTCTGAAGAGCTGTCCACACCAGGAACGATTATTATAATGATAACTATAACCATATTGCTGTGAGCGTCCACACTGATAAGCATTAATATGATGTAAACTGTCTCCAAGCATGTGCTGCTGTTTGGACATCTAAAGACCCTGACACACCAAGCTGACGGTCAGCCAATAGTCAACATTTGGCCACTGGTGAGTGTCGGTGGCCTTTGTCACTGAGGTGTGTCCCATACTGTTGGCCCTCGTTGGTGCTTTTTCCACCGATTCAGCATAATAAGTTGGCGTCAGTGAGTGCAGTGCCCATCGGTGAATGACATAACTTTGATTGACAGTTCCGCTCAGCACACAAGAAGAGAAACTAAAGTGAGGAAAGTAAACAAAGAGCTAGAATCAAGCGGGAGTGAGATCAAAACAAATTTGTTATACTAGGTAAGATTGGGGGGTTTTTTGCCATTGAGTTCTTAAGCAGAAACGTTTCATGATGGTTTGTGTTATTGTTCAGTGGCGCACGGTAAATATGCTCTAATGTGCTAACTGGCTAACTAGCGTCAAAACGGATTTCCAGTTTCCCTTTTTTAACTATGATTAGAAACAACCGCCATCTGCTGGTGAGGAGAGTTATTTCCTCTCACGCAAGTGCAGAACAGACATGCTGGTTGGCCGTTGACTGAAGTCTATGCAGTGTGTTAATGTGCAACTTTTTCGCCAAGACAAAGGTGATGTGAGGCGACGCAGGCTTTCAGTGCAGCTAGTTCTCTGACATTGGTTTTGTGTGTTTGGGCCTTTAGAAAAATAGATATCAATGACCACTTACCACTGTTTCTACGGGTGTCTTCAAAGTTTTGGTGTGGACTTGAGTTCTACCGATATATTTATAGGTGTGGACAGCCTTTACGTATGAATCATAAGATAGCTATAAAGTGACTCAAGCTCTTACAAAATAATTTATTTGCAATTAGGTGGTAAATTTTAAATTGTTTTTTTGTTTTGTTTCTAAAAACAGATAAATATCATTTTGGAATCAAAGTCTTTACTGTGGCTGAGCAGTTGTTGCTGCTCTCTAGGCTTTGCTTTGTACATGTTTTGTTTTGTTCTTCTTTACAGGGTCAGTAACCGACAGACCACCTGGGCCACCGAACTCTGGTAGAAAAGGTGAGTTGAGATCTGCTGCAAGTTTGTGTGTGCATGCATGTGTTTGAAAGAGACAGAAAGGGAACATTAGTTCAAAATGTCTTTTGACCTGATTTTGTTCTGTCTGATACGTCCAAAGTCCGTATTTGTACAGACAGGAAAGATAGATGACGAATGTTTCACCTTCAGTTTAAAGGGGGTTAGGATGAAAATGGTTTTTAATGTTAAAGAATACATTAACTTATTTACTTTACCTTCTCAATACCTTTTTCTTTGGCATGTTAGCATGACACTGAGAACTTCAAATGAATATCACACCTCAGACAAAGATACTATACTGTTACTAACCCTCAGGTATCCTTCCAGTAAATGCATCAGTGACAGAATTGTATGCGACAAAAACTTTACTGGTTTTGTTCAAGTAATATCTTTCTTCATATTGTTCTACAGTTTTTCCTCTAGTTTCTGCTAAGAAAATTCAATCAATTAAAAAAACTTAAGTAAAACTGATGCAAATATTTCCTGAATGGGTCTGCTTGCATCATCAGACAAACAGCCGCTCTGCTAGAAATACATAACGCACTTCAGTTGTTTCCCTGCCTCGAGAGTGTTGTACACAGTTCAGAGAGTTGTGAAAGTGATAGTCAAAGTAAGGGTTTACTGTCACTGCATAAAATTAATTGTTTTTTCCCCATTGCAGTTTGTAGCTCACAGTCCAGACCTGGATCAAACAGTAATTGACAAATACTGTTAGTTACAGAATGCTCAGCAAACAGAATCAGTGTGTTTTTCACTGGGAAATTCTATAAAGTGTAAAAATACTTTGTCAAATAAATACATAAATAAATAAAACTAATACTGATGGGTATTTCTGACCAGAGTTTGAGCCAGGCCTGCACTTGTCTGAGACCGACCTAGTAACTGTTGTGTTTTATTTACAGTTTGTCCAGATCAGGTCAGTTTGACCTTAAGTGTTTCTGTTTGCTGTCAAGCCATCTGATTTAAGGACTTACTTTAGTGTTTGTAGAATGACTCCAATCAAAGTTCCTCTGTGGTTTGCTTTTGATCGAATTATTTCCTAAGGAATGTTCCAGATGCTACAAAACTGCACATGGGTGAGTATTGTAGGTAGCTGAATTTACAGCTTTATCTATGATTACAACTTATCAGTTTCTTGGACTCCTTCAACCTGTCAGAACAGTTTATTTAGCCTATGCTACAATTAAAAACGTGATGTTTGGTTAATTTTCCCCAAACTGACAAAAAAAAAAATCTATTTTTTTCCTGATAGCAAAAGTAAACCTTGTTAGTGAATAT
This sequence comes from Epinephelus moara, assembly GCF_006386435.1. Classification (NCBI taxonomy): domain Eukaryota; kingdom Metazoa; phylum Chordata; class Actinopteri; order Perciformes; family Serranidae; genus Epinephelus; species Epinephelus moara. The sequence continues at coordinate 7,083,638 of NC_065519.1, read as the reverse complement.
ATAATATTATAATATTTATTCACTCAGTTGTGTCAAACCTGTATTTTCGAGTGCCAGGATTGTTTCTTAATCTAGGACAGCAGTCTGCAACCTTTATGATCAAAAGAGTCATTTTTGGCCAAAACAAAAAGAAAAATCAAATACATAGAGCCGCAAAAAACAAACAAGAGCCTTATAAAGAAGATAACACAGCCTATTGAATCTAAATTAACCAAGAGGTCAAAATGAGAATTTATTCCTATGTTTTAACACAACATGGTTACTCTGAATTGGGCTTTTTAATGATTATTTGGTTCTTTAACTTTGCAGTCTTGGTGGTGAAAGCTAATGAATCTGTCCACGCACTATTAAATTCTCATTTTTTCCCTTTTTTGGATTTAGAATTCATAACTAGGGCGATCCAAGACCAGCCATTGCTACTGAGGTTTGGCAAAATGTAGAGGAAAAGGCACCAGGCCGTAGACTGTCGAAAGACATTTTAGTAAACGAAATATTAAACCATTTTTAATTCAGTGTATAAGCGACACACTTTTCCAATTGGTGAATTTAAGAATCACTTTTAGCCTACAACAGTGATGAATGAAAATTAAAAACTAAAAAAATAACTTCCAGGATTAATAATTTCCATATAATTTTTTTGAAGTCACAAGGAGCCACTGGAGAGGGACCAAAGAGCACATGTGGCTCCAAAGCTGCAGGGTGCCTACCCCTGATCTAGGAAAAAGATAGTAGCTATTACAAATTTAACTGAGAAAAAGAAAATGTGTTTGAATTCTGCTTTAATGTAGCTTCTCTCTTTGTCACACAGTATTATGGCTTTGGAAAGATGTTAGGACAGTTTACTATGTTTGTAACCACAACATTTTGATCTACAAAATGATGACGAAGAGATGCCAGCCACACATATTTAGAATAAAAGATTAAGACAACCAAATATTACTTCCTAAGAACATTTGTTAGGGTTACTCTAATTAAAATAGGATGTTTTTTCTGATTCTGATCAACATATTTTGAGTGTTTATAACACAGTCTGCACTAAAAAAATCATCCCATCCCAAATAAAATCCCTATATAACAAATTGTGGCAAAATATGAATGTTTGTTTTTGAGATATTCTTTTCACAAACCAAGTCAAGGACAAATGTTGACAGTGGAGCCAGAGTAAAAACCAGACAATCACTGGAGTGACTTGAAATTATCCTCAGGAGACCATCACTGTCATTGCCAAATTTCAATGCAGTCTGGCTACTTGCTGAGATCGTACACTGGACCAGCGTTTTTGGAGACGGACCAACCAATCTACTGACCGACTGACTGAACCAACATCCGCATTGTCCTATTTTGACAATCAAGAATGATGAAGTTCACACTCCTTCAATGATTCAGAGGTCCGTTCACCTCTGTGTTTGGATTAGTTGCTGCACCTGCATGGCACTCATGCGGGTCCTGATGAGGAGGGTAGTCTCCTCATGTGAGTGTTTGCATGCAAGGGTGTGTGTGTGTGTGTGTGTGTGGTTTACTGTGCGACTGTGAGGGTGTGTGCTAAATGTGCAGCTTGATCATGCTTGTGTGAGACTGTCAGTGTGAGGAGTTGATTTATTGTTGTGTATGTGAGAGATGTAGAGCCACACGTGGGTGGTCTTCTGTTTTTCTATTATTCAATCTGTCTCTCCGTCTATTTTTCTATCTGTCTTGGCCGGGCCATGTGCAAATCCCAACCATTCAACAGTTCTGGAGAGTAGATTGTATTAACCTCAATAATGGTAGTCTCTTTCCGTTTCTTTCTCACCCTCAACCCAGATGATGGCTCCAAGCCCACACCCACCATGGAGACTCACGTCCCCCCTGAGGGTGATGGTAGGTGTCCTAACTACTCCTTCACCTGTAAGATGGTCACATAGTGCAGTTAGCTAAGGTACATAGCATGTGTTCATGCTGATGTGGCTCTTTTATGTACTTTTACAGTGTTTATCTCCAGATTGTTTCAACACCTCAGTGAAGCTGCAGTGTGTCAGGATTTTAATATTCAAACTCAATACGTCAGTTCTTAAGAATGCACCGTTATATCAATTGGAAAACTCCAGCTGTCAAAAATACCAGATGACATTTTTGATATTATTGGAAATACTGGGATCTTGGCTGCAGATTTAATTATGGTTTTGTGGGCAAAGCTTTCCCGTGCAAACGTTTGAAATATGCAGCTACTGTTGGATCGGGCACGGCTGACAAGGTTAAATAAAGCTTGTGGTTTATTCGTTGATCATCTAAACGTATGGAGGTTATTGATCTGTACTCTGTCTTCCTGTCATTGCAGAGATAACTGCTCCAACACTGTGGATAAAACAGCTGGTTTATAAGGAGAATAAGCAGAACAGCTCCACTACCAGGAAGCAAGGTGAGACAAAGAAACTCATCCTTATTCTGAGAACTTTACGCATATACTCTTCGTTAAAGGGGACTTGTGCTTCTTATTTTCTGTCATATATGTTACAGTGTTGGATGTTTATGTTAAATGTGGCCAATGTTTCACATAATGAAGTAACAGATCTAAAAGTAATCCCTGTGACCAGAAACCTCAGGCCATTCAGACTGTTACGAATACTCTGTTTCCACCGATTTTATGCCTCCGCACTAGCGACAGCCATTAACAGACATTGACTTTCTGGGTTGTCTGTCCGTCCGTCTGTCCCATTTTTATTTCCAATTCTGAATTGCTTGAGGGAATTTCTTCAAAATTGAGACAAACGTTCACTTAGACTCAACAATAAACTGATTAGACATTGGTGGTCATGGGTCATGGTCACTGTGACCTCGTCTGTCTCATTCTCTTGAATGCGATCTCAAGAACACCTTGAGGGTATTTCTTAAAGTTCTGGCCTAAAGATTTAAGAATTTTGGACTCAAAAATGAACTGATTAGAATTTAGTGGTCAAAGGTTAAGGTCGTTCTGACCTCACAAAACATGTTTTTGGCCATAACTCAAGAATTCACATGCTAATTGGGACTAAATTTCACACAAATGTCTAATAGGATAAAATAATGAAGTGATGACATTTTCTATCCAAAAGGTAAAAGGTCAACTTCACTGTGACATAATAATCATCATCATAATGTTCTGCATAAAACACTTTTCTGGCCATTACGCAACGTCATATGTCAGAAACAGAAGGGGAGACATTTGGTCAGATACTGAATTGGTGACACTAATCTTGGGTGTCCACCTTGAAACTGTGCTGATTGTATAGATCTCCTGTGCTGGTGGGGAGGAGCGCACGTGGATAAAGCATCCATGTTATCTGACAGACATGGTTATAAACTGTAAGTGCAACTTGACTCGTCCGCGGAGGCATACAAACATGAGGTGGATATTCTAATTTCTACTTTTGAGACAAGCTGACATCAGCTAGTGATGGATTTCTTTAGATGGTCATCTTCACCAGGCATGCTACTGCAAGTGTTTACACTATGTAGGCTACATTGCTACATGTAGCTACATGCTAACGTTAGGGAAACATGTGACCTTGGTTGCTGACGTTGTAAATTTCTCCCCGATTTCAGAACATGGTGGAACACATCTGGTTGTGTTGAGAAGATTTTAATGGTGGTTTTTCATGGGAAAAGGTGCCACTTTACTTGTTACAGCTATTCACTGGCTATAATGACGGTGCAGAGATGCTGGCATTATTTTTTTCCCCAAGCATGTTCCAATAGTCACGCCATAATGTGCAGTGTTTATCTAGTACTAACCTTTGACGCGTTGATGTAATGAACACTAGTCAGTCACAGCTCTTAGTACTAGCTAATCACAAAACATTAGGGCGGTACTGGGCGAAACGCACTTGAGAAAAAAAAATAGTGTGAGATGCTAAGATAGTAAAGACGTGGATACGCTGACCAATCAGAGCACACTGGGCTTTTTCAGGAGGGGGAATTAAAGAGACAGGTGCTAAACAAAGACGACAGGGGATGCATACAGGTGTTCCAGCACAGACAGTATGAGGAAAAAGTGTTTTTTTTTTTGTTTTTTGTTTTTTTACTTTTAAGCATGTCAACATGTTCTAGTGGAAACCCAAAATACATGTGTGAAGCTGAAAATGAGCATAATAGGTCCTCTTGAATATGCACACTTATAAACTGCCAACACAGAGCCAAATAAAACAAGTGGCAGAATTGGGAAGCCAGTGAGGGATCACGTCCTTGACCATACGACTAATAAACACACCTCCCTCACAGTACAACCACATACTCAAGTATCACCCACACACTGTTTACAGGATATAGTTATTAGCCAGCCACATTTTGATCTTAAAATGACTATAAAAACCACAGGAGCAGCTCAAACCCTAAAAAAGTGAACACTCAAAGTATCAACTCGTCTTTGGTGTAACTGGTTTCAAAGCCACCGGTTCATTCAAGATGAAATGTAAAACATTTCCAGTTTGAGGACAGCCGCCGGGATTATGTTTCTTGGTTTCTTTCCTTTGGTGTAATTTGTTTAGCTTTCTCTGTCTCCTTTTCAATTATGCCTCGACATGTTCACTACCCTCTGGGCAGCTGGACGCCTTTCACGCTTCTGCAGCAGGTCAATGAGTGAATGTGGTGGAGGGGGTTGAGTGTGTGTCTGTGTGCAGAGGGCTATATTGCTTAGATGAAATATAGGACTGGTGTTTGTCCTTTATGAAATATTCTGCAAAATGTGCATTTAATGTCTTTTGTTTGCATGTTTTTATTGATTCATGTCATTGTTCAGTTATGCTTTGCTTTGGTAATGTCTACTATGTTACCACAGAGGAGAGTTTAATGTCCCATAGCTAAAGCTAATCTTTTTATTATTGTTATTATTATTATTATTATTTACTGATGTTTACTGGAAATACACAGGTGCTTGAATATGAGCATATTCTTTCAAACTCATTTTCAATCAAATTTTGTGCCCCAGAATCAAAAAGTTATGATCAGATTAGAGAAATTACCATTAATGATTAGTCTCTTAGTTTTAAACTTTAGGTGTATATGTGTATTTGCCTCTACAACAGAACGTCCACCTTAAATCAGTGCATGTTATATTAGGATGCGAGTGTAGCTCTTTCTCCCACACAATAGAGCACACAAACAGTTGACTGTAATATGGGGTTTCTTAGTATTTTGATTGATGGCGATGTGGCGGGGAAACTGTGGTTAGGGACTGTATTTTAGATGAGAGAGATTCACTGTGACAGCTCTTTGAAACGTCTGTGGAAAACACCAGCTTCCTGTTTCCAATTAGCATCCGGTGTCCTCAAAGTCCAAGCGACAAGGCCGACTGAGGGGGAGATGTCATCACGTTTGAGACATGAGCGATGTGTGTGTCTGCGACTGCATCTGTATGTGATTGCGTACAGTATGCGTGTTTGGATATGGGTATCAAAAGGAGATTCGATGCCCGTTTCTTTGGGTACGTCTGTGTGTGAATATGTATGTGTACATGAATATGTCTGTGTTTCTGTGTGTGATTAAGAGTTGGGAACTAACAAAGTAAATGTGCTCAAGAACTGCATTTCAGTTGGGATGTTTCTGTACTTCAGCATTTTGGTAGACATCTCTGCTTTTTCTCCACATTTCTCAAAGATATATTGAAAGCTGTGGTTACTACAGAAGCCTAGTTACTTTGAGGATTTCAATTATTACCTCAAACACAAGATAAAACCTTAAAATATCTAAATATCACCAACATAATCATTTTTTCCTCCGTCCATATTTAATTTTTTTCCATCCTCAACTGATTTGAAAACAGTTTGGGAATTGAACGAGGCCCAGCAGGACGTTAGGTGTGACCATGACATTCACATTATATAGTAAACAAGCTAACGGCACTAAAAACAGATTGGAAATGTGCAACAACATTTTCTGCCGACACTCGATATCTAACAAAAGCCAGACACTGTGTTGAATTAAGTTGCTGTGAGCTGTAAATTCACCACTTCTAAGCAGAAGGCATAAGATAACATTATTTCGGAGTCTGATCGGACAAAGCCTGTCCTCCTTCAGGCAGCTACCTGCCTGTACGCAGCTACCTATATCAAAGATCAGGGTGAAATGAGAAGCGCTCACTGTGCAGCAAAATCCAGGCACCAAAAGGCAAAACAAAACAAAACAAATAAACATGACTGCTTAACTTGAAACAGTCTCAGTCAACTGAGAGGTCTCCAACTGATGATTGGAAACTCCGACTTGCAGGGGGCAGCCCTTATTTTAATGTCCTCCTCATTCACAATACTCTGGTGACAAATTATATTGTGAATGTAGCTCTCAAATGCATTTTGTTGTCATTTCTGTCTATTTCTTTCTAACCTGCAGAACATTTATTCCAGACATTTGCTATTATTTCCTTCAGAGTATCTCTCATTAATATTGTTGAAACCTCCGTATTGACATGCCAAGTACAAAAGCTTGACAACAATAACTAAAGGGGGCGGGACTAAGTGAAGGGTCGACTGGAAAATGCTTCAATTTTGTGACATCTTATAGACAAACGAATCAATGAATTCAATCCTCAATAACCTGTCTATTACTAACTAAACCTAATCTTCTGCTTTTTACACAGTAGAATTTAGACTGACTTCAGCTAAGGATTTGAATACTTCTTCCATAACTGGTGTGTGAGTTTGCATGTGTCTTGTGTTACTGGGCAGTTTGCTTCTCTCTCTTTGAAGTGTTTTAGGCCAAACTCCAGAGAGTCTGAGAGTGCAAGCAGACAACAGGAGAGATAGCCTGAGATAATTACACAGAGATTGCTTTTTTTCTTCCTGCTAAAACTGCTTTCAAAGAAAAGAAGCTTTGTTGCAACAAATCCTCAATATTTAAACTTTCTGTCTTTCTCTCCCTTCATGCTGGAAAACCTGAGTGCTGAGAAAGCAGCCCTCCTGCGCGCACATAAAGTACGCCATTCATTTACTGGCTCTGTGTCTCTGGATACCCCATAATTATGATTTAGAGCGATGCAGAGATTGTGTTAGTGAAATGTGTTTGCTTAGGCAAAGTGATGCAAAGTCCATTTTTCAAAAGGATGCTTTGTTGCCAGACTTTGACATGCTGTTGTTCCAATGTTGTAAGGAGGGGGAAGCGCCCTGTCATGCAGCTCATTTATAAAAGTGTGGAGAACCAGAAACTCGCTAACCGCTAACTCCCCCTTTTGCGGCGAGGGAAACAAAAGAAAAACAAAACACTAAAGGGATATAATGCGATCATGTCATTTAAGATCACAACTTTGTATAAAACTCAGCAGTCTTAAAAAGGGATTTTGTTTCTTTTAATACCATCTGTATGTAAAGTTTGAGGCGGCATGAACTTGTGTTTTACTTTCAGCCCGATAAGTGATGACAGTGTCGAACGTGTTGGGACCAAACATCCTAACAAATGATGTGCTGAAAATGATGTATCCATTTTATGAGTCAGCTCTCCATCATCTCTGGTTTTGCTGCACTCTGGGTCATAAACACACACACATGCACCTACATACCTATTCACAGAGTTCCCCTATTACTAACACTTCCGCTATTTTAACTGCAGAGAAGGCTTGCTAGAGACAATATTGCAGTGATTACCCCACAGCTGAAAGCCATTGGAGTGAAGCGAAGAGGAGAGAGTGCTGGGTGGAGTGGGGGGGTAGGTGCAGAGAGGAGGGTATTGGGATAAAGAGAAGCAGAGAAAGAAAAGGAAAGTGAAGGAATGAGAAACAAAGGTTTAGAGGGGTGGGAGGAAGGGATAGAAAGAGAGATAAAATGTGTATGATAAAGAAGCAAAAGACAGAAACTGAGAAATCAGGAGAAGACAATTTAAAAATAGTTTCACTTGGCTCGAAGCCTGGAGGACGAGGGCCAAAGTGAAAGGCATAAAATAGAATGCGTCTGTTCTCATCAAAAACACTGCAGATGTTCGTCTTTTGTCCATTATCAGTTTGCCCTGAAGAAATAAATTACCACAACAACAAGTTAATTGGTACAACTGTTCCTAACATCTACTTGTGTGGGTTTCTTTATTTTTCAGGACAATATTTGTTTTCTGAGGGTTTGTGTTTCTCATCATTCCTTTCCTGCCAAAGGAAGAGAAATAAAAGAAACAAAATAAAAAATAAATAGAGCAGCGATGCGGATGTCCAAGGCAGGCAAAGAAGTTGTAGATTGAATTTCAACTCCACAGAAAACTGAGAGGATTGCATTGCGAGCGTCCAGCCTTTTTCCATTTATATGTATAAAAACAATTTTCTTTTGGGAATCCTAGCGCCTGGCGCCAGCATAACCTCTGTATAATAAACAGTGCTAAATAATTTGGATGTGAAGGAACCTTGGCGAGGACCAGAGCCACGGCGCAGCGCTAAGAACACTTGAGTGTGAGTCTTTGCAGGAGAAAAACTCCTTTGGTGTAGGGACAAGTTAAGTTCTCTGTTGGCAGCGGTACTCAGGTAACATTAACACAGTCTCACACACATAGGCCTCAGGTCAGCTGCTGAACCTGCCACCACTGTCATCTCCATCCTTTATTAACATTAATATGCAGGGTGACAAAGGTATGGAGATCATCTTTTGTGAAATAAAACTAGTCAATGTATTCCTGGTGCTCTACTTAAAATATCTGTATCATTCTTCATGAAATCCTGCAGGACTCATCAATTTTAACTAAAAATTGACATTAAGAGAAAGACAGCTTTTAAGTTTAAAGATCAACTTTGAGATCAATTAGCACTGTGCCTGTGTGTGCCATGGATTTAAGGGTGTATATTACTCCCTTTTGGTATGGCATGTACAGTTTTCAGATTGCTGTGGTGAGCACTTGTCGCACTCATGCAGTATGCTGTCTTAGAGTTAGGGTGACATACAGTATCAGGTTGGCCAATATAAATACTGCAAGGAAGAGCCTCAGACTCAGTGGGCAAGAAGAAGGGAAAATATGAAGTGATCAGATGAGCTGAATGCTTAATTTTTCTAGGTAAAACTGCATAAAAACTGTTAAATTTTAGAAAATTAAGTGTAGTCTTAAATAAGTATGACACAGCTTAATGAGACTGGGCTGTTTATGCTGTAGTAAGACAAATACATTTGTACAAAACTGGTGGACCAGAGAAACTGAGAAAAGGGCTGCGGACTTTGATTTTTCTCAAAAGGGAGAAAACCTACAACTACCAGAATGCACTACGCTGCATTGGGCCGATAAACGTTCCCGCTGATGGGTGATGTAATGCGGGCTTCTCTGTTTTGACACAGGTAACAATATGACAGATGGATGGTAACAAAAGATCTCAAAATACACTCAAACAGTTCTCTAAATTATGTTTTCTGAAGACATTTTAGGTGAGAAATAGGTAACAGTAATAAACTCTTGGTTTATATTTGATTAGCACGGCCTAGTTTTACTGTTTCATCCAAGTTTGGTCTGAATTTCTTTACTCTTTGTGTTTGTGGTGGGTATGTGAAAATATGGAAGCAAAAATCTGTAGTTCAAGTAACAGCCAGTGAAAATCCACTGGATAATGTGAAATGTGTCTGCGAGCAGATTTGAGCCGAGAGATGAGCAGGGAGATTTGGGCACTGGTAAGATGGAGAGAGGTTTACCATAGTTTATTTACACATTGTACCCACATTGGTATGACACATAGCGGGTCTGCAATCTGTATCCCTTTAAAGTTGCATTGGTTGGATTTTTTTGGCCACTTGGGGGCAGCAAAAAAGCTTAAAAAATGCTATTTACACACAAAGCAGACATGAAGAAAAATTAGCATTTATTTTGAGTGGTTTTCTGCAACCCAGATAAACACAAATATTCACTCTCCTTTTAGCCTAAGTTTGGTCTCCATTAACTCTTGGAAATATTATCAGGCTCTTTAGCTGCTACATGTTTTACTTTCTAAACTTGCTCATCACCTGGACACAAGTTTGGTGAGAGCAATGACACTGAAATGGCAGATTCAGGTGATAATTGTAGTAGTAGAAGCCCCCTTTCACACACAAGTAATCATTTGATCCAGTGCTCATATAGAAATGATGATAATGGCTATTTTAAGTGAAGGATGTGAAGGATTCTTCCACCACTGTTGTGCTGCAAAACATATTCTCGTCCTTTGTGTAATTCCACAAGCCCCTCTCCTGATGTTGTCTTGAATCATGCAGCGTCTGTGCCGTATTGTCCTAATTATGCTTTGGTTACTGGAAGTGTGTGAGCTGAGACTACCGGCACCGCTGTGGCTCTAATCAGCTCCACAATGTGAAAATACAGCGTCACCACCCTGCAGAAAAGACTCCAAACGGTTAGCGTCACCCTCTTATTGTGGTTCAATGCTTCACAGTGCACTTGAATGTAAAATGAAGAATGGATCAGGAGCGGTAAAAGCACACTTCATCGCCATGGTAACGAGTTTAGCATGCAGCTCTGTTGTACTTGGCTTAAGAGTGAGCGATGGACTAAATGGATGTGAATGTAAATACAGTGTGGTGGGATAAGGTGTTGCAGGAGCATCTCTCGAGGGGCCGAGCGGCTGTTGTTGAACAGATATGACAGATTGTGGTGGGTAAAAATTTACTGATACAACCTGAGGAAGGACTAGTTCGAGTTTTAATGTACTTCACGTGGACTAGTTGAACATGTCGCTGGATACAAAATGGTTGATACAGCTTGGTGAGGTTAGTTTGTGTCCATGACACAGGTGGTGGATAGTGTCATATGTGACCTCGGCAGGTTTCTACAGGAACGTTTTTGAAGCTCAGTCCTTTTGGTGAAAACAACCCAGAGGAGAGGAAAATTTTATCCTAGACAGTAACTTATCAAACAACAGCACAACAAAACAGACGTGACAGCCATGTCAGCAACAGAAATAGAAATCCCTAAATATGCAACAGTCTATAAAGAAACCTGAAAAATTATAAATGCTACAGAGCAAACTTTCTTCTAACAAGTAGCTGGACAATGACAATTATTTCAGTTGACTGACAGCTAATCGCTAGGTTGGGCAACTAGCTTCCAAATAGTGACTTGAAGTGAAGCTGTGACATGAGCATTCTGAATCAGGTCTAAGTATATCAATAACCATATATGATCTCCTATTAATTTTGTGACAGAATACTTTTTGTGTGTGTTTCTGGTTTCCTTGATTGTGGTTGCTCTGTATTGAGTGTGTTTCTCATGGTTTTAGAGAAAGTTCCCTCTTGTGACCAGGAGCGACAGAGCGCACTGGACGAGGCTCGGCAGAATCCTCGCGAGGCCATTTTCATTCCAGACTGTGGGCCTGGAGGCCTTTACAAACCGGTCCAGTGCCACCAGTCTACAGGCTACTGCTGGTGTGTTCTGGTGGACACAGGGCGGCCCATTCCCGGCACCTCCACAAGGTAATACGAGTTTACAGAGATGGCACTTAAAGTAATGTTTGTTCTTCCAAAGTGAAAATGGCTTTTTGATATCCTGGTGACAGGACAGGTGGAATACTTTTGTTGGTACCAGTGCTGTACAACACATTTGACAGCACAAGCAGGACTGCATATTTTGGTGCCGTTACTACCGTTTGTGCCGTTGCTACAGACATACAGTAGTTTGTTTTAAGGTGTTGCTGGCAGTTAAGACTGTGAATTTTATTTTAAGAGTCTACAGCCATAGCTAACATGCTCAAAACAATAATGCCTACATGCTGATGTTACCGTATTCAAGTTTGTTTACCATCATCTTAGTTCCACTTGTTAGCATTCTAACATTATCTAACTAAGAGTAAACACAACTATGGGTGAGGCTGACATGTATGTCCCTGCAGTATATAGTCATAAAGCAAGGTATCTGACAAAGTTAAACTTTGACTCAACGATGCCACTAGATGAAACGTTATGGGATCGCCACACTTATTAGATTCAATTCTGAGAGGGGAAATGAATGCCTGTAACATACGAATGGCAGTACTTTTTCTTTAGAGAATCATGGCGTTTTCGTTACCCTAGAATGAGCCGTTAATATCTACATACAGAGCAGGTCCTCCTCTACTGAGATTGGCACATTGCACACTGCCATTTTCTACAGTAACCCAGAATGGACAAACTAGACACTAGCTCTAGTTAGGGCCATTCCCGTTTTTGCATCAGCCAGTGTAATAAGAAGCCTCTCCACGACGGGCAACACTGGATATACACTGATTTTGTTAATGTAAAACTGCTTTATTCTGTGTATTTACTGGTTTAAATCACTGGTTCTTTTGTTTTGGAGAGGAGGAGACCTATGTGGATAATTCGGCTCCCGTTTAAAACCTCCTGATTGTCTTGATCTTAAGTTAACAGAGAAAAAAGGTGAGCACAGATTAGCTGGGGCTAGACTAACAGCCGTCGCCACTGTGCCAAACAGAGTAGGAGAAAAACTGATTTGTGGCTTGAAACTGCTTTATTTGGTGTTTCTCTGGTTTAAATCACCCATTGTTTTGTTTGTTTTGAAGAGGAGGAGACCTCTGTAGATAACTAGGCTCCTGGTTAAAAACCTCCTGAACAATGAACACTGAAGGAATTCTAACCAGGAGAAGTTTCAATTGGTTGCAATTCTCACCGCTAGATGCCACTTAATCCCCCTTAATCATACACACTGTTCCTTTAAGTACAGTTCAGTACAGTAGATGTTGAATAGCGAAACAATGAAGTTTAACCTTCTGGTGACGCTAAAGGAAAAGTCAGGGATTAATCTTCTGGGAATCATGGATATCTGTACCCAACTGCATGAGAATCCATCAAATAGTTGTTGATATATTTCAGTCTGCACTAAAGGGATGGCCTGACCTACAAACCTACATCAATATTCATAGAGCTAATGGCTGACAACTACTTTCACTGTGAAACCCTTAATTTTCTTAAGGAATTCTGGATCCAAGCTGCTGCTGCTGATTTCAGTTGGCAATATAATTAGCTTCAGGCCCTGATGGGAAAATCATTGAGCTGACCATAAACACTCAGAGTTTGGTATGACGTTTGTTTTCAGTGCAGTTGCTGCTGTTTATATTGCTTTCGGGGAAATGGCTGAGGCACAATGGGTTTTTTTTGGGGGGTTTTTTCAAGAGGTGAATGTCCCGGGGATGGAGACAAAAATGCTGACTAAATGATGCCAATTGCTCATTTTGGTTGTTTAGAATCGTTTCATGATTTTTATCTATAATGTGAATATTACAACTTAGAACACAGCGACAGATAAAGGGGAAGAGATTGGATGTTTGAGAAACTGTCAGCATGCAGCGGTAAATAGATGAGCTGTTTTTGTTCCTGAAGGAGCATCATTATTCTCTCTCCACAACAGGGATCATGTTTTACAGGATGAGGTACAGACGACCAGAGAGTTAGTTGGTGGCCTTGTTACAGATTAAATACAGGACAATGCAGCTTAGTTTCAAATAAAGGAGATACAGTGTATTTATAACTGACAGCCCCTAAAAACCCTAAAATAAATCATTTACACAGACCAAATTCTCCTCTGCATTTCAGAGATATTGAATTTCACCCTTGAGGCGATTATTTCTCCACATAAGAATTTATTGTATTTTGGACTAGCCCTTATGTCACTCGTCCCAATTTCTTTTCTCTGGACAGCAATGTGCAGAGTCATGCATCAGACATCCCTTCTTGGATCAGTGGCCCTGCAGACTGTGAAAAAAGAAATGACAACTTGCTTTTACTTTGAAAAAAAAAAAGAAAGCCAAATGAGACACACATGCTCAATTTTCCATCCTATTCAAGAGCCACTGATACAATAGCCAGGAGAAAACGAGTCATGCCACGGATAATGCTGAACAGTTTGTTATGGCTCTGAAACAAAGCTATGTGCACGTCAAATCAAATTTATTTATTAAGTCTTTTTTTAAAAAGAGAAGGTAATCATTGTCAATAATTCTTTACAGATCAATGGTGAATACACAGAACAAAGCCCAAAAACAATATTTTGTAGTTTTAAGATGTCAGAACAGCATGAATGTGTACGAGTGCACACAGTGAAGAGATTTGGAAGAGTTTTCATAATTAAGACACACAAAGATATTTCTTTTCCTGGTTTTAAGCTCGACATCAGATTGTTCCGAGGCCCTAGGGGAAAATCTTTGATGGTGTTTTTGTTTTCAGTTCAAGGCTTTTTTCTGATCAAATTTGTCACGAGCTTCTCTTTTGATGTTTCAGGTTTTTCACACATTGCTGAGAAAGCTCTATTCTTTTCTCCTTCTGTCTCATGCAGCCATGTTCCCACTGTCCTCTCCTTTCTGTTTAACAGGTACCAGACGCCCGAGTGTGACGGCGCTGCTCGATCTCGCGTCTCAGACACTGAAGATCCCTTCCAAGGCAGAGACCTGACAGGTTTTCTCCACTTTTCACTGCAGTAACATTCCTGGATTAAATATATTGTCTTGTGTCAAACTTCATATTTAACAAATGAGGATGCTTAAATATTAAATAGCATCGAATATCCATGAGCAATGTGTTTGGCAAACGTAAAGCCATCTCCAATACTCAGTTTAGATGAAGCTGCTGGAGTGTAAATGTTCCCAAATCCAGTCAGGAGCAGGACAGAGCTAACAATGTTACCCTAAACACTGACGGCATCCAGGCCCAGTTTCCAAACAACAGTGAAATACTACACAGTGCCATGAATGAGGCTTTTTTTTAACATGGAATCACACAAACTGGTTGCAGGTAGAAGTAACGTTAGGTTAATATTGTATGTAGCGAGCCAGTTAGTGAGACAGGCTGAGTTTGGCAACCTACACTGAGTTTTTTTGTTTTGGAAAGGTTAAAAGAAACTAAACACCACCCTTCAAACTCTTTTCATACGGAGTATCTCTCTTATTACAGCCGCATGAACACCATTACAGCATGTAGAGAAATCCAAAGTTTGACCTGCTGTGCTCAGTTACAGTTGCTGATTGGACAATTGCTGCCAGGGGAGAGGTTTAGAGCAGTGACTTGTAACCAGGGGTACTGCGGCAGTTACCAGGAGCTCATGAAAATATTGTGGTGTAGCTCAACTAATCTGAAAACATTTAAATAAAAAATTAAATGGAAAATGGGGGGGAAAAAAAATAATATATATATAAATGCACAACACATCGTGTAGCAATGCGTGAAAATTAGTTAGCAAGCGAGCAGCGAAGTCTGAACAATTAGCTAACAAGACTACGTCAAGACAGAGTATATGGCTGGACCGTTTATAAAACACTAGATGGCTTCTATGTTGAAACAGGGACTCTTAAATCTTAAAAGGAAGTGGCCAGCTTATACCCAGTTACAGAATTCGGCATTCACCCTGACTTTTGCTTACAGAGCTAGCCCTGTTGTTGCGGTCCAGCCCAAAATTTCATGTAAATACATGATAAAATGAAGAACAGTAGGCTACACCAAGACAGCAGAAGGGACCTGCGTCCTCTAGAGCTGATCAAACTCCTTTCAAATTCCATTCTGGATTGATCACAACCCTCGTCTCCCCTTCTTAGCTGCATTCGGGGATGCACTTCCCCGCAAAATAAATGAAGGCTGCACAGCCTTCGGCCACTATAAGAGCCAAGCTCTACTGTTAATAGTCAATAATGATTAAATAAGGCCTTATATCATACAGACACGACTATCCCTCTAACAAATTAATGAGGTGATTCTCTCTTTTCTCAGCCAAAACTTCTATTTCCCCATCGGCTGGCTAATTAGCTAGCTAGCTTGCTAATTCCACCATGCTATCATGCCACACTGGTTACAGACAGTGAGGAATGCAGCAGTAGAAGACTGTCAGTGTCCATGGCTGTGTTAGCGCCTCTTCATATCAAAAGATCAACAGCCAATGGGGAATCACCAATGTCATCACACACTCCGACCAATGGGTGTGTCCTGTTTATGGCTTCGCCTCAGCGTTTCAGGCAAAAATAATGGATAAATGGTGAAAAAGTAGCTGAAAGTAATGAATATACTGTTCAAACAGTTAGCTAACTAAAAGTAATGGACAAATGACTAAAATAGTTACTGAAATTAATAAATATGCAGTTAGTTAAATAGTTAACTAAAAATAATGGCTGAATGTTTAAAATGGCTTCTGCCACCAATATACAAAGGCAAACGTAACCAAACTAACCTTAAAGGAAAAGGCCACTTTAGAATGAAAATACAGACAGTACTTTCTGACCCTCATGCCGACAAGAAGTCCAGTGTAGTTTTTAATCCACAAAACTCGTTCGGGGTATTGGAGGATAACAGCTAGCTGGAATAACAGCTACACTTGAAGTGCATGGAACCCACATTTTGAAAATGTAATAAAACTCCACTAATGCATTTCAAAAACGTCAGAACGGCCCGTCCGTCGTAATCCAAGTGCCCTTAAGCCACGGCATGCAAAATTGACTTGAAATGACGTAATTTACTCCACTTTTATAGCATAATTTCTCACCGTGGTCAGTTAGCCTGCCCTGCAGGCGTGCTGTGTTTACATGGCAACTCGCGCAAGACTCGAGAACTAGCACTACCACAAGCCATCAGCTAGTCTCGTCTTATATTGTGAATGGTGCAAAATAATATCAAATTAATGATAAATTCAAATAAACACATTTGGAACCTGATAGGTGGTGTACTGAAGGGGCACTTGAGTTCATCTGACAGAGCTGCAGGGATGCATCTTAAAGAAAATGTTGGGAACCACTGGATTAAAATGGTCAATAAAGAGCATTGTAGGTCAGGGACTTAGAAAGTATGTCTGTTTTCATTTGTTACAGTCAGCCTCACACTAACTGACCAGATAGAGGGTTTTGATTAAGAACTGACCAAACCACACTTTGTGGTGTCGGATTGCCTGGCAGCAAAGATCAGAGACTCTCCTCTAATCCAGAGGTCGTAACCCCGGCTCATTCTCTTCTGCCCTTGTTACTGCTCACTTACGTTTGTTGCCCCTCTGTTTCCCCATCATTTAAAGTTGCATTGTAACTCTTATTTAATTCCCATCTGGTGAGTTTACAGAGTCAAGCATGACTCCTGACTGTGCAGCAGATGTGTGGCATGTTTTATGGAAGGTGTGAGTGTTGCGGGGTGTGGTGGTGAGGCTGTGGGGGGGCTGCTGGGGGTGTTGGAGACCACAGGGTGCTGAGTGGAGATATTTTTATGTACTGTAGAGGGATGTTCTGAACCACCACAACAAAGCACAATATTTCATGGTCATCCCATCAAGGCGAAAAGAGAAGAATGCTTGAGAGGGCAGTCTATTAACAGCATGGAGCTACAGGTTCAATCTCACTGTACACAAAGTGACACAATACCACCTCTGTCAGGAGGAGCAGGTAAGAGCTCTTCCCCCGAGACCAAAGGCTCGGATCTGTTAACTTCCAGTTCAGTCGGTTCAGGAACTGGATTTTATTCAAAACCTTTATTAGGAAAAATCTGTGTGAATAGTTTAATCTTAATTAGTAATCTACAAATAATTTGACATTAATGTATTGTTTGGTGAAAAATAATAATTTTGCTTCCATTTATATTGTCTCGTCAAACACTACAAAGACCAGGACTAAAATGCAGCATCCTTAATAATGTTTCTTATGCTTAAAGCGACACTTTGCACAGTGGTGAAGCAGCAGTTGGAAATAATTTTAGCACCCACCATTTTTGTAATGTGGTAACAGTAAATTGCACCACACACTAAAACCCAAATTACACTTTCCACATCTATGAAGCAGTGACGGTCTGAGTGGCGTTTATTTTGCTAATTTTGGTGGACTGTTTGTGCTGACAAACTCTGCAAATGCAAAGATGTGACATTTATATTTGAAGACACCCGGCGCCGTATGAACACAACTAAATATCAGGGATTTTATGTTGACCAAACCAGCTGCTGTGTGATCAGTTTAAGAAAGAAAAGATTTTATTGTTGGTGGACCCAGCTTTATGAGCTTTGTAGAGACTTCTTACTTAGAGTTGCTCGGCAAAGAAAGTCCTCTCAGTCGAGCGCAGATCTCCACCAAGCAGACACATTTCGGCTGCCCGAGCTCATCGCTGCCACTCTAGACAATTCGCATAATTCCAGCAGTGCTGTAATCTCTCAAGACAGATTCTGCAATCTACATTGTAGAATCTGTCGGCAGCCCTGTGTGAAAGACGACTAGAGAGGGGGGGAGGGCGGGGCTTTGAGTTTGAACGATGCTGCGCTTTAGCCAATCACAATGGAGGGGGCGCGGCCGAGACGTGCAGGTGTCCCCAGGAAATGTGTACCTACAGAAACAGCAAGCTCCACGTCCATAGCGACCACTCCAGTAATGCCATCTCGTCAACGTGAAAAAAAAAAACAATTTCCAGCGGATGTCTGAGTTACAACATGATTGAGCTAACTGGAGTAGTTTCATGTCGTATCCGGCAACGGGAGGCTTTTAACAGATGACGTCCTGATGTTAGCTTTGCTAACTGTCCCTGTCAGCTGCAGCCACTGATGCTTTCTAGACATCGTGATTTCCCATAACTGAATAAATACCACACATAGCAACACAAAACTGCTTTGCTAGCTCAATTATGTTGTAACTAAGATATTCACTGGAAAAAATATTTTATTCACGGACCGTTTATTGAGTTATTACCTTATTTTTAATACAGTCTATGGTTATAGACAACGCTAACGGCTAACGTTAACAGCTAACGGTTAGCCCAGCTAATCTACGATAACCATATTAATTACGTGCACACAGAAATAGTAACGTTTGTTCAGTCATTGTGTTTATAGACTTAACGAACATCAGATTAGTCTACACGGTGATATAGTGACGTGAAAAATGTGATATATAGCTAAACTCTGCTGGTTTTCTACCCGAAGTATTGTAAACAACACGGCGATTCCCTGGGGGCACCGCCGGAAGTGAAGGGCGTGAGGCCCTTGCACTTCCGGTTAGTCGAAAAACTCCGGGCTGTGCCTCCAGAGATAAAGGAAGAAAAAAAATAATTTATTTTTATTTTATTTTTTATTTTTTTACCAATGGATTTCCAGATTGGCAGTGCTGCAGCATGTTTCAGAAGATACGTTAAAATTATGAAGATGAATGTACTTTTAATGAGTAAAACACAATCACAAATCTTTGATCCATGTTTCCTATAACTAGACTTTAAACGATATTAACTTCGTCTATAGGCTACAGCACAACAAATTAGGAAATACCAATAGTAAACACGATTAAAACAGACAAAAGAAAGAAAGAAAGAAGCACAAATATCAAGAGGGAAAAAAAGACCAAATCAACAAAATCTGCAAGTCTTTGTCAAGACAGCAGTAGAGAACAGAAATGGGGACTAATTCATCTTGTACAATTAAGTAGGAAATAACAATTAACACAACTAAAACAGAGAAAGAAAGAAACCATTTAATTGCCCACTTACTTAATTAAGGTAGAAGCACAAATATCAGGGAGAAATGACCAAATAAAATCCCTGAATCAGGCAGACAAAATGACCCGCTTATAAAAAGCTCCCATTGTGGTATGACGCCGTGCAGCAGATGGAACAAAACCAGGTGACAGGTGGACTGTGGAGAGTTGTGGCTCCAGTTGCCTTACAGTCAAGATGGCGAAGAAGCTAACAAAACAAAAACTAATTAATCTCGTGCCTAACTGAAGTGAATCATAATATAGTGGGTTTGGAATTAATCTGCAGATGAGTTAAAAGTAAGACCAAACTTTTTCATGGATGTCAGTTCTTGAGCCACGAAGAAAGCCAAAATGTGGCCTACAACAGACTGTACGGTGTGTTGTTTTTAACCGAAACAATTTCCGAAAAACTTGCAGCGGGTTTTTCCAAGGACTGTAAATCACGGCAACCATGAAAGGTCCTTGAGCATACAGTCATAAATGTAGAGACATAATATTGGGATGACTGGTCCAGTAGTTCGGCAGACAAGTTGCAGACAGACAGATACACACACGCATGCATGCACACTCACAATCAACGCATTATCAAACGCATGGATAATGCATTTAAGGCGCTACGACAACTCAGGTGGGAGAAACTGAGAAGAAAAATCTCTATTTAAACTACTCACATGTAATAAACATTTGTAATCTGCGAAGATGCACCACAGTGAAACATTACTTTGTTTTAATGGTTTAAAAGCTAAAAATAAAGGATGGTAACCTTGTTTGGTGCAGCTTTAATGTGTTTTAACATCAAATCCAAGTGGCCCTGCACCACACTGTGCCCTTGACACCTTGCCACATAGGCAGCATACAACATAACGGCTTGCGCTTCGTAACACCCCAATTTAACACTTGGATTAAGGCGCAGCAAGCCAGTGCTTTCCCGAGCTTGTCGCGTCGTAGGAAATGCTAATTGGATTCACCTGGCAGGGCAGCGGACCACCTCCCACAGAACCCCCCGAGCCAACACAAAAGGAATGAAAAGACATGAACAGAGCGGAGAACAAGGAGGCCACAAACGCTCAGAGGAAGGGGAGGAGGGGATTGACTAAGAAAGCTTGAGCAAGGAGGCTGAAAAAAAAAAAAAAAAAGAATGAGAAGATTAGTTTACTATGCAGCTGCGTTTGAAGTTTCCCTTTAAGAGACACAATTAGGAGGGAAAAATTTGCACTGGTTTAGCGTGCTATTAAAACCATACATCTGGGCAATTAAAATGAGCTACCCAAGGTGTTCAGAATTGTGTCATAAAAGTTAACAGGTCTGCGCTGCTCAACAAAACTCTCTCATCACCACACACTTCTGTTCCACCTCTCGCCATGTGCCGCAGCTCTGCTTTTCTCAGCTCTTACAAAACGGTCTAACTATGTATTTCTCTTCTATTGAAAATACATTCGTAGTGATTCAGCAGTAATTGTAAACGTAAGCCAGTTAACAGTTACACCTGGTTTGTTGTTAAGCCATGTGAAAGTTTGCCTGCTTTCTTTTACAGTGTAACAGCCGTTTTCCGTTTGACATCTGTCACAGTGGTTCACTGGTGTCGAGGCAGTAGAGGCACTTCAGCTTCACTGCGCCATAATGACTCAAATTATGTGTGGAAGGTAATTTTGGTGTATTTTTGTCTTTGATTTGTGCCAGGCTGCCCAGAGGGGAAGAAAGTGGAATTCATTACAAGCTTGTTAGATGCCCTCACCACAGACATGGTGCAAGCCATAAACTCACCAGCCCCCTCTGGTGGTGGGAGGTAAGTAGAGTCATGTACCACTGAAGACCCCAGAGTCTTGTACCTGAGCAGGACAGCTCATGGCTGATCGTTCATGGAAAACTTCCACCACCTCTGGTTTTTCTCAGATAATCCTTCCCTCTGGTTTTCTGAATTGAATGCTAATATTTCATCTCTGACACACACACAGATATCTTGGCACAGACACTGACAGGGTTTGTGTTCACTTTCCATCAATGCTAGAACTTTATACACTGATGGGACTGGAAGGTATTTGGGATTAAAGCTGTCCATAATATGGAGTATGTCAATGCACACTGAGCTTGCCCGAATCCATTCTGCAGAGCGAAGCAGAGAATTGATTTTAAATTATTTTATTGCAAGCTGAGCTCTCATAACATGCGGTCATCTGCCTGACGTATCCAGTTTCACACCTTTAGATTTTTATTTATTGGAAATCAACATCATGAACCATTCTTTGAGTGTGAAGTAATGTGATCACATGCCGAATATCAGTGTTTCATGCAGGATTAGAATCTTTTATCAGCCTGTTTTAAAGGCACATTAAACGTGTTATCTTTTATGTATTAATGTGAACGTCCTCTGTATTTCCAGTTTATTCTTGTGTGTATGTTGCACTATTGGTGTGTTATAGCTATGACTAATGGTGAAACTGTGTTTATCTTTTGAGCAGTTTACATCAGATGTATTTTGCTACTTCCCTAATCATAGTCAGGCTGGGTGATTAATCATATGTCTTTTTTAATTACAATTTTGGCTTAAAATGATAATGAAAACAAGATAATCGAGTTGAAATTATTATGAAATGATCATTCCGTTTCACAATCATTTTGGCTTGCACTCCCTTCCTTTACAGCAGCATGCTCAAAGTTGCCAACTTGGCGACTTGCTCACTAGACTTTGCAACTTTTCTTAGACCCTCTGAGAAACTTTATTTCCAAAAAGCAACTAGTGACAAATTTAGCAACTTATCAAGACCAACAGGGGAAAAGTGAGAAATAAAGTATATTTAAATATATTATGGTTCAAAAATATACTGGAATTCATTCCCATGCATGCTGCTCAGGATGATCACAGTCCACGGCTCTTTTGTCAATAGCAGGGAGTCTCTTCCTCTCCTCTTGTGTTGTGTTAATCTTTAAATGTTATTTATCACATCATTTATCAGATTTTTTATTTGTTTTTAATTAGAATTAAATTCAAGAAAGAAAAAAAGGCAAAGAGTTCAACAAATGGGCGTTTCCAAAGTCAATGAGTGATCATGTTAAATAATTGTGATCTCAATGTTGACCAAATAACTGAGTGTATTTTGCCATAATCGAGCAGCCCTCCATTCAGTGTGTTGAAACATTCATGTTTAACCTCTCCATCAGGTTTGTTGAGCCTGATCCCAGTCACACTTTAGAGGAGAGGGTGGTGCACTGGTACTTCGCCCAGCTGGATAACAACGGCAGTCACGACATCAACAAGAAGGAGCTAAAGCCGTTTAAGAGGTACCTGAAGAAGAAAGCCAAACCCAAGAAATGCGCCCGCAAGTTCACCGACTACTGCGACCTGAATAAGGACAGAGCCATCTCCCTGCAGGAGCTGAAAGGCTGCCTGGGCGTCAGCAAGGAGGGTAAGGAAGGCTGGGGAGAACTTGATGGTTGAGAGTGTTAGCAGGGTCATAGAGCAGGGTCATGACTCCAGTGTGACCTCAGGCCAGCTGGGAAAATCTGCATATAGACTCCTGTCTCCTATAACAACTAGTTAGAGATGCCCCTTGGTACACAGATCTCATGGTCTACAGCTCAACAGCTACTTCTATGAAAATAAAACAAATGAAATCTCTCATGAAAATGTCAGATTTAGGATTTAAGAGAATAAAAGGGGTGCTTGGTTGTGTCAGGATGACTAATTTCCATGTGTTTTTAAAACTGCCAAGTGCATAAGTGTAAAGTATAATACACAGAACCATTTCCATTCATTCCCACATGAGATTTTTACTAATATTTTCATCATGTCATCGGTTTAGAAAGTCAAGTCATTTAGAGGAAGGGATGAAGTATGTGTGGTGCATGTGACAAACAGATGTGTTGGCAGTCTACATAAGGTGCACTGCTCCACTTAGCACTCACTGATGAATATTTAGACTAGGCTAATGTATTAGTGGATCCTCGGCACTGTCTGGGCCGGAAAACTGTAACTACTCATCATGAGTATACAGACTGGTTCTAATAGAGATCATTAACAACTGTCAGAGCTGCTCACAGTGAGAGGCTGCTGCCAGCTACCATCCAAGTGTTAAAACAGCCAAGAGAAAAACTAAAATTAATTTCTTAATAGTTAGGAGATGTTCAGAGGTTGTAAAACACATTTAACACACAAATGATAATGTAAACTGTCACAATGTCGACAATGATTTTTTTGCAGGAGCTGTATTGACGCACAATGATGCTATATTTAAATTGTACTATTTTTATTTTTATTTTCTTTCATGGCATATTTCAAGGTGACTTAAGAGCAAGACATCCACCTCTCTAACCTTTGTTGTTTTTCTTCTGCAGGTAGCTCAACAACAAGTGGCAGCCAAGGGACAAGGCAAGGGACAAAATTGTTCAGTAAGGCAAACTAATATGCTTTCACTAACTCTGGCTGCCTCCGGCTCTGAGCGCTGTAGTTGGCTTATTGTGTAACACATTAACATGCATATTGCTGAAATGCGTACAGCTAGTTGACACAGCAGCACCTGATATACATGCAAAGCTTTATGTGATGAGCACCGAAAATTTCAGTTTGAAGTTTATGTCCTGATGTATCTGTATGGACGTGCAGTAATGCGTGGTGTGTGTTGTTATTAGCTGATATTTTAGAGGGTGGTTCAGTAAGAGTCAGATTTTGTCTCCAGGGAGTGACATCTCATCTAATGTTATGATCATTAAGACAAAAATGACATTTGTGGTTTTATTCTGATTAATAGGCCTGAAAAACCTGAAGCCAGCTCTTCAGATGACTTTTACAGGGTTGGAACTCACACTTATTTGCATTTCATTGGTTAATCTGCTGATTATTTTCTCCATTAATCAATCATTTTGTCCATAAAATGTAACACAAAAGTGAAAAATGGGGTAGTGGAATAATTTACTAAAGCCCAGTCTTCTTTTATTTGAGCATCCATCCAAAATCAAGCTATTTAATTTACCATCTTAAACGACAAAAAGCAAATCAGCAAATCCTCACATTTGAGCAGCTGAAACTGCAGGATGTTGCTTGAAAAATTACTGAAACGATTATTTGAATAGTTGCCAATTAATTTTATGTCAATCAACTACTCAATTTTTTCAGCTCTAGACATTTGTGACATCTTTTTCTTGTTCCTACTTTAATTGAAACAACAAGAAATTGGCTCAAAGAGTCTAAAATGCAACAAAGGAATCATCATACATTTTGCTGATTGTCTTTATCTTTTAGACTCTCCTTCTTTTCTTAATCTCTTTTTCGATCCGTCAGGATCGCCCCCCATCAAGAGATTATTGGTCCCGTTGGTGCTGTTGACTCTGGCCACTGGGCCGGTTCAGCACAACATAGCACTGAGGTCATGTGTTTACCCTGGCGCTGGCCCGCCGCGCCTGGAGAACAGTGGCTCGGAGCGGGCATAACGTCAGGCCTCTTGGACCCTGGGCACAGCTGCCAGGATAAACAGCCACAGTATTGGAAGAGCAGTGAAGGAGGCTCGGCCGGTTGTTTTCCCTGTGGTCACCTAATCTCTCACCTCCATGCTTAAGAGCTGGAGGTAAACGGCCTGACAGCTTTATACGGCTCCTCATGCTGCCACTCAGGCACTCTGGGCTAGTGATGATTGTGGAGAGAGTGAGGTATGTAAAGAGAGACGGAGACAGAGGAAGCTTGCATGAAAGAAGCAGGAGTCTGTAAGAACATATGGCAACATTCTGCCTTGACTAAGATAGACGGCCACTGTGTTCAGGTATGCCTAGCTGATCCTCAATGGCCTGGATCCCTTTAAGTCAAGCTGCCGTTGCCAGACGTTAAATCTCATCATGCTCTGTCGCAGCTTCGGATCGTCACTGGAGTGTTGTTGGACATATTTACAGTTTACAGTGTGTGCTTTTTGGTGAAGGATTGTAAGCATGTGGGGCATAGTGGAGCACATCTGTATGAGGCTCCTCGGTCTCGACATGTTGGCAGCAGCGAAGGAAAACATCTGAATACCTTGTGTGAGTTTTGAAGTGCTGCAGAGGGTGGCATCCATTCTCTGGAGAGACTGGAATCCTCATTATAGATGAGATATGTAACAGAAGCCCAGGGCGATGAATTTCTCTTCTCACAGTCGGGCCACTGGTTAGCAGCAGGTCTGGTGGTTCGGCATTATGTCTCCTTCACTGTGATGAACAAAACACAAAATGTTTCACTGTTAAACTTGTTGCAATGGGTTCTGACAGCAGAGTTCATGATGTTCTTTTCAGAAGTCTTAATTCCATTTAGAAAGACGTAAACATATTTTTGAATAAGTACAAACACATGCGGGTGTGCATGTACGAATGATTGCACGCACAAAAACACACCAAATATGGGAAAACGCAATTATAAGATATTAGAGGATCTGTTGTGAGTGCTTACAGAGCTGTTGTTGAGCATGAGTGGTTGTAAATTTTTTCTGCAACACACAGTACGTCCAGTACAATCACAGCATGCACAACTTCAGACTGAAGTCGTGACTTTACACGGAGGTTGAACGATGTACAGTTATAATTGCTGGTGAATGATAGAAACGTGGAGTATTCTTAAACTCTGGGTCAAAAATGGACCAACACAAAGTTTACCGATAATCATTTATTCAGGAAGTCTCGCTGAGATCAAGATCTCTTTTACAAGAATCTAGAAGTTTACATACTACATACCACAGCTCAGTCATCACACACACACACACACACACACACACACACACACACACAGACACACACAGACACACACAGACACAGACACACAGACACACAGACACACAGACACACAGTGAGGTGTATAGTACAAGGACCAGAATTCCCCATTTTAAAGTTGTTTTGAGGAACTTATCCAATCTGTCCTGTGATCTGGTGTCATGGCTTTTCAGTTTGAGCTTCACTAAGGCTGTTGCATATCTCGGCAACTTAGATAGAAAGGACTTCTAAATGAAACACTGGTATGCTGGTGTTTTCTAGAAGTCAGTGTAACATATAACTTCTTCACTCACAGCTGTCTTAAGTAAAGAATTGAATGGGATTGTGATAAATTATCCAGTGGTTTAAGGGTGGTGGCAGAAACATGAGCATACAGGTATCTACGTGATCCAGTGTAGATAGTACAGTGAATTTGTTTTTCAAGAGAAACGAGCTTTGATCCTGTTTGATCCTGTCTGTCAGTTTTCAAGCCAGGTGTTCAACCTGAGTGTTGTAGGCCAATAAGAAGACGGAGTAAGCGACCTTTGAAAAGAAACATTTCTTCTTTGTGTTAAGAAAAGAATTTCAAAATATTTTTTTTCACAAAGCAACCAGAAATCCAAAGTTCGGAGCTGATCTTCCTCTGGTGTATTAAAATATTGTCTGTAGAACAGATGTAAAGCTTCAGGTACACATGCACTAGTGTTGTCACAGTACGATACCAGTGACAGTATCACGGTTCTGAGTAGTATTACAATACCACAGCAAAAATGAGGCAGATGTGCCTTTTAACATTTATAAAAAGATAAATCACTTTTCTATAATACATCCATGATATTTCAATGGAATAAATTACTTATTGACTTATTCATACTTCAAAAACGGCATCAATAAGTGATTAACATAGGGGGGATCAAAATAAAATAAATAAAATCAAAATCAACCAAAAATCAACCAGCCACCCTCCTCCCCTGACAAGTTAAGAACAGTCCCTTAAGTGTGGTGAGGTTTGTGGACCGTTAACCTGCCACAAAGAGAGAAATGTGAACGGCTCGTTTCTCCTCTGACACGTCACATACCTGTGTGCTGCCATGGCTCGGCTGTTCAGGTACTGCTAGGCAGTCATGACACCAACAAAGAGGAAATTATTAGACCTGGAGCCGGGCTTCTCGGTCGCCGGTAAACCACGTTATCTTGCGGTGGCTATAGTGCTCCGCTGTATTCCTGTCTGTGACCCCCGTTCAACCCACAACCGGCAGGATTCGCCTTTCATTTCTGCTGCTGGTTGAAATCTGTATTCGCACAGCGTGCTCCTGAATGATTTCTTTTGCTCGTACAAAACTATTTTTAGTCGCAAATGCGAGTAAAATGCTCGCACCATAGAGCTCTGTGGAAAACAAATCACTGTAGCATATATAAACAAATCTAGCCTACAAGTAAAAAGAAATAAAAAATAACTTTCACTGCCTAAAGATACTCAGTAGCTCAGCTAATACCTGAAATGTCACTGGAAAACAAACCACTGCAGCAGCATATTGAGTGCCAGGTGGCCAGCACGTGCCGTTATTGGACGGCGCATGGACACTCACCCTCTTGCGATTGGACTTTGAACTTACCCCACAGTAGTGGTACCGTGAGGTACCGCAGTACTACGGTACTCCAACATTATGGTATCATATGTACCGTGGTGTTTAAGTACCGTGGTCTACCATCTGTACCAGTATACCCTGCAACACTAACATGCACTAAAATCAACTGCTCCTCCATATTTATCATGGACTGATATTTACAGAGGAAATTAAAAAGATATCTGCCAGCTGTGATTCGTTGTTGCATCAGTGTCACTCTTGCTTTTAAGACCCGCCTTCTGCGCATCTACATTGACAACAATGTAGTGTGCAGGCAAAGCGGCGCAGCATGTGTTTGAGTCCTAAGAAATATCGCCACCTCTTCACTGAAAGCATTCAGGGGCTGATCACCTGTCAAAGGTGCTTTGAAACTTCCTGCACTGTTCTGTATCTGAAGGTGGACAAAAACAGTCAGATATGTCCCGTCTGCTGTTCTCTGTCATACTCCTCTCCTCCTTTCTCGTCTCCTTCCCTGCTCTCTGGTCTCTTCCTCTCCTGTTTGTCCTGGCTGTGTCTGTCATTAGGCAGGAATGAAAGGAGGGCATTATGAGGCAGGCCTGGCACAGAGGCTGCAGGACCATTAGAGAGCCCAGAGCCCCGTCCTCTCAGAGCCAACAGCAATTACTCCACACCACTTGTGTTTTAATTACTGTGACATCAGCTCGACACACTGTGCTGCGTTTAAGGTAACAGCGGTCAACCGAGAGGGCTGTGACAGTTAGATAAGCTTCGCTTTGCTTACCGTCACTACTTGTTACCCTGGTGATGAGTTGACCAAAAAATAATCCTTATTTATGGGCTGAGGGTAAACTCAGGGCTGTGTATCCACCTCCTTAGCCGAGCCCTTCCCCCCCCACTTGCAACCATGTGCTGGTATACCATGATTCCCAGCTCTTGAGCCAAGCGTCTTTATTGGCTGGTCCCAGGCGAGGTGAGGCGATTCACTGTCAGACAGGATCTGCTTTCAGCTCTTTATCACAAGTGGGGCCAAGGTGTCCAGGGAGAGGCAAGGCAGCTTTGTGTTGTTAATGGCACAGACAGTGTCCTCAGTGACTGCGAGGAGAAGAGGGAGAGGACCATTCGCTGCTCTGGAGCCTGGTAATTGCAAAGTCGATTCATCAGCACCACTGTGGCTCAGCTCCTCACAACAGAGACATTTATCTGAACTAAAGAGAGGAACAGCATGACTTCACTGCAGAGAGCTATCAGGAAATATTGTGCTGTTGCATAGTTTAACAGGTAGAACATGCCACTGGTGCTGCCAAGGTAAAGACTTTATGACAGTGAATGTAGAAAAATACTACAGTTCTTGTTATTGAGCTGCAACTTCTTGCTTGAAGGTAACTTAAAAATCCATTAACACCAGAGAGGCCAAACTTCAGTCAAGGAACAGCTGGTCTGAATCTTAGAGCTGCAATACTTCAACATTCAAATATCTCTCCATGATTTCTTTATAATCTGTATTGACCTAAATTAATGTTGCAAGACATGAGGATGCAAATGTTGACAGGTCATTCCTCCTGTCTGATGATATGGGTCGAGCCAAACAATCTACGTAAGTTCAGTCAGGACCACTTAAGTCAAAGAAAACTGTATTTGCATCCATTTGCAGTATTATATTTGGCGGTATGGCTCTGTTCTGGGGCCCCTCTGCCTTTCCTTGGGCGTATGCAAAAAGCCTAAGGCAGAGAGAGCACACCTCCCTGCCCTTCCATGCGCCTACATGGAAGACCTAAGTCAGGGAGAGCAGCAGCAAAGACCCTCCAGAAACAGAACAGAGCAGCATCAATGACAAACAGAAATGATATTGATAAGTCAGACACAGCATGAAAAGGAGGAGCTGGGGTGGAGGCGAGTTGCAAAGCGGCTTGCAGAGGAAACAGCAACAGTAGGCAGGCCAGAGCAGTTTAAACAGGATCCTCTGAATGAGATTTGCCAATTTAGTTGCATACAAAGGAATCGTGATCTATCAGCTCATCCATCTGTGGACTGGGCTGCTTCAGATCAGCTGATGTAGCTGGGATGTGAGCTAAGCTTCACACCGTGTCCTGCCTGAACTAACGCTATGCTCAATATCTGGCAAGATTAATGTGAAATCTGGGATGACCTTTAGCTCACCTGGAAGAGTGTGTGTCCTGTATAAGCCAGGTCCTCTGCGGTGGCCAAGGTTTGATTCCAACCTGCCTCCCTTTCAATCCTTAGCTGTACTGTGAAGTAAGCACACTGTTTGCCACATCTGCTGTTGTGGTGGCACGTCATGTAAACCGCATCACGTCTTGTACATTGAGTTTTTGCTGTTTGTGTTTAAAGTAGAAAAAAGAAAATATTTTATGAACTGGGTGGATACAAGTTGATTTAGTGTTGTGTTTTTGTAACAGGCAGTAAAGAAAAATCAACATTTATTTATATAAAAATGTCAACAGTAGTCACCTGCATCCTACTAGTCATGGTAGAAATAGCTGGTCATAACATTTTACCTCATGCACTTAAAGTATAAAGCACTCACTACAGGACTCACTCACATGGAAGGTAATCTGTGATTTATGGAGTGCTGGAGGGTTTGTGATGCTTTAAAGTTTGAGAATTCTTGACTCTGAAGCAAACTCAGCTCCTGAGACTACAGAAGCTGAAATCAGCTGGACTTTTATTTCATGGCTAACATAACCAGCACTGACAGAGAGTGCACCTGCACCTGCACATCCCCACCCCCACCGGCTGCTGTCTCACACACACAACTTCATGTAGGCCAGTAGAAAGTCCAGACACAAACTGCAAACTCAACCCTATGCATGCGTGCAACATACAGATACATGGAAAGACATACAATATTCACACAAATACAGCCCCATCTCAAATGCACAAACATGTAAACAGACATACACACTCAGACACACATTCACACACAGCCGGAGCTCTCACAGAGCTCAGGAGGACCTCTGCTCCCATCTGACAGCCATCTGTAAGCAATCTAAGCTCTTTACCCATCTCCTTTCCTCCAAGGCCTCTCCTCCCTCCCTCCCTCCCTCCCTCACCCACTCATCTGATTGATGAGTGAGCAGTCCATCCCTTGTGCAGCACACTGACTGTCCCATGCAACACGAACGCAACACAACTTCAGAGAGTGTTGAGTTATAGTTTGGCTGTAACATAACGTCACCACATGTGATGGTGGATATGGGTGCAGGGTACAGCTGCTTCACAGCCAAATTTAAGCTATTAACCACTGACTTTATCCTGTAGAGGTGACTTAAAAAAAAGTCAAGATAAACAGATGGTAAAGAAAGCTGACATGTTGCTGAGGGAGAGAAAAAATAAAAGTGACAAACTGAAATAGATGAACATTTTCACTGTTTTTACTTAAGACAGTAACAGACTTTGCTCCATATTGCATTTTTAATTGTAATGAACAACACGCTAGATGGTAGACTATTTTCAACTATAACGTTACCTTTGCCTCTGAAGTTAGTGATTTTAAGTTAGTTAATTAACTTTCAGAATTAGCTTTGCATATATTGTTAATAGTATTTATCATTCATTTTGTATGATGAGTTTTTGATCATTTTAATAGCGAGGTTAGTCAGTTAGCTTTTCTAACCAGCTACTAAAACAGAAAAGCATTGTCAACTTCATGAGGGCAGTCAGCTCTATGAACTTTTACTGCTCGCTTTCACAAGACGCAGAGTTTAAAACAGAGCAGTAGCAACCTATGTTAGCTAAGCTCTGAAAATCAGGCTGACATTGGTGCTACACTGATGCTGTGTCTCAAATCGCGTACTTGAGTACATTTTAAGTGCGTTCACACTGAGAAGTATAGAAAAATGCAGTGCACTATGAGTACCCGGATGGTGCACTCAAAACTATCAAGAAGTTGAGTCTGGAACTATGGACACTTTTCGCCCTCAATGGTTGCCATCTTGGCTACTTAGCAGAAGTGGAGGGACCACTTTTCAAACTGGAAATGGCGGCCGAGGACTGTGCGACCGTGAATGTTGCTGCATTGTACAAAAGTTATACATGTGTTTTTTGCACAAAGCACAACTATACTGTTGTCGGGTATAAGCCAGCAGTATGTTTATTGGGTTCATTTAGCAGTCTGTAATGATTTGGCACCGCGGACGATAACGCGAATGCTAATGCTAGTTTGCTAACTAGCTAACAGCTGCACATTTTGACGTTGTGGCAAACAGTGGCGGTAATGCTCCACTGGCTGGTTACATTAAAAGAGGAAGAAGAGGTCGAAATTTGGGGTCGTCATTTCCGGAAAGTGCACAACGGCCGTGTTTGGTTTGAGACAACACTACCCTGTTGAAATCTGCGCACTACGCCAATAAGTACATAGTGCACATAGTATACTACATGGAAGTGTACTAACGGAAGTATGTGATTTGAGACACACCAAAAGTGACTTGTTAATGCTGCTAACCGTTATCCAAGACAGTAAGATGGTTACGAAAATGATCAAAAGCACTATAAACAGGTGCCCAGTAGATCAGTGGGTAGGGCGGGCGTCTAATGTATAAGGCAATGTCCTTGCCACAAGGCTGCAGGGTCAATTCCAACCTGCTGCACTTTACTGCATGTCATCCCCCCTCTCTCTCTCCCCCTTTCATGCTTAATCTTGACTCTTTCTTTTTTTTTAATAAAGACAAAAAAGGCAAAAAAAAATAATCTTAAATAAATAACACATACAACGAATGGTAAATACTATTAACAATATGTACAAAGCTTACTTTGAAAAGAGAAATATTTAACTTAAATGGGCGAAAAAGCACTGTCGAAGGCAAAAATGTTACTGTAGAGCTGACAGGAAGTAAATAGATGTGAATTTTCAAAATGGATTTACGTCACACTACATTGTGGAAGTTGAGTGACTTTTAATAGAAGTGATATATATAGAGAAAAAACAGCAAGGCAAATAAAAATAAATGATGAAATAGTACATTTATTTTTGGTTCTTAGCTAAATAAAAAAATCGCAGTCTGGACTGGAGTCTGTTAAATTATTTAACTTAAGGAAAATTATGATGATGACACATGGGAGAAATATTTTTAGCTGCAGAGGATGGATCTGCTTTCCATATGCACAGGTGTTGTCACTCAGAAACGCAACATTTTTACTGAACTATAATAGACGTTAGATACATTATTTAAATTGTGTGAGAGTCCGTCTAAGTGAGCTTCTGCCTGTGGAAAGATGCCATCGTCTGTCACGCAACAGCTATGTGTGAGAGCATCTGCATGCTGGACACTAAAACAGATGAGTGAATACATTTTCTTTTTTTCCCCCCTCTGTTGTGCGCCTGTCTCTCTTTCTGTTCGCAGTAGGTCGTCTGGTGTGAGAAGAGAAGGATCCAGAAGCTGAGACGAGAGCAGAGGGCACAGAGGGAAGGCATCTGTACGCTTGCTGACAGGAAAGAGAAAGATGGAGCAGAAAAATTAGGAAGTTCCTGAGTTTCAAAAAAGTGAACGGAAAAACACGAAAACGAAGCGGCGCCAAAATATTTGCACTTTCTCCTCCCTATGTTTGACATTTTATCTGTTTGTACGTGTGTTGTTGTTTTTTTTTTCTCTTTAAGTGACTGAAAAGGTCGATGTAAGAATGAGAATATATTTGTAAAAAGATGACAGGCTCACCACTGGAAGATGTGCATGTTACCACATTTCCCCTTGTGTTTCAGTCTGCTGTTGTGATTCGTTCTGTCCTCACATCACAGGAACAGGCACTAACACACATTTTATGGCCATTAAATTAAGCTTAAATCTCCCCCGTTACAGATAGCAGCACACAGGCCAGTGGTAACTCACTGAAGAGGAGCTTACAGTGAGTCACATTCAGCCCAAATGTTGCTCGATGCTCAAAAGAGGAGCTAGACCAATCTAAAAGAATGTGTAATGTTGTATGTGAGCATGCAATATTAAGTGAACGGCATGTATTAGAATTAAACTGTGACCATTAAGTCTAATTTATCAGCACAGAATTAGCTGAATGAATCCCCTTGCACTGCACAGAACTTTCTAGATACATTAACATTTGGCTTAAGAATCTGATCTTTGTGGACAATGTCTGAGATGTGTTACGTCTGTATTTTGTTCAGTACATACCAGTGTTGGGGAAAGCTGTAAGTACTGAGTTACTTACTACACAGTTACTTAAAGGTGTGCTATTTGTACAATCCAAAACCAATGCAAGACCATTATGTTGTATGTAGTTTGTAGTTTTTTCAGTTATTAGCATGTTGTCTGCACAAGATGCCTTGAGGTTTTTACTTTTTCTACCTTTTTTGTTCATAAAGTTTGTGCTAACAAAAAAATCAAATAATAATAGTAATAAAAAAAAAAGAAAAATCAAATAGAAACAGATTGTGAGAACTGAAATGTGTAGCAGCTGTCAGTAATTACAAAGGTAATATGAGTACTTTTAAAGTCACACATCCCCCCCCCAACACTGGTACAGTACACACACAGTCCTAGCAGTGTACTAACACAGCTTCACACTGTAACACAAAGCAGGTTTCTACATGCATGTGACAGTATCATATTAAAGCTGCATTAATTCATTTTTTAAACACATCTCTCTGAATTACAGTTGCCTCATAAAGTTGTTATGGCTAACATGAGTTGCCTCCTTACAGATGGAGCCAACAGAGAGCAACATTATCATCCCAAGTCCAATATTGAGCTCTTCTTTTTTTTGGTCTCCACCAACTGCTGAGGGAAATATCCGGTTCTTAGGCTGATAAACGCTCCACTACGTTCACCAACTAATTGCTAACTGTCTGTCTGGTGTTTGGTGCAGAGCAGGTAGCATTATAGCCGGTTTACCATGGCTTATTTGCCGAAAACCGCTATAAAGTAAATTTAAAAAATGAGTTAAAGGTTCTGTATGTTACTTTTTACATGTATTAATTGTTTCTTTTAATGCCAATGGGTGACCAGATTATATGTTAACTTAAAGACTGAACCTGGTTACCTGTGCATCAGTATCTAAGGTTAGCTAGTGCAACCACGGGCTGCACTAGCCAAGTCTTGTCTCATTTGTGGTTTAATACACACTCAATTCAAAATTCAAATTCAGTGCCCCTGTGTTAAAAAGTCCTAGAAGTCCTAGAAGAAAAAACTGGCATGAAATATATTGTGTTATTTAGATTTTAGCAGGCCAACATTAGCTAACATTAGCCTGCTTGCTAATGCGGGTGAATTGCTAGCTAGCGAACATACCAAAATATTGTCTTGAGTGAATAATCTCAGCTACAGTTTTGAGACCCCAGAGGCTGGTTTGCAAATTACTTTATCAGGTTACATTATGAAGCAACCAACACCAGCATAGCTTAGTTACAGCTAGCTAGACGGCCAAATGAGCTACGCATTCTCTAAGCTAAGGTTAGCAAGCTAGCTGTGACTTAGCTATGGCACATGGCTCTGCTGTTGGTTGCTTCGTAACGTTACCTAGGAGTTTGCAAATGGCAAGCTAGTTAATATCACAGAGCCAACAAAGGAACATTACAGACGGTGACATTAGTCTAAATATGATTGTGATTTATTTTCCAGCATTCCATGAACATGATGCTGGGCAATCATGTTCACTCGTATATGTCACGTCACTGTTTTGCTTGCTAACGGCTACATGGTGGGAGCAACAGGATGTTGACTGCAGTCCACTTAACGGTCTCAGAAAGAGGTGTCATAAATTGTAATTTTCTGAAAGTTACATACAGAAACTTCAAAAGAAACACAGAAAGAGCGGCTGAGTTGGGTGATAATTCTCTGGAAGTTCGTCTGTAAGAGAGACCTCTTTTACAATCCATTGAATCCAATGTTAATATTTAAAAAATATGAATTAATGCAGTTTTAAGTTCAAACCACAACGGAGGCCATTGATTTACACATATTTTGTGTAACTCTTTTGTTCTATGTGTAATGTTATGTCAAGTTATAAGTCAGTGTGCCTAGTTTTATTACTCTACTAAGTTAATGCTTTTCTACACAATCAAACCTGACAGCTAAAAAGTATTTCCAGTATGTTAGTGGTGAATTCTGCATGTTTAGATGTTTTCCACAAAGTGTTTAGTGATTGGGCTCTACTGGCTACCTTTACAAACAACATTACCTAATCTCTGACAGAGACCCCCTGGTGGGGATTTTATTTTTCCAAAACACATCATAGTCCAGAGAATGACTTTTTAATATTCTTATTAGTACCAGGAAAAAAAGAGGTGGCACAGATGACTAAACCCAACCAGTAAATGGAGTAAGGTGTTTACATGGCTCCGCATCCCGTTAATATCAGCCCATTTCAGCTGTCATATTCACGTTTATCCCAGTCATTGTAAACAAGATGTGGCATTTACAAATGCCAGTTCCTAAAATAAATATTTGAGTCTCCCCAGTAATATCGGAGTACACTTTGTGCATGTAAACACATTCACTGTCTGCCCTCAAACAGTTGATGTCAGTCCTGCTCTGTGAAACACTTACCACCACACATACTTGGAGCTTTGCCACCTTAAGCAAGACAATGCAGTAAGTCTTTAAAAATATCCCCCAGGGTGTCTGATGAAGAGGAAAATGACAGAACAGGGAGGAAAAACACTAGAAAAGGACCTTATGAACAAGTTTTGGAATGTAAATAAAATTTCTTCCTCACATTTGGGAACAATTGAGTTTGAAAATTGGAGATTCATGAGTTTGCTATTGTGGTCTGAATGCTTGTTGTGTATTTGTTTTGAGTTGTGTATTTCTTAAGCAAAGTCCCAAGAGTCGCTGCAGTGGCTCGAGAACATGAGACAAAAAAAGGCTCCCATTGTAAATATGTACAATAACCTTTATTTGTTTGTTTGTTTTACTAAATTTCATTGTGGGGTATATGGGTGTTCACTTACTTCACTGTCATTCTGACTTATTGTAAAGAAATATATACTTTTCTGTTTACATCATGTCAAACATTAGGCTGTTACAGTAGCTAATTCACATCGTTGAAATGCTTAGACGAGACTGTGTTATAAGCTCTGAGCACTGTTTATTTTATCAGTGGTGGGTTTTTTGACTATTACAGCTTGTGTTTTATGACTTCTGTCATCACTATACACGGTCAAGAATGTATACAGTATCTATCTGGTGCTTAATCCACAACAATCACAAGTCCAGTCGGGTCTGATTTGAACCGGACAGTTATTCCAAGAATGAGAAAAGAAACGTCTCTCTTAGACGGCTGTGCAGTCTCTCCTGAGTGCCTGCTTCAGTCCAGGTTTGAACACTGGGCTTGTTTGTCTGCTGAAGTGCTTCCAGACGCTGCAGAGCTGCAGATCACATGAGAGATCTAAAACAACCTAACAGGCTAGTAATCACCGCTAATCACGATGGGGGACGTATAGTGAGGGAGGCTCGCAGATGACTGTCAGTCTGACGGGGAGAAGCCAAGTTTGTCTCTCTGCTGAGCGGCAACTTTTCCACTGCACAGCCCCAACAGGCTTCTCAAGACCATCTCAATGTGTTTTGACAATATTTCTTATTCATAGCTGAAGAAATTAGATCTGTTGGAAAACAAAACCCTCAGACATGTTGTCTTTGGGTGAAATTGGTCAATGTAAATTATGTGGCTTGAGGTGCAGCTGTTTGGCTAAGCAAAAAAAACAAAAATGCTTTTCCACTTTAATATAGGTCTCATTTCCTGAGCTCTCTGAACCTGTGTCACAATAAACTCATCCAAGACAAAACAATAGAGGGGAACAAAAAGAAAAGGGGTGTTTTTTAGAGGGCAGCCTGCACTGATAGAGTTTATGAAGTGCATCTTGGCACACAGCAGCAGCTTACACCTGGGTTGTATCACTTTTCTGGGTAGTTTGTGTTTTTTCCCACCCGAACTGAGACATAAATTTAAAGCGGCCATAATGAGAAAAAGGTCTGTAGATGCCCTACAGTCACAACAACTGAACACACCAGTTATTTCACACTTGCAGGACTAAAATCGACAATTTAAAATTAACACTGCATCAAATGATATGTGAAATGATGTAAAAAAATGTCCCCTTAACTTGATGGAGCTTTATGGTGAGTTTCAGCTCAGTGTTGCAACTTTACTGTTCTGGTTCACTTTCACTGTTCTCATAGCGTCGTTTTTGACTGTAGCAGGCGGCTGCATCCATTGCTGGGTGTGTAAATAAAGTTTTTGCAAACAAGTTCACTAAGGTAATGATATGTCGGTGTTTTGTTCACAACTAGGGTTGCCAAACTCCCGTAAAATACCGAATCATGCCGTACTGACATGTTAAAGGACGTGCTTTGTTTGTGAATCAATTGAGTGCAAATCTACTGGAGAGAAATATTACAGGTTAGACTATTAAGACAGGGTGATCTGACTGAGATAGATGGAAACCCTCCTGATCTGTCATCTCTCAGCCTTTCTGTCATGCTATGTTCCACTACTCAATCAGAGAATGAGTCACAACCAATGAGAAGACGCTGTGAGGTGTATCAAAGCAACGCTGGCTGCTGGGAGAAATTTGCCCAGAGGGCTTTTGGCCAAGAAGGGGTTTCTTGGTTAAGGTTAGGCGAAAATTGCTGTTTGGGTTAAAATGAATAGATTTCTGGCAGAAAGCTCTCTCGGCAAACTTCTCCCATGTATCGTCGTCACTTAGGAGTGACGAGTGACAGCGTTGCTATGATATGCCTGACAGTGGCACAAGATTTTAAAAATGGCAACCTACGAGAGTAATCCACTGGCATAACAGAGATAACAGATAGAAAGAAGGGAAGAATGTGTAGCCTACA
The DNA here is from genome assembly GCF_006386435.1 of Epinephelus moara. Taxonomy (NCBI): domain Eukaryota; kingdom Metazoa; phylum Chordata; class Actinopteri; order Perciformes; family Serranidae; genus Epinephelus; species Epinephelus moara. The sequence goes on along the minus strand of NC_065519.1, from coordinate 7,045,209 downwards.
AGTCCAACTGCATCATCCTATTCACAACTCATTTTAATTCCCCCCAAAAGGCCAAAAACATCAGCTATTTAAGGTTTAACAACTCACCGTTTAGATCTAAATGTGTCTACCAGAGCACCAAAATCTTGGATATACAGTTGCCATCACTTATCTCTTGTTGGAGAATATGGAGAGAATGAATGTACACAAATTACAGGGCGACCATGCACCTTTTTGCAAGTATATAACTGTTTTGACTCAAACTGAAGGAGCTGTAAAAGCTTATTAATTATAAAATCCAAACAATGTTCAAATGGATTTTTCTTTTTCAAACTACAATGTTTCTTTTCCACTCGTCTTAACTACTATAACAACAACTATACAGAACTGATCCTGGTACTGTTTTATATCACATCTACTCAAAATACGCTCCATTAAGACTCAGTCTTGTGCAGTAGAGAGACATAGAGCTCGAGTACAGCTCCCTAGGGGGGTAGAAGGAGTTAAACAGTGACCCCTAGTGGTTAAGAGGGTTCACTGCAGACTGTGAGTTCACATGTTAGCCAGGTATGCACACACATACTGCACAGTATCAGCCGAGCCAATCGAATTCCATGGACTGGCAATAAATATTTTTAAAGATGGTTATGATTTGCAATGTTCTAACTTTAATGGAGATTGATTTGAGTCTGTTCTTACAAAGCTAGCATGAAAACTGACAGGTGACATTGTTTGAACTTTACAATTAGCTTAAGGTGGAGTCTCTGTTTGCTAAATAAATGATTAAGAATAATTTGCAACCCTGTTTTGACAGATAAAACCTGACTACAAAGCTGCACTCCGTTTGGCCCGTTGATTTGTGATGTGAGATTCTCTGATTTAGTGATGACACTTCAAAGGTGCGGATGTTGTCAGTGCATGATGGGAGGCGGAGGAGGGCTTTGGGGTGAGGTCGCCGGTGATGGGGGTGGTTTGGGTATGGGGGGAGGCAGGGAGGGGAGAGAAGGGTTGTATCACAGATGAAATTGGAGCCAAGAGGCAGCTGCAGTACATCTGTCTTGTACTGACACATGTGGCATTTGACTTCCAGTGTGAAGTTCAAAAGAGTTTTGTAATGACGCAGCTGCTTCGGGATGTATGTGCATGTGTGTGTGTTTTAGAAAGTGTGTGCTTTCTCCTTTGTTGAAGGTGGGGTGGAGGGTAGGCGGCTTGCCAAAGGGGTTTCATAGGTGAGGACTGGAATTTGAGGTTTTGAAAGTGATGTGTGGGCAGTACAGGTGCTGCGTAATGTTGTTTCAGGTAGTTTGTAAGTTGTGTTTTCTACATTTTGCACACCTATGACATGTCTGAACACTTAAATGGTACTACTAAAAGATTTGAACCCTTAATATGGTTTATCACTTCTAAAAATGACTAAAAATATACTAATCCAGCATGTCTACATTAAAGGATCTAGTCTTTGTTCACCAAAAATCTTAACATGTAGACATAAAGGATGTCTGTCCATGTAGGAGTTGCTCTGTTAGAGCCGATTACAATGACCTATTATTTTACATTTCCCACATGTTTTGGATGTGATGAGCAATTCTGTATAGTTTTTTTCCCTCCTTTTTGTGCATTGAAACACTTAGAAACAGATCAAACACCATTACAGGTAATTAGAGAGGGCAATTAGCCTGTGCAATAGCTAAACATTAGCGGGGGGGGGGGGGGGGATGACAGTGCACACTGCTCACCATTTGTGCCTGATGCCCTCTGCTCCTGCAGCAGCACCTGCCCTGAGCCTGCCAAGGGTCAGGGGGTTGCCTGCCAGGAGGCTGGGGCTCAGGGGTCAGAGGTCATGTTCCAGACAGGCGTATCCACACACTGATTGAGAACTCAGCTGCAGGAACAGAACTTGCAGGTGGACGATGCATTTTATCCCCCGATGCTAATTATGCTGTCTTTTTTGGGCTCATACATTCTCTACTGTGCTACAGATCTGTGTTAAATATATTAGGGGGGTTTTGTGGGTAGATTTTTCATCACAAACAGAGAGAATGAGAATAAGCAGGGGAACATTTAAATGGTAAAAAAATGGATAAACAGGGATTCATTCTCATTTACTTTGGACTACAGACAGATTCCATTTTACTTTGATGATTTAAAGCACAATATTTTACGTTCTCTGAGGTCTGAAAACAAATCGCAATAAAGAAAAGTACACAAAGTACAAAACAAATGCCTATAATGTGAAAATGATGACATCTGTCAGCACTTTTGAAAGTATCTCTCCATAATTTACAACATTAATAAGAAAGAAAGATTTAAAAAATGTGAATCTAGCGCAGTTTTATAGTGTACAGTTTTATGGGAGGTCTTCTGTTTTCTGTCTTCAACACAGCTCAAGTATTTCACATATGAGTCAGTGCGGCGCAGGTTTTTCTGTGGATTGGAATTATCTGCTTTTCATCACCTCCGGGCCTCAGGGGCCACTTACTATTCATTTGTACATATTTTACTTAAGTTTTATGATAAGAGATTATTTTCATGCACAAATGATGTGGTTTGTGGTGAGGCCGAGGAATGTTTCCTCACCCAACGTTATGATTAAGTTCATCTTTCTTCTCCATATTTTTATATATTTGGCTCGTGCAACTCGGCCGCGAAAAGCAGCAACTGCCCATTTGGATTTGATTAAGAGGCAGGTGTGTGTGTGTGTGTGTGTGTGTATCTAACATGATTTCATTTTGCAGAGTCACTTATAAAATGTATTTAACTAGTGGAGATGCCTTATGTACACACATGTAGCCTATACAGAGATGTGTTTAAACACACTAGCATGTAAACACACACACACACAAACGAAAACAGTCATTTGAAAAGACTGGATTAGATTAAACTTCATTGATCCATGTGAGGAAATGAAGAAACAGACTACAACAATAAGGACAGTGCGATTCATCAGCTGAAACTAAAGCATGAAAACCATAAAATGGAGGTAATGAGACCCACATACGATACATGGATACACTATTAAAATGTGCAACCACACAGGCAGAAACCACCCACAGGCACATAAACAAATTTACATGTAAACACAGAGAATCACCCTTAATAATGAACACAAATGATGATTATACAAGAAACGCATCAGGTCAGGAAGGCTTTAGCCATTAATGCGTCATCGCTCCCCCTGATGTGATCTCTTTGATCAGGATCAGTCTGGTTTGGGGATTACTCTAATGTCTGCATGTTGCTCCTGTCACAGCTCCAGGACAGACTGACAGATGTTGGAAACTGATACATTCAGAGTCTGAAGCTGACAGAGAGCAGGGAGCACTTTAGACCAATATTAAGACTGTTGTGACGGGAGGAGGAGGAGGAGTCATACTTCATCCTGGTACTGTCTGTTAAATCCTCGAGGCTCTAAATTGTCACAGCATTGTGTGATGGGTGTCGCCTTTTAAGTCTATCCTTAAGAGCACCACACAGTATTTCTGCCTCAGTCAGCCAATCCTGACCCACACTGTGCTATTAAGTATGCTGCTGCTGACATGTATCTCTGCAGTTATGATTTAATTTCTCATTACATTATATCACACATAGGTTCTTCATGTCATTCTGTTTAGGAATGAAACTGGATGAAGATTTATTTTCCTTCATAAGACTACAACAAGAGGTACAAAACCACAGATGTACTGTATGTGTTTAACTGACTCAGTCATAACAAGTATTACCATGGACAGAATCAATTTCAATTTGATTACATGTAAGCTATCAGTGGTGTTTAATTGTGTATCACCTGTAGCAGAACTGCTGTTTCAGACACACTACAAAGAACAGTGAAAGAACCTGCAAATTTACACTATTTTAATAAAAAAAAAACTTGGTTATTTAACTGTTACGGTGAAACAAAGTGGCCTTTCTGTGTTTACTTTTTTCATTTTACCAAAGCATGATTGTAAGAGTAGCACAAGGTTCAAAATGATCTCACTGTTTTTAAAGGTCCAGTGTGTAGGATGTAGCAGTATATACTGGTAGAAATAGAATATATCAAGTATGTTTTCTTTAGTGTTTAATCACCTGAAATTAAGAAGCATTGTGTTTTTGTTACTTTTGAACGAGCCATTTATATCTACATAGGCAGCGGGTCCTCATCTATGGAGATTGCCACATTGCATCACCATGATTTTACGGTAGACCAGAACGGACAAACCAAACACTGGCTCTAGACAGGGTCATTTGCATTTTTGCAGCAGCCATCATAGCAAATAACGAGAGCGCTGGAAAACATGGATTTTTTTTTTTTACATGAAACTGCTTTATTCAGTGTTTTTACCGGTTTAAATCACCAGGCTCATTTGTTTTTGAAGGGAAAAGACCTCTGCAGATTATTCAGCTCATATTTAAAAACCAAAAAATGTCTGGATCTTAATTTACCAGAGACAAAAGGTGCATGGCGCTGGTCTAGCGGTCCGTTTCCAACATGCTGAACAGTGTCAGAGAAACATTGATTTGTAATGTGAAAGTGCTTTATTCTGTGTTTTTGCAGGTTTAAATCACCAGGTGAAAATTGCGCGTGCCAAAGAATATTGTGATTTATAAAACCATGCCTGTCAGCGTGCATTTTACTCATTTACACAATCCATATGTGCAGGTGGTGAAGATGTACGTAAGGTGACTGATAAAGGCAGGGCGTGTGTGGCAGTGTGCGATTTTAAACTATTCTAAACTATATAAAACTAAAATCGTATATGGTGATATATTAACGGTACTGGAAGATATTATTGAAAACTGTTGATGCTATTATTTAATGCTATTCAATGTGTGTTCAACAGCCGATCACAAGTGTCACACTGATCCGCACTGATCCACACTGCCACTGGGGGTGGTGGATTCCACAATCTACCAGCCATTCAGTAGATTACCATTGTTTTTTTGGCTGGTGAGTGAAGCAAATCTAGCAGCTACTTGCCTATTTTACCAGCATGTGGCTAGTGGCTGGTGCTAATTTCCAACCCTGGTTATAAAAGAGACTCCTGGTCCATTTGTTGTGCAGAGAAGGAGACCTCTCAAGACAACTCTGCTCCTGGTAGAAACCTCCTGTTTCAATTTTGTTTTTAGTTCAATTTTGTTTTTAGTTCTTGGAAAGACAAATGGAGATGCACGTTCATCAGACACTCAAGAATTTCCCATTTCAGTGAACATCATCACAGGACAAGGTTACCCACACACACACTCGCAAACACACACACACACAGTTAAAGCACGTGGCTGTGTTATTGCCAAAATGCCAACTATGTGATCCAAATGGAAACCGGTTGCCATTTAGCCCTGACCTGGGAACAGTTTTGTTGTATCCGACAAAGTTAATTTGAGGTTTGGTCGCAGCTGATGAACTGATCCTCAGTCAGCTGAAGTTAACGACGTGGATCAGCTGGACCATGTGAACTAGAGGAGGCCTGCAGCCACCGTTCTGTCAGGCCTGCCCCAAATTCACCAGCTGGGTGCGACTTCATCACTAGACCCACTGGTCCAATGCGTGTGTGTGTGTGTGTGTGTGTGTGTGTGTGTGTCCAGTAACAGTGTGTTCTCTCAGGAAAATTTACAGTCATATCTGAAACTCAGGGATGGAGACAGGATCAACGTACGACACTCAGGAACGTTGGTGAGAAATTGATTAAAAGTATCTAGAGATACAGATGTTAATATAGATATTGATAAAGATGTAGATAACTGATATGAAGCTTTTTCTGCATGCTGCATAGTCTATAAACAGCCGGTAAAGGTGTTACTATATATTAACATATTATTATGTCCATTTTCAAATGTAGAAATTTTACTGCTTAGGAAGGAAAAAAACTCTTGACAGGTTCTTTTTACTTTAACATTCAATATGTTAATGTTTCAAAATCAGACCCTGTAAGTTACAGGAACAAATTTAATGAGTGGTCATTCACCTCACAGCTGTAGCTAAATGGATAATTTTTTGTTTTTTAAAATTTATATTCTGGACAAGATGAGCTGCCTGCTTTACTCCACACCACGGGTGAGTTGACATAAAAAGAAACAAAACAGTATGTTGAAGTATATAACTGTGCTGACTGATTTGATGGCTATGTGCACAGCATTTCTTGACATCCTTTCCTGTCTTAAAGGGCATACACAAGAAATCTGTTTTGATTTAACACGGCTGGGATTTATTTTTAAAAATCATAACTGAAAATTTACACCAAAAACATTTTCATTTATAAGTAAATGTCTATAAAATATTTTATAATTACATAATATAATAAGTCGTCTTGCTATATAATCACATATAGTGTCAGCATGTGTTAATGATTGGCATAACTTGGGTTTTTGGCAGTAAAGGAAGTAAGAAGAAGATAAATGCATGAACATCTTGAGGGAGTGATACCCCGACTCGCCCACACAAATGGCGCCACAGGAGGTTTGTTTGTTTTCGCCTTTTTTTTTTCTACAGATGATCAGACAGATGGAGGACTAACACTCACTTGTGCTAATTAAAATTCTGTGCGTCTTGCCAGTGTGTGAAAATACTGTGGCTCCTGCCACCCTTGACCTTTACAAATAGTCGTGGCGGGGTTGCTTATGTTTGGTGAAGTGTGCAGAATCAGTGAGCTCAATTCACACTTTTTCTCAATTAAATTAAATTTAAGAGTCTTAAATGTGTTTGATACAAGAGGGATTTACTGTGAGCAGTTTAATGTGACTTGAAAAGGATCACCAATTATTTCATTATTTCAGATAAGTTACAAATAAATGACACTAACCTCGACACTGTTGCAGAGCCATCTGACAGCCACACTCCTGACCTCCATCCTGGCAGCGGTGCTCGGCTCCCTGCAGATCGGCTACCATACTGGCAACGTCAACGCTCCAGCCAAGGTACGCAGGACAGATGGGAGCTGAGGGGATAGATACGACATTATGTTGGTTTATAGGGATAGTAATAGTTTAGTTTCACAGTTCCTGATATCAAACAATGTCTCCAAATTCCACTATTTTTGTGGTATTGTACCCTTTGAATTTGAGAGTATAATGTTTACAGAGAACATCAAGAAAGAAATGCAAGATCTTTCCCAACTCAGAAATACAATATTCCTTTATGTAAAATAACAGCTTAAAAATGAATTAAATGTACAAGATGGCCACAAAGCCCAAGCAGGGAAACAGTCAGAAGACAACACAGGCCTGTGAAATACTCGGTACAACACAACCCAAAATACTGTGCAGAGGAGGATGCTGGGATGGCTGACCACCAAACAAATATCTCACAGACTCAATAAAACACTGAATAAACTTTACAATCTCCTGAAACTGTCTGGCTCAGCTTCAGGTCTGGCTCCCCAGTGCGAGCAGGGTTTTGCTATTTCACAGGTGCATTGCACTGCTGTACATGTTTGCAAGTGAGGCAGCTCTTTGACATTTAATGTCCTCACAACACCTGACCCACAGAATATTTTGTCTGGATTACTTAGAGTAATACTGGCAGTAAAAGTAAAAGTGACTGATCTGCAAAGTCCATCACCAACAGCTGTTTTACAAGGAGCATTCATGTTTTAAATAAGTTTTACACAGGGTCAAATGTCAGTGATTGGATCACACCCACAGTTTGAATTTCTACTGTGTCTCCTGACGCTGATCGTCTTTTGCTGTTTAACTGTTTAGATCATTGAAGAGTTTTTTAACCACACCTGGAGAACCAGGCACAACCAGACGATGCCGGATCACAGCCTGACTCTCCTGTGGTCGCTCTCTGTCAGCATTAAAGACTTTGGAGCTTTGCTGGGCTCACTGGGAGTCAAATACCTGGCAGATTCTTATGGAAGGTAAAAAAAAAAAAAAAAAAGTTTAAAAAAAGTTATTTTTTTCATCATTTCCTTATTGTTTTTTTGTCCTTTAATTTCTCTCTTCTTCCCTCCAGACGTAACTCCATCCTAATAGTGAACTGTCTCTCTGTGGTGGGAGCGTGTCTAATGTCCGCCTCCAAAGCCAGCAAGTCATTTGAGGTTCTCATCCTGGGGCGCTTAGTGTTCGGTCTCTTCTGCGGCCTGGTGATGAGCCTTAATCCGCTCTACATCCAAGAAGTGTCCCCCACAAACCTGAGAGGGGCCTTCGCCACACTCAACCAGGTGTCCTTTGCCTCAGGCATCCTGGTGGGAATGGTGAGGACAGCGTTGGAATTCTTAACTTCTGACTGATGCTTGTTGTGCTCACTGTCTATAAGGTGATGGCAGATAAAGTGCAGGGTTGGATACAAAACAGCACTGCCATAGTCAAGTGTTGTTACTATGAGGAGGTGTACTTGCTCTGCAACAGTGTTTGAGTGGGTGGAGAACGTCAAGTGGCATCCACATGAATCCCAGAACCTAAGGTTTCCCACCAGAACATTGCACTGTAACGGGATGATCAATGTTATTCACTTTACCTGCCAGTAGTTTTAATATTTTGGCTGATCGCTGTATGTGAAGTCTTGCCAAGTCCTGCTTTGATTCATGATTGGCTCTTGTCTGGCTTACTTGTCTAACTTGGTAGAAGTCATGATTTGAACCAAATGGCCAAACAAGATGTAACATCTGGATACTAAGTACAACTGTCAAACAAGGTTCCTGTATCTGTTCCCTGCAGGTTGCTGGTCTGGAGACAGTGTTGGGAACTGAGCATAACTGGGCCATGATGCTGTCCCTGTCTATCATCCCGGCCCTGACGCAGTACCTGGTCCTGCCTTTCTGTCCTGAGAGCCCTCGCTACCTGCTCATCAACCGGGGAGAGGAGACCAAAGCAGAAGCTGGTGGGTCCCATGTTTTAGTACTTCATTTTAGGGCAACAGTCCTGCAGTTACCGAACTTTTATCATCAGCTTTTAGAGTCGTGGTTTCCAGAAATAAGAAAAACATGGAAATGCTTTTAATGCACCCTAGTATCTCAGCTCTGTGGATACACCACAACAGTCCCTAAAAAGAAGATGCTGTTTTGACACTACAGCCCTGCTGAGGCTGAGAGGCAGCTCAGAGAAGGTGTTCGCTGAGCTGGAAGAGATGAAGGAAGAGGCGGCCCACACCCAGACCGGTGTCACCATCAATGAGTTCCTCAAGAAGCGCAGATACAAGCAGCCGATCATTATCGTTCTCATCATCAACTTGGGCAGCCAGCTGTCTGGATTTAATGCGGTCAGTCTTGTGGAATTAAATTGTCATAACTTCTACTGGGAAAATGTGTTTGAGATGAATGTGAAGGCTTCTGACTTGGAGACAAAATAATTTTGCACAAACTGTGGTTAACTTCTTTCTGCGTGGATTGTTCACGGTCTGTTAAATATTTCACTGGAGGCACTTTTGTATTTATTCAATACATTATTCAGGCTTGGCACTGCTCTACTCCTATTCTGGGGCAGTGTCAGGACAATACCCCTGCCTCTAAAAACACCAAAAGATGCCCCAGTAACCCACTAAGCTAAAAGAAATGCCTGCTCTTCTCTTCCAGGTCATTAATTATTCCACCAGAATGTTCCAAGCCAAGTTCGATCAGGCCAAATACCTGACTCTGGGCGTGGGAGCTGTCAATGTGACCTTCACTCTGGTGGCAGTGAGTACAAAATATAGTGTTAATGTTTACATTTCTGCTCCCTATTTGAGCTAATCAATACAAAGCCAACAATCTCAAATCTACTAAATATACAAGTTGTGTCATATTCTGTAGATTTTGTCACAAACTGCACCAAAAGCCTTGGATTTAAATTTTAAGTTTGTTACCATTTCCTCATAAATGGTTTAACAGCTTGAGCCACAACAGGATAATGTTGCATTTTTGTTTAAAAAACGATGGGGAAAAAATGTGAGCAAAGTCGTCACTGTGTTTTTTTTTTTCCTTTCAAGTTCTTCCTGATGGAGAGGGCAGGAAGGAGGAGATTGCTGCTGACTGGTTTCATCTCCATAGCAGTGTGTAATCTACTCATGACCATAGTGGATTCTGTCCTGGTAAGATCATCTCAGTACGACTGTAGGATTTATTTGAACGTGCATAAAGAAAAAATCTATTGCACTTAAAATGCACAAGATATCTAATGTTTGACAAACCAGGCATAAACTGAACTTAAGTCTCCCATTGTTAGAACAAGAAACAAACCTAATTTTCAAATGTGTTTTTGAAAACAGGAGACACTATTTGATTTTAAACAAAAGACAGAGCTAATATCATTCCCATTTTGCTGATACATTTCAACATAAATGAACCCTAAAACCTACAATGACTGCCCTACATTTATCCCTCAATGAGAAACTCGTTTATCCACCACACAGCACCTGGTCCCAGAGCTGCGGAGCCTCCAAGTCCTTCTGGTTTTCTGCCTGATTTCAGCCTATGAGCTGGGCCCTGGCCCCATCTCATGGTTCATTGCTGCTGAGCTGTTCGACCAACCTGGCAGACCCATCGCCATGGCCTTTACCAGCATGCTCAACTGGGGAGGGAAGTTTGTTCTGGCACTCCTCTTTCCTCCGTTACTGGTGGGTTTATACTGTTGGCCCGGACGCTGTATGAGTGAATTAAACTTCAGGGGAAACTTTAGAGTTGGATTTCTTGCTTGCTTTTGCAAGTTCTCTTACACCTCAGAGACACGACTGTTAAACACAGGCTATAAATCTGTTCAATCTGTTATATACAAACGTACACTGTATACTGTAAAACAGACATAAATCTGAGATGTTTATTACGTATAAATCTATTGCTAACTCCTTTAACATCAGGTTGAAATAATAGTAATTAAATTAACAGTTAACCAGGGAAACATTTGGTCAGTACAGTGCTGCAGAGATGGCAGCCAACCTGAAACTACGACCAACAAACCAAATCAAACAACCTTTTTATTTTTCTACTTTCTTGTGTAAAGCTGTTGTACTGGCTTTTGTGTTTTTCTTTTTCTTTTTGAGAATGTTACTCTTCATTAACACTGTGTAATTATGATGACATTTCTTGCAAAGCTTTTCATCTGAAGAGACCATTCTTTGGTTAAATACCAGCCCAGTCGCCAGAAGAAAATGTCAGCATTGTACATTTCTGGAAAATATGAATGTTACATTTGCAGAATTCATACGAATCATATTAACATCGCCAAAGTTACATAGCATATGAGCTGACTTTGTCGTCGGGGCTGGAGGGGACACAGATGGCGTGTGTCACCGAGGTAAGATGCCTGCCAAGCAGTACTGCAGACCTATATTCAACAAAACCAGCTGTTTTTTCAGTGAGTTATTGCTGTGTTTCAAGCAGCTTTTCAGCCACCAAATGTAGGGTTTTTTAGGGACCAGTTGTTGTTTTTCCACTAGGGACAGTGCAACAAAAAGCATCTGTTTTTACTGAGACACAGCTGCTTTTTAAGCGGGGATTGTGCCCCCAGAACCTAACTTACCTAACCACACATGAAACACAGTGTTGTTGAAACATAAAGATTTGACATTCACACTACAGAATAATGTTTTTTTTTAAAAGGCAATTGGGCTGGTAAACACAGACCAAGAGCCCAAATTAAATTAATACCTCTGTCTGGCTCTCCCACACACAGAAAATATGCGGTGCGTACGTCTACCTCCTCTTCATGACCGTGGCTCTGGCTGCCTTCACCTTCACCTGGTTTCGCCTCCCAGAGACAAAAGGCCGCACATTCGATGACATTGCAGAGGAGTTCAGAGGAGCCGAAGGCATCCCTTTGCACAACAAGACTGGATTCAACACTTTCACCTGACTGACCTTTTAACTCTTCGCTATTGTCAGACTGTTAAAAGGGTTAGTTAACCCCATTTACCTACATGTTTTATAGGGGGGGGGGATCAATGCTGCATAGTATCGCGATATTTTTGTGTGGCAATATGGTATCATCACAGCGTGCCAAGTATTCAATATTTCTATTATACAAATAATTAATATTACAAATACAAATTAAACTTTAGGTAGCCTACTAGAATATCGCTTATTGTATGAAGTTGACTTGACTTGGTTATGGGAACTGAAAGTGTAAACTGACTGATATTTACACTTTATGTTTGGAGGCATTTTGTTACCATTGGATTGTTATTTTGAAAAGAGATGGAAGTCTTCAGAGGGACAGACAGAGGACGCTTACAAAATGTAAAAAAGTGAAGAAAATCTGCAACACTGAGGATTAAAATTGGATTTTGTTTACAGAGGTTTATGTGGTAGCTGAACTATCTTCTGACACAAAGAGCAATATGACATGCTGTGCTGCCAGTGACCACAAAGTTATTGAAAACGTTCCTGAAATTCTCAGGATGCTCATTTGTTTCATTGGGTTCAGCTGAAAAGTGTTTTCTAGAGATGTTCCAGAAATGTTAGTTTGTGTCGCCACCACTTGATGTTATGTGTAAATAAATATTATGTCATGTGAGTCAAGATGTTTTCATAAAACTGAAATATCTTTGAAATGTTAAAACTGCTGTCGTTTGGGGATCTTATCAGATTAAAGAATTTAAACACCGCAGTGTATTTAATATTGATTACAACGTATCTAAATTATACAGTAGTTGTGCATTTCGATATACAGTTGATTGGCAGCTGAAGCCAACAGCTGTTCCTGATCCCCCATCGGAGCCGTCCCTCCATCGAACAATCTTTCCTTGAATTTGGGTTTCCTGCTGCAGACACAGCAGCCTTCCACTTCTTTATTGGTCTGTGAAATCTCACATATCTCTGAACTATGTGCACTTGTAAGATGTCTGTGAAAACCAACCGCAGCTGTGTGAATAAATATTTCATCCAATATGATCTACTGTGACTTGAAGGAACCGCAGAGGGAGAGGAGCCGGGAGATCAGAGAGCAAGTTTGGGTTTTAAAACACCAGGGGGCAGAATTAAATTTACATGTAAATTACTGTACTGGTTTGTTCAAAGTCAGCATCTAATAACTCATGACACACAGTCTGGGTCTGAGCTCAGTTTGGTCATGGGTTTTTTATTTGCCTGTTTTTTTATTTGAACACTTTTTTAAAAATTGACAGTGAGGAAGAAAAGAAACATGACAAAAATAAGCACAACTACTGAAGTCGAGCAGTAAAACAAGATTTAAATCTGTCAGAATTCCAGGATTTCTCTGTCTCTCTGAAAAGTATGACGACAGTGACACCTACTGGACCAAACTGTACACAAGTTTTTGATTCAATATAATTCTGTCTTACAGCAGGTTTACGTTTGAAGGGATATTTGGGGTCTTCTTACTGGCAGTTCTACTCATTGTAACTACGCACAGTAATATTTTAAAATTAAGTATTAATATAGTTCTAGTTCATTTAAGCATTATTTGGTATGGTATATTTAAGTGCCACAGAGCTTGCTAAATGAAGCTTCAGGGCTGAAAAATCCACTTAAAATAGTTTAACTGTATATTTTCCTGAGGATTGTTTTCATTTCTTTGAAACCTTTTTAAGGGCAGATTTTAATATTCATTGTAAATGTATATTTTTCAACAAAGCAAAAACATACTACTCCATCACTTAACTGTTCAACTGATTATCACTAGTTTTTACTAGCTGTAATATAACATTCACTGGTTCTATTTAATAGGCAGATATTTGTACTACATTAAATTTATGGTTTTCTATCTTGCAAACTATCTCTGTGTGATACCTGTTGAGCCTAGAGTCTCAATGAACAATTTGGGAATGACTGATGAGAAACTTCCACACACTGCAACAGTGAATTTACAACAGCAAGATGGATTTTGGCATTGATTTGTTTAATGTGTAGTACTCAGACTTTGTTGACAAAGATCTTCAAGTTTCAATGATGAGAACTGATGTTGCATCAAATATTTGATAAAAACTACTGATAGGTTGTCTATTAATTATAAACTCCTCTTGTCAGCTACAAGATTTAAAGAATTTGAAATATGTTTTAGGTATTTAAACTCAGATAAACTATCTTCTTACAATTAGTTTCAGGTTTAAACGGGACAGCTACCCTAAAATCAAAGTACATATTTCCCTTATACCTGTAGTGCTATTTATCAGTCTAGATTATTTTGGTGAGAGTTGCAGAGTGTTGGAGATATTGACTCTAGAGATGTCTGCAAAACCAATTTCCCTAAGGGGACAAATAAAAGCATCTACCTATCTCTCCAATATCAGGGGACAAGACGGCACTCTGTTTGTGGTGCTCAAAGTGTTAAAAATAATAATAATAACAATAATAATAATTTCTTAAAAACTCAACAGCAGTGTCTATTTCCAGACATCATAACCAGGTTATTCAAGACAATCCACAGACCTTGTTGTGAGCAGTTTCATGTGGGAACTATTTTCTTTCTACACCCGCCAACCATATCACTGTTCAGAGGGAAGTGTGCATCTACTCATGGATGAGAGGCTCGTGCCTGTGACAGTGCCACATGTGAACATTTATGGTGTCCTCCTCAACTGTGCTGTAACATTAGCTTGCCCAGTGGTGCTAGGTGAGCTAGCATTAGATGCACACTTCCATCTGCACGGTGGCATTGGCAGGTGTAGTTCAGGAGCAAGAAAATAGTTCCCACATGAAACTGCTCACAACAAGGTCTGTGGATTATCTTGAGTAACTAACACTACCGGTAATGATTTGGGGATGAACTGTTCCTTTAAGTGTTGGATGACAAACAATCTTGTCAAGAATTTCAAAATCAAACTTCAGATCAGATATTAAAAATTTCTCACTTTTTAGTGCTGCCAGTACAGAAAGATCATTCAAGTTCTGTAAGTAGCAAACAGTTCATGAATGCAGGTGGGAGTGATGGCCTGTAGGGGGACCCACTGCACCACTTTGACTCCCATTTGAAGTTACACTGACAGTAAAGACTTAGTGAAACTCAAAGGATCACATCATATGATTCACTGACACTCCCACCTGCAGCTCTTTCTATCCGTGTATCTATATTAGACTGGCAGTTTGTGTCGAACAGAACATGAATATCATCATCTTCATCTATATGCTGTGGACGTTAGGTAGTTTACATAAAATCAACTGTGCACTGTGATTTAAAAATTAAAAATGTTTTTGGCTTCATGTAATACTTTATCATTGTAAAAACAATTAGGTATAAGGTAACAAAAAATGTTTGTGTATCCTTCATTGTTGTACACAGGTCTAATTGATGGAAGTGATGTCACCCAGACTGACATACTGTGGAAAGACAAGAGTGACCATGCAACAATGAACTGCAGCCACACAAAGGGCTCTTCGTACTACGAGATGTACTGGTACAGACAGCTGCCAGGAGAAACTATAAAACTACTGGTGCTCACAAGATTCGGCAACGAAGAACATGACTTTGGAGGTTTAGGCAAAGAAAAATTTGAAGCCTCCAGGTCTGGCACGGAGAGTGGGACATTCACAGTGAAGAATCTGGAGCCAGAAGATAAAGGATTGTATTTCTGTGCTGTTTCAACACAGTGCTACAGACACACTTCACAGCTGTACAAAAACCCCTGTGCACTGTTCGCACCGCTGGTTCTAAAACTAATTATATGCCGTACTGTAGGGGGACCTCATGTACCACATTTTCTCCCAGTTAGACTTTGATCACACCCCACATGAACACTCCCATGTTACACCTGCAAATCTTTATCTCTGTGACTACACTGACAGTTATGCGTTTGACTCTGACATTGTGAACATGATCATCATCACACATGGTCTCATCTGCTTGTTACTGTTTTTGTTCTGGATAAAAGGTAAAGTACAAAAAAGATCAGCCAATGCAGAACTGACTAAAACATCTATTAGAGGTATAATAACTAAAGTTCAGAATCACTGTAAATGTTTTGCTGTACACTTGTTAAAATATTAAATTCTGGTAATGTTAACTGTTTTTCACACAGGTTTAACTGATGGAAGTGATGTCACCCAGACTGACACACTGTGGGAGAAACAGGGTGACAATGCAACAATGCAGTGCAGCCACACAAAGGGTGTCCAGCATTACCAGATGTACTGGTACAGACAGCTGCCAGGAGAAACTATGAAACTAATAGTGTACACGCAACTAGGGATGTCCCGATCCAGCTTTTTCACTTCTGATCCGATACCGATATTACAGCCTTGAGTTTTGGCCGATACCGATCCGATCCAAGCGCGTATTATACATATTCACTTATTTTGTTGTCAGTCATGTTAGAAAAGGTTTGATCAAGCGATATTACTCTAACAAGAACAACTACTTAATCGGGTTAGTTAGAATGATCCACAACAGTTGGTATGAGAAACTGACCCGTTTATTGTTAACAGGGTTAAATAAACAAACTTTAAACTTGAACATTAACATTAAATAAAAAATATAGCTGGTTTGCTTTGGCTGCTTTGGCCCCTTAATAAATAGAAAATAAATCAACACAAGAAATCTTTAAAATGTCTAACATTGAAATTAAAATAGCAGCAAGACTCCACACACTTGTGCTTTGGCCCCCTAATAAATTAAAAAAAAAGATTAACACCACAAGACATTGTTGACATTTAACAAGTGTCAGTGCCAGCCTGGTGCACAGGCACACAATATTGTACAACTGTTTAAACAAGCAATAGTCCATCCATGGCTCCAATTTCAATAATTGTGCTCAAAACAATGCCATCAGTGCTCTTTACTTAAACAGTAAGAGTGTAAACCAAATAAAAATATCACTCTCAAAAAAAAAAAAAAAGATCAGAAAGCAAATACTCAGTTAACTAAGTTGACCACTACTCTTCCTACCCTTCCCTCCGTGTGTGTCTGCCGTCTGCACGCTGGCCTGGTGGATTGATAGTAAGTGCTGGAGCGGATCACTGGAATGGACTGCTTGAATCGCGGAGCACTGGGCTGGCCAGAAAACCTGGATCGGACTCCATGAAAAACTGGATCGGAGTTCTTGGATCGGCATTTTTCCATGCAGTCTGATCCGATCCACGTTTTTTGCTAATATCGGCAGCTGATAGACATCCCTACACGCAACTCCTCATAGATCATGATTTTGGAGATTCCAGCAAAGATAAATTTGCAGCCACCAAGCCTGACGCTGAGAGTGGGACATTCACAGTGAAGAATCTGGAGCCAGAAGATAAAGGATTGTATTTCTGTGCTGTGAGTCAACACAGTGATACAGACACATTCAACAGCTGAACAAAAACCCCAAAACACTGCTGGTACATCTATTAGTGAGTCTATTAATCTACTGTACTGTAGGGGGACCTCGAGTACCACAAATTCTCTCAGTTACACTTTGATCAAATCCCACACGATATACTAACATAAACACTCCCACCTGCAACTCCTTATATCTCTGTAACTACACTGACAGTAAAAAGGTGAAGTACAAAAAGATCAGCACATTAGCACATCAGCCGTAGTGTTGGTAAATATCTGTTAAACTTAAAAACAACTCCACAAAGCCCTCAATGATCCCACTTACAGTATTTTTCACACCAGCAGGGGGCCACAGACCTTAACAAATGAAATAAGGATATCAACCTACACTCCCATTGTCTCATTAAACTCTAACAGTGACACACTCTCCACAAGCACTGAGCTGACGGCACTGGAAAGGAAAGCTAACACAGTGTCAGATCTAAACTTCTTTAACATGATATTTGGGGTCTTTATATTCTGTTTTCTTCAGCTGCCAGGAAATAATGGTGAGAGACACAAGATAATTCCAAAAAGACTCCCGACACTGCACAGCTAATAATTTGTGAATTTAACATTTTGTCTGCTTTTCCCACAGGTGCCTCTCACAGCAAGAGTGTCTTCCAAACACCTCCTTTTGTCATGAAGAAAACTGGTCAATCTGTTGCCAGAGAAATCAACTGTTCTCACAGCATAACCAATTATGATGTCATCCTCTGGTACAAACAGGACCAACATAAAGCTCTGAAGCTTCTGGGATATCTGAATGTAAATATACAGAATGTGGAGAAGGACATGAAAGGAAAAATCAGCTTTGATGGAAATGGTCAGACACATTCACGCCTCAACATTTCTGATCTTGCATTAAATGACAGTGGTGTGTATTTCTGTGCTGCCAGTCAGCACAGTGCTGCAGATTCCCCTCACGTCAATACAAAAACTCTCCTTTATCTGTCTGCAGAGAGACAACATGTTGAGTCTCTCCAACACCTGCAGCTTTGAAGACTTCAGTCAGTGTTATGACACCAGTGTGACAAAAATACTGACAACACATTCTGTGTGACACTGTTTGAAACTAAGATTCTTTAAGCATTCACAGTTATCATAATTAATATAGAAGAATAAAGAAAGAATAAGAAGCTG
>NC_065519.1:6997941-7026617 GCF_006386435.1 Epinephelus moara | reverse complement strand
CGTAAGACAGCTGCAGTACATCCAGAATGCTGCTGCTCGGGTCCTGACCAGAACCAGGAAGTACGAGTACATTAGTCCTGTGCTCAGGTCTCTACACTGGCTTCCTGTGGCTCAGAGAATAGACTTTAAAGCAGCTATGCTTGTGTACAAGTCTCTCCACAGCCTAGCACCAAAGTACATCTCTGACATGTTAGTGCCATACAAACCATCTCGGACTCTGAGGACCTCAGGGACCGGCCTCCTGCTGGTGCCCAGAGTGAGGACTAAACATGGGGAATCAGGATTCCAGTTTTATGCAGCTAAAATCTGGAACAGTCTTTCTGAAGATGTGAGACAGGCCTTTACTCTGACAATGTTCAAATCTAGGCTCAAAACAGCTCTATTTCACTGTGCATATGACTGAAAGGATCTTATCTGCACTCTTCTCTTTTAAAGTTCATTTTATAATGATTATTTATGTTTTTATTTTGTATTGTGATTTTAATGCATTTTCTTGTTCTGTAAAGCACTTTGAATTACTTTGTGTACGAATTGTGCTCTACAAATAAACTTGCCTTGCCTTGCCTACTGTAGGGGGCTCCCCAGTATCACTTATACTACATCTCAAATGACAATGTAGATTTGTACAGAGCAGCTCACATGATCACATCACACAGCGCAGTGACACTCCCACCTGCTGCTCTTCATGTCTCTATAATTACATGACACTTGGGCACTTTCTATCAAGCAGAACATGATATTAACATCATGAAACAAGGCCTCCTCAGATTATCAGCCTTTGTGCTGTGGACTTCAGGTAATTTACAATAACATCAACTGTGGACTGTCTGTTGTAAATCTACTGTGTAACTGTATATTGTCTTAAATGGAAGATATATCAGAGAATAACAAGAAAATCCCAAATTAGTTAAACGTGAAGGTTTGTTTATGTATCCTTTGCTGTTATACACACAGGTCTAATCCATGGAAGTGATGTCACCCAGACTGACATACTGTGGAAAGACAAGGATGACGATGCAACAATGAACTGCAGCCACACAAAGGGTGTTGGCTACTACCAGATGTACTGGTACAGACAGCTGCCAGGAGAAACTATGAAACTAATAGTGTTCACAACAACCAGTAACACTGATTTTGGAGATTTCAACAACGGGAAATTCGCAGCCACCAAGCCTGACGCTGAGAGTGGGACATTCACAGTGAAGAATCTGGAGTCAGAAGATAAAGGATTGTATTTCTGTGCTGTGAGTCAACACAGTGATACAGACACATTCAACAGCTGAACAAAAACTCCAAAACACTGCTGGCACATCGATAAGTGAGTCTATTATTCTCCTGTACTGTAGGGGGATCTCGAGTACCAGAAAATTCTCTGTTACACTTTGATCAAACCCCACACGATATATAAACACTCCCACCTGCAACTCCTCATATCTCTGTATCTACAATGACAGTTATGTGTTTGACTCTGACTGAACATGAACATCATCACACACGCTCTCATCAGCTTGTTATTGTTCCTGTTCTGGATAAAAGGTAAAGTACAAAAAGATCAGCCATCAGCCATAGTGTTGGTAAATATCTGTTAAACTTAAAAACAACTCCACAAAGCCCTCAATGATCCCACTTACAGTATTTTTCACACCAGCAGGGGGCCACAGACCTTAACAAATGAAATAAGGATATCAACCTACACTCCCATTGTCTACATCATCAAGATAACACTACTTGGGCACTTTCTATCAAGCAGAACATGATATTAACATCATGAAACAAGGCCTCCTCAGACTGTCTGTCTTTTTCCTCTGGACTTCAGGTAATTTACAATAACATCAAACTCTGTTTTCAAGTTTGTGCTCTCATTAGAAAAGACTATCTGTGGTAACCTACACTGCTTCACACACACAGGTCTAATCCATGGAAGTGATGTCACCCAGACTGACATACTGTGGAAAAACAAGGGTGAAAATGCAACAATGCACTGCAGCCACACAAAGGGTGCTGACTTCTTCCAGATGTACTGGTACAGACAGCTGCCAGGAGAAACAATGAAACAAATTGTCTACACATCAACCACCAGCATAAATCATGATTTTGGTGATTTTAGTAAAGATAAATTTGCAGCCACCAAGCCTGATGTTGAGACTGGGACATTCACAGTGAAGAATCTGGAGCCAGAAGATAAAGGATTGTATTTCTGTGCTGTGAGTAAACACAGTGATACAGACACATTCAACAGCTGAACAAAAACCCCAGAGCACTGCTGGCATAATTGTTAACAAAACTAATTATCTCTGCAATGTACTGTAGGGGGACCTCATGTACCACATATAATCCCAGTTACACTTGGATTCAACATTGGGGTTTTGATACAGCAGCGAACGTGATCAGAGAACGCCACAGAGGATACTGACACTCCCACCTGCAACTCCTCATATCTCAGACCGTGACGACACTGACTTGTTTGTGTAATATCTGTTATATGGATATATGACTTTTAAGCGTCCGACTTCACCCAACCTTCACTCACTGACAACTGCAGGGGGGACAAACCTCTGCAAATTAATTAATAGCAGACTTCTAACATCTGCAGATTGCAGCATCAACACCCCACTAAACTCTGCTGATGACGTGAAAGCTGTGATGTAGATAACTGACGCCCTCCCTGTTTGTATTAACAGTAACAGTAATGTGCTTGTGTCTGAAGCTGCTGCACTCAAAGAACCTAAAAGGACAAGTCAGTAGTCGAGTCTCAACTTCTAAACTCCTTACTATGATGTTTTTGGTCATGTTGTGTTTCCTTCATCTTCCGGGGAACAAAGGTAAGTATTCCAAACAGATTAAGACACTGACTGAACAGCTACTATTTTCAGTATTTAAAATAGCATCTGCTCTTCTCCCACAGGTGCCTCTCACAGCAACAGAGTCTTCCAAACACCTCCTTTCATCATTAAAAAAGCTGGTGAATCTGTTACCAGTGAAATAAACTGTTCACACAGCGTAACAAATTATGATCAAATTCTTTGGTACAAACAGGACAAACAAGGAGCTCTACAGTTTCTGGGATATCTGAATCTGGCCAACCCATACCCTGAGGACAGCATGAAAGGAAAAATCAGCTTTGATGGAGATGGCCGTAAAAATTCACGCCTCAGCATTTCTGATCTTGCATTAAATGACAGTGGTGTGTATTTCTGTGCTGCCAGTCAGCACAGTGCTGCAGATTTCCCTCACGTCAATACAAAAACTCTCCTTTATCTGTCTGCAGAGAGACAACATGTTGAGTCTCTCCAACACCTGCAGGAAGCCTCCATCTAAAATGAGCCTTTGATGATTTTATCAACTGGTGTGACCTCTTCTGACGCTACACTCTGTGTGACGTATGAAATAAAGATGTTTTAGCAATTTACCACTCTCTAATATGGTTGTGAACATTTCTCATTGACTACAGGAATGACAGAATATAAAAGCTGAGTGAGCTGAAGAGAACGCTTCATGCAGTCTCTTTTAGGTTGACACAAGAATAAAGAAACATCCTGTCAAGAATTTCAACATCTGGTTTGATCACTTCATGATTTTTCCTCACTGTGTATTAAAACAGGAAGTACAGGATGATCTGTGTTTTAAGATTCTGTATTAAAAATGTCTTTAAATGTGTAAATCACAAAACACATCACCTCATCAGATCTGGACTCTTCAGCTCGTCAGTGTTACTGATCTTAAGTACAGGTTATCTACAGAGTCATGTACTGTAGGGGGCTCCCCAGTATCTACAGAGCAGCTCACATGATCACATCACACAGCGCAGTGACACTCCCACCTGCTGTTCTTCATGTCTCTATAATTACATGACACTTGGGCACTTTCTATCAAGCAGAACATGATATTAACATCATGAAACAAGGCCTCCTCAGATTATCAGCTTTTGTGCTGTGGACCTCAGGTAATTTACAATAGCATCACACTCTGTTTTCAAGTTTGTGCTCTCATTAGAAAAGACTATCTGTGGTAACCTACACTGCTTCACACACACAGGTCTAATCCATGGAAGTGATGTCACCCAGACTGACATACTGTGGAAAAACAAGGGTGAAAATGCAACAATGCACTGCAGCCACACAAAGGCTGCTGACTTCTTCCAGATGTACTGGTACAGACAGCTGCCAGGAGAAACAATGAAACGTATAGTGTTCACAACAACCACCAGCAAAAATCATGATTTTGGTGATTTTAGTAAAGATAAATTTGCAGCCACCAAGCCTGACGTTGAGACTGGGACATTCACAGTGAAGAATCTGGAGCCAGAAGATAAAGGATTGTATTTCTGTGCTGTGAGTAAACACAGTGATACAGACACATTCAACAGCTGAACAAAAACCCCAGAGCACTGCTGGCATAATTGTTACCAAAACTAATTATCTCTGCAATGTACTGTAGGGGGACCTCATGTACCACATATACTCCCAGTTACACTTGGAGTCAACATTAGGGTTTTGATACAGCAGCGAACATGATCAGAGAACGCCACAGAGGATACTGACACTCCCACCTGCAACTCCACATATCTCAGACCGTGACGACACTGACTTGTTTGTGTAAATATATCTTATATGGATATATGACTTTTGCTGATGACGTGAAAGCTGTGATGTAGATAACTGACGCCCTCCCTGTTTGTATTAACAGTAACAGTAATGTGCTTGTGTCTGAAGCTGCTGCACTCAAAGAACCTAAAAGGACAAGTCAGTAGTCGAGTCTCAACTTCCAAATTTCCTTACTATGATGTTTTTGGTCATGTTGTGTTTCCTTCATCTTCCGGGGAACAAAGGTAAGTATTCCAAACAGATTAAGACACTGACTGAACAGCTACTATTTTCAGTATTTAAAATAGCATCTGCTCTTCTCCCACAGGTGCCTCTCACAGCAACAGAGTCTTCCAAACACCTCCTTTCATCATTAAAAAAGCTGGTGAATCTGTTACCAGTGAAATAAACTGTTCACACAGCGTAACAAATTATGATCAAATTCTTTGGTACAAACAGGACAAACAAGGAGCTCTACAGTTTCTGGGATATCTGAATCTGGCCAACCCATACCCTGAGGACAGCATGAATGAATCTGGCCAACCCATACCCTGAGGACAGCATGAAAGGAAAAATCAGCTTTGATGGAGATGGCCGTAAAAATTCACGCCTCAGCATTTCTGATCTTGCATTAAATGACAGTGGTGTGTATTTCTGTGCTGCCAGTCAGCACAGTGCTGCAGATTTCCCTCACGTCAATACAAAAACTCTCCTTTATCTGTCTGCAGAGAGACAACATGTTGAGTCTCTTCAACACCTGCGGGAAGCGTCCATCTAAACTGAACTTTAGATGACTTTATCAACTGTTGTGACCTCTTCTGAGGTCATGTTGTACACAGTTCAACAATGTGAAACTAGGGCTGGGCGATATGGCCTAAAAAAAAAAACTCTGATTTTTTCACAAAAAATCCGATTCACGATTTAAATCGATTTTTTCCCCTCCTAGTTAAAAAAAAATAAATAATTGCGGCCTGGTAGCACATACCTGGGGTCCAAAACTTTCAACATGTGAATAAACCCTCTGATTTTTTCACAAAAAATCCGATTCACGATTTAAATCGATTTTTTCCCCTCCTAGTTAAAAATAAATAAATAATTGCGGCCTGGTAGCACATACCTGGGGTCCAAAACTTTCAACATGTGAATAAACCCCAGCTTTTCCACGGTAGCCTATATATGGGCACCATATCTCTTGCAATATACATGGCGACTGCATCTGTGATCGCTTTCCACCGGACCCCGTTCTTATCATACGGCAGTGTTTCCCCTACCATCATATTGGATCACAACAGAAGTCATTTAAGGTTACCTTTCCTATAGAACAGGTCTATACCTTGTCCTTTCATTAAACAAACTAAATAGCCTTATGTTACAGGCTGAGCCTGATGTGTGTGGCTTGTGTGTGTGTGTGTGTGTGTGTGTGTGTGGAGCTGTGTATGTGTGTAGTTGATGTAGAAGATATGAGACGTTAGTGCGCCGGGTGTGGTGTGTGATGTCAGACAGATGCGCCCCAGGAAGAAAGTGAGGCATGTGCTCTGTTGTTTACATCGAGCAGCCACAGTGAAGAAGCCTACGCAGTTCTGCATGCTGTTTTTGAGTTATTTCCCTCTATGTAAAAGTCAGACACTGATGAGAGAGGCTGGGCATCATCCCTGAAAATAAAGTCCTGTTCTTTAACACAGACGAAGTCCCGTTGTTTATGTGTTGTTGCCACAACGAGCTAACACAAGCTAAAGGAGCTAATGGTCTTCGGAGGTCCCTTTACTATAGTTCGGGGGTCTGCCAGCTTGGCGTTGGTAACACTTATTTATCGTATTTACACAACGGCATGTCATTTATGTCCCTACACGGTGCGCGTCTAAAATTCTCCTCTGCTCTCTGTGTCGCGNACACACACACACACACAGAATTTCTTGCTGTCATTTTCTGGGGCTTTCAATTCAGCAGTTCTGTCAGCTTTAACCAATAGCACAGCAACAGACCTTCATCTCTCTGCTGTCTTTCTAAATAAGATTCTCCTTCTGCCTTTAGTAGATCATGCTGCAGTTGTGCACATCCTCCACCACCCCATCACTGCTGAGTCTTCACAGATTCATCAGCCTCATTAGCCTCATCAGCCTATTAGTCTCAGCAGAGTCACCAGCCACCACTACCACCAGTGTCTGGACTCCAAGGGGGGTCCAGCCACTGCTGGACTGTTTATCTTGCTCAGGGCAGACACCCCTTGATAAAGTCTGTCTGACGAATCTTTATCATCACATATCATCTCTTAATCTGCAATAAACAATTCTCTTTGGTTCATTCCCCCATCTCTACTGACTGAAACATAATTGTTGTAATCTCTGGATGTGCAGAACATGTTTGTGATTTTTTCTCATTCTCTACAGGATTGATGCAGAGCTGATAAAACTCAGACACACAAACTACTCACACACTACTCTGCTCCCTACACTCTGTTTTAGACCTATCTTTTGGTTAAAAAAAAAAAAAAAATCCCTGTCAAAAATTTTATAATATGACTTCATCATCAGTAGGGCTGAACTGAATGCTTCGAAGCTCCGATCGCTGCCATAGTAATCAACATCAAAATCATTAAAATGTTGCGGGGTTTTTTTTTTTTTATGTATGATACATATAATAATATGTATGCATTACCCCAAACAATCCCATAAATCAAGAAAAATCAAACATTATTCATTAAGCATTAACATTAATTACTATAGTTATTCTCAGGAGAGGACACTTAAACTAAATGATGGTTTTGTGACTCCGAATCGCTCTCATCTAACGTCTGACACTGAAAGCTGAACAAAAACCCCAGAGCACTGGTGGCACACCTCTGTCCCTCCATCTCATGTACTGTAGAGGGACCTCAAGTACCACAAACACTCCCAGTTACCCTTTAATTCACCGGCTAACAGGATCAGTGACATCACAGAAGATACAGACACTCCCATCTGTAACTCTTCATGTCTGTATAACTACACTGACAGAAATATCTGAGACTCTGAATTTCAGGAAAATGGACGTTACTAAACATGGACACCTCAATTTTTTAATATCTCTGCTCTGGATAAAAGGTGAATTACATTAAAAACTCACGTCTTAGAGGTGACAATGGTTTTTAATTCGTCTACTTCAAACTACTAACCTAACTTATATGCACACAAGTCTCGTTGGTGGGAGTGATGTTACACAAACCCAGATACTGTGGAAAAACAAGGGTGAAGATGCAACAATAAACTGCAGCCACACCAAGGGTGGCACTTATTTCCAGATGTACTGGTACAGACAGCTGCCAGGAGAAACTATGAAACTAATAGTGTTCACAACAACCAGTAACACTGATTTTGGAGATTTCAACAACGGGAAATTTGCAGCCACCAAGCCTGACGGTGAGAGTGGGACATTCACAGTGAAGAATCTGAAGCCAGAAGATAAAGGATTGTATTTCTGTGCTGTGAGTCAACACAGTGATACAGACACATTCAACAGCTGAACAAAAACCCTCAAAGCACTGCTGGCACATCTATTAGTGAGTCTATTAATCTGCTGTACTGTAGGGGGACCTCGAGTACAATCACATGACATCACAGAATACAGTGACACTCCCACCTGTAACTCTTCATATCTTGATTGTAACGTCACACCTCCCATCACACAGACTGACAGTGACTCTTGGTCTCTAAGTTCATGTTGCTCACGACACAATAATGATCACAGCTGGTCTGATCAAACTCTCTGCAGCCGCTCTGCTCTGGATTGTAGGTACTGAACATTATGATGATGGTGAACGAGAGGAGAAGCTGCTACTTTAACTATACATTCATAGTAATGACTGTATATTGTTCTCCTGACTGTTGGGGGTCTTGTAACATGGCATGCTTTTTTTTTTACCTCCACAGGTCAAAGCGATGGGAGTGATGTCACCCAGACCCCTCTGCTGTGGAAGGACAAGGGTCAGTCTGCCACCATGAACTGCAGTCACACAAAGGACATTTCATATCGGCAGATGTACTGGTACAGACAGCTGCCAGGGGAAGGAATGAAGCAAATTGTTTACACGACTACAACTCCTCCACATAAATATGAGAGTGGCTTCAGTGAGGGCAAATTTCCAGCAACAAAGAACGATCCTCAGACTGGATCTCTGACAGTGGAGAGGCTGCTGCCTGAGGACAGTGGAGTGTATTTCTGTGCTGTGAGTCAACACAGTGATTCAGGTGACTTAGACAGCTGTACAAATACTCATGTGAAAAGAAGATAACAGTCTCTTTGATGGACCACAGAGGGAGCTCTAGACTAGCACTGATACAGATATACTTAGATGGCTGAGAAATATCTTTTTTTACAGGATTGAAAATGTCACAACACATGATCCTAAAGCTTCAGGAACAGCTAGAAAGGAAACCTAAATTATGATCACTACGTCATCTTTATGTTATCTTTTCATAATACTCCATTAATTAGTGTTCAAACTGGGCCCCCAGGAAGAAGACCAAGCTTTGAAGCCAATGTTCCTAGTGGTCAAACAATGTAATCACAACCATCATGTGATACCCTGTGGCCCAGAAAGACTTTTTCCCTTCACTTACATGGCGAAAGAGACATCTGTAAATAAGTGTATACTATTTTTGAGTGTCACCCTCCCCCAGGCAAAAATGACTGACTTAACACATTGTTAAGACAGAAGTAATATCCTCCAAATGTACTTGTGCCCAAAGTTGGACATTAACTTTTTTATCCATTTGCCACCATGGTTAGTGAATTCCAAAATCTACCAGCTACTCAATGGACTACAACTATGTTTTGGCTGAGTGAAGCAAATCTAGCAGCCACTTGCATATTTTACCAGCATTTAGATGAGTTTCACATGCTTTTTCAAGTCTTCGAAATTTTGTTTCCTGTCATAGGGTGGCAGTACAGACTGTGTGTAGTGGAAGTTCAGGAGGACGACAATGCATTATGACACCACCCCAACTTTTTTCTACAAAAGAGGTGTGAATATTTAGCAGAACTGCACACAGAGTGATGTAAACACAGCATCAACAACAAGGATAATTTTGAAACCGGTCGTAAAAAACAGAGATGATGATTATTGTTTTCTGCACAGCCCTAAATATCATACTGGTTTCAGGTAACGTAACAAATGATTTCAAAATACTTAAAATGCAGGTTATTGTCTGACTAAAACCACATGATTATATATTGTGTGTTTACTGCTGATTCTCTTTACACAGGTTCCTCTCTCAGTGACCAAGTCTATCAGACTCCAGCTGACATGTACAACAACCAAGGGGAAACAGCCACAATCAACTGTTCACACAGTATTGACTACCAAGATCAAATCCTCTGGTACAAACAGTCAAAGCACAAACAGCCACAGTTCCTGGGATACATGGTAGCAACCACTGGAAACCTAGAGAAGAATCATTTGGATGTGAAGATAGTAGGGAATGCAAATAAAGGCAAGACCTGCACATTAACCATTGACAGACTCAGCCTGAACAGCAGTGCAGTGTACTTCTGTGCCATTAGGTTACACAGTGATACATATCACTGCTCCTCAGTACAAAAACCTCCTCATCAAACATTCTTTTATCTCTGTATTAAAGCTCACAGATCCTTGCACCTGTATTCCTTCCTCTAATTAGGTGGCAGTGCATCTGGGTGCAGTGGCAGCTGACATAATGGTTTCAAAGTTAAAGGTCTAGTGTGTAGGATTTAGGGGAATATATTGGCAGAGATGTAATATAATATTCAAAATTATGTTTTCATCAATTTATAATCACCCGAAAATAAAAATCGTAGTGTTTTCCTTACCTTAAAATGAGCTGTTTATATATACATACAGAGAGGGTCTTCTTCCACGGAGTCCACCATGTTGTTTCTACAGGAGCCCAGAAGGGACAAACCAAATACATGCTTAAGATGGGGCCATTCACATTTTCAGCCACTGTAGTTCTTAGTGCTGCAGGATTAATCTAATCGCAAAAGCAATCGCGATGTCAGGCTGTGCGATTACATAATCGCATAAAAGGCTGCGATTTAATGTAAATAAATGTTAACGTGTGTGCCTGTGAACGTGACTGCCTCTTCTGTAGTGTGTGGAGTTTGTTGACATCACGTGACACAAGCTATCCTGGTGCGTGCAGCCGGCGTGCAGCAGTGACCAACACAGACGCTGAAGAAGAGCATGAGCTCGACCATGAACAGCCTGAGTTGGTGGCGAAAAAAACGCAACGTACATTATTACATGGTGATACTTTGGATTCAGGTACGGCGACGTTGAACAGAAAGACGTGTTGTGTAAGTGTAAAAGTTAAAGTCGCCACGTCCCACGGCAACACGACCAATCTATATCAGCACTTGAGACGGGATGTGGCGACTTTAACTTTTAAACTTTTACACAGTACATATTTCTGTCCAACATCGCCATACCTGAAAGACATGCTGTGTAAAAGTTTAAAAGTTAAAGTCGCCACGTGCCGCGGCAACACGACCAATCTATATCAACACTTGAGACAGCACAGGGAAAAGTAGGAAGAGTGCATGCGAGAGAAAGCCGAGCCGTGTAACGTTAAAGACAAAGAGACAACTGAAAGCCGCCAGAGCCTCAAAAAACAACATCCAAGCACAGTTAAGCAAACATTTGTAAAAACAACATCCAAGCACAGTTAAGCAAACATTTGTAAGTGTCACAGGGAAATCATGGACTCCATATCAAATGAAAAATTGAGCAATTTTGCTCGGGTTTGGCCCACTTGACATGCTGCTGTGTTGTGCTATGACGCTGGAATTTGTCATTTATGTGACAACGCCTGAACGCAACATATGCTCGCTCCACTGTGTGTACAGTTCCGTGCTGGCTGCTGTGTGAGCAGCGTGTTTGACTGTGCTCAGTCTGCTGATGGGCATTGACACACTGTCTGTCCATAACAATAACTATGTTAGGTCAGTGCCCCCCTGATATAATGTAGGGGAAATACTGAGTCAAGCAAAAAGACTCATGATACCATTTATTTATTACATTTTATTGTAATTATATTGTAATCGTAATCGCAAATTGGGATATTGTCCACCATAATCGCAATCGCACATTTTTACCAAATCGTGCAGCACTAGTAGTTCTACACTCTTGGCACACAGGAGACATTTCAGCTGGTTGCAATCTGCAGCCTCACCACTAGGTGCCATTAAATCCTACACACTAGACCTTCAAGAGGAGGAGGATGAATTATGACACCACCCGTCCAATGACTTCATGTTGATTGGCTGATAGGAGGGTTTACTTAAAGAGGACGTTGGAAAGACTCAAAAACACACTGAAGCAACGAGACTTTGATCTTATTATATTCATCAATGTAACCAAACACTCGGAGAAAACAAAATGATCATCTTATTCCTCAGCATTACTTTAAACATAATTCTGGTTTCAGGTAACGTCATCGAAATTATCTTTTTTTTTTCCCTCGTGTTTTTAACGTGTTACTCAGTTCATTCCATTCAGCAGTGTTTATGCTCAGGTAATATTTTGTCTGATGCTTTGTTCATTATTTTACACAGGATCCTCTCTCAAAGTCACCCAGACTCCAGCTGACATGGTCAGCAACCAAGGAAGAACACTCAGAATCAGTTGTTCACACAGTATTGACAACTACAACAGAATCCTCTGGTACAAGCAATCAAACAGACAGCTACAGTTCCTGGGATACATGTTAGCAACCACTGGAAATGTAGAGAAGAGTGAACTGGATGTGAAGATTGAAGGGAATGCAAATAAAGGCGAGACCTGCACACTAACAATAGAGGGACTCAGCCTGAACAGCAGTGCAGTGTTCTTCTGTGCTGCTTGGTTACACAGTGATACATATCACTGCTCCTCAGTACAAAAACCTCCTCATCTCCATACAACAGCTCACAGCTCCTTGCACCTGTGCTCCTTCCTCAGTGTGTCATTACTCTTTATACTGAGCCAGGGGTGTGTAGTAGTAGTAAACATGAGTTATTGCATATGCACAGTTGGGCTGCCCCTGAAAGTGGGAGATTCAAATCATCAGTCAGAGACCACTCAATCGACTGAGATTCCTTCAAGTCGAGCAGTCGATCCAAAATGTTGTTGCACACATCTGACGGCTGTGCAGTTAGCTTTTTTACTATATGTTATGTGAATGTCACTGCTACACTGAATGTCCCACTAAGCCTCATTTAAATTCTCAAACTCTATATAGAAAAAAAAGGAACAAATGGTAAAATATTTGTATTGAACAGCCAAATCATATTTGACAAAAATAATTCTCAGGTACAGCCCAAAAACACAATGTCACCACCCACCTGATGGCATGGGAGGGTTTATACAAAAAGGAGGCAGGACATACTGAGTATAACAGCTCCATAAATTGCAAAAATGATGTTCTTCAATACAACCAAACACTCAGATATATGCAAAATGATCCTCTTATTCATTTGCATTACTTTTAACTCTATTTTGGTTTCAGGTAACGTCATCACACTTGTCTTTCAGCTGTGTTATTGCATTATATATATTATTTGGTTTTTTGTTTTTTATTTACCAGTGTGTATGCTCATGTTGTATTTTGTCTGATGCCCCAACAGGGTCCTCTCTCAGTGACCAAGTTTACCAGACTCCAGCTGACATGTACAACAAACCAGGAGAAACAGCCACAGTCAGCTGCTCACACAGTATTCAAAGCTACAACCAAATCCTTTGGTACAAGAAATTAAAAAATGGGCAACTGCAGCTCCTTGGATACATGTATAAAAACAATGCAAACCCAGAGAAGACTGAAGTGGCCGTAAAGATGGAGGGAAATGCGGATAAAGACCAAACAAGCACATTAACAATAGAGGGACTCAGCCTGAGCAGCAGTGCAGTGTACTTCTGTGCTGCTAGTTTACACAGTGATACATATCACTGCTCCTCAGTACAAAAACCTCCTCACCACACTTTCTTTTATCTCTGTATTAAAGCTCACAGATCCTTGCACCTGTATTCCTTCCTCTAATTAGGTGGCAGTGCATCTCTGTGTAGTGGCAGCTAACATGATGGTTCCAAAGTTAAAAGTCTAGTGTGTAGGATTTAGTGGAATATATTGGAAGAACTGGAATATAGTAGTCTATTCATAACTTTGTTTATATTAGTTTATAATCAGCTGACACTAAGAATCATTGTGTTTTCATTACCTTCGAATGAGACATTTATATCTACATGTGAAGCAGGTCTTCTCCCATGAAGTCCGCCATGTTGTTTCTACAGGAACCCAGAATGGACAAACCAAACACTGGCTCTAGTCGGACCACTGACATTTTCATGTAAGCCACTGTAGTTCTCCCACACTCATGGCACTCATCTGCAGCCTCACCGCTAGATGTCATTAATCCTACACACTAGACCTTCAGGAGGAGGAGGATGAACTATGACACCACCCGTCCAAAGACTTCATGTTGATTGGCTGATAGGAGGGTTTACTTAAAGAGGACGTTGGAAAGACTCAAAAACACAATGAAGCAATGAGACATTGATCTTATTATATTCATCAATGTAACCAAACTCTCAGAGAAAACAAAATGATCATCTTATTCCTCAGCATTACTTTAAACATAATTCTGGTTTCAGGTAACGTCATCGAAATTATTTCAAATTTTGAATTTTCTTTCTCATTTTATCAACAAAATCTGCTTAGAGACTTTTCTGTTCATAGCAAATTTCTTACACTGCTGCTGTTTAAGTTGGTTTAATGAATGTTTCATTGTCTTATGTTATTTAGTTCATTAATGTTTATGATAGTGTAATATTTTGTCTGATGCTTTGTTCATTGTTTTACACAGGATCCTCTCCCAGTGACAAAATCCACCAGACTCCAGCTGACATATTTAACAACCAAAAAGAAACACTCAGAATCAGCTGTTCACACAATTTAATCAACTACGACAGAATCCTCTGGTACAAGCAATCAAACAGACAGCTGCAGTTCCTGGGGTACATATTAGCAACCATTGCATACCCAGAGGAGAGTGAACTGGATGTGAAGATTGAAGGGAGTGCAAATAGAGAGGAGACCTGCACACTAACAATAGAGGGACTCAGCCTGAACAGCAGTGCAGTGTACTTCTGTGCTGCTAGTTTACACAGTGATACATATCACTGCTCCTCAGTACAAAAACCTCCTCATCTCCATATAACAGCTCACAGCTCCTTGCACCTGTGCTCCTTCCTCAGTGTGTCATTACTCAGATCTTTATACTGAGCCAGGGGTGTGTACAAGCTTGTCAGCATGAGACAAACACACCATGACACCACCCACCTAATGACATGGGAGGGTTTATACAAAGATAAGGTTGGACATACTGTACTCAGTATAACTGCTTTCTTCATTGAAACAGTTTTCTTCAATATCATCAAACCAAACAGAATGATCATCTTCTCCCTTTGTATTATCTTAAAGTCTATTCTGGTTTCAGGTAACGCCATCAGATTTGTTAAAAGATATTTTAATTCAAATTTTAAACCAAGTCTGGATAGATCTGCTTTTGTACATCTGGTCTCTTAATACTGCTGCTTTTCAGCTGTGTTTTTGCATTATTTTATTTCCTTTTTCTCATCTTTTTTATTTACCAGTGTGTATGCTCATGTTGTATTTTGTCTGATGCCCCAACAGGGTCCTCTCTCAGTGACCAAGTTTACCAGACTCCAGCTGACATGTACAACAAACCAGGAGAAACAGCCACAGTCAGCTGCTCACACAGTATTCAGAACTATGATCGAATTCTCTGGTATAAGCAGTTAAAGAATAAAAAAGTGCAGTTCCTTGGATACATGTATAAAAACAATGCAAACCCAGAGAAGACTGAAGTGGCTGTAAAGATGGAGGGAAATGCGGATAAAGACCAAACAAGCACATTAACAATAGAGGGACTCAGCCTGAGCAGCAGTGCAGTGTACTTCTGTGCTGCTAGTTTACACAGTGATACATATCACTGCTCCTCAGTACAAAAACCTCCTCACCACACTTTCTTTTATCTCTGTATTAAAGCTCACAGATCCTTGCACCTGTATTCCTTCTTCTAATTAGGTGGCAGTACATCTCTGTGTAGTGGCAGCTGACATGACGGTTACAAAATTAAACGTCTAGTGTGTAGGATTTAGGGGACTATATTGGCAGAGATGTAGAAGTATAGTCATATTTCTGTTTTCAGTGGTTTATAATCACCTGAAACTAAGAACTGTTGTTTTTTTATTACCAAAGAATGAGCAGTTTATATCAACATACAGAGCAGGTCATCTCCCACAAAGTCCGCCATAATGTTTCTACAGTAGCCCAGAATGACCAAAACCAAACACTGGCTCTAGATTGGACCATTCACATTTATAGACCAGCCTCGCTTGGAACACTTGAAAAGTTTCAGCTGGTTGCAATCTGCAGCCTCACCACTAGATGCCATTAAGTCCTACACACTAGACCTTCAAGAGGAGGAGGATGAACTATGACACCACCCACCTTATGACTTCATGTTGATTGGCTGATAGGAGGGTTTACTTAAAGAGGACGTTGGAAAGACTCAAAAACACACTGAAGCAACGAGACTTTGATCTTATTATATTCATCAATGTAACCAAACACTCAGAGAAAACAAAATGATCATCTTATTCCTCAGCATTACTTTAAACATAATTCTGGTTTCAGGTAACGTCATCGAAATTATCTTTTTTTCTCGTGTTTTTAACGTGTTACTCAGTTCATTCCATTCAGCAGTGTTTATGCTCAGGTAATATTTTGTCTGATGCTTTGTTCATTGTTTTACACAGGATCCTCTCTCAAAGTCACCCAGACTCCAGCTGATATGGTCAGCAACCAAGGAAGAACACTCAGAATCAGCTGTTCACACAGTATTGACAACTACAACCGAATCCTCTGGTACAAGCAATCAAAGGGACAGCTACAGCTCCTGGGATACATGGTAGCAACCAGTGGAAGCGTAGAGAACAATCGACTGGATGTGAAGATTGAAGGGAATGCAAATAAAGGCGAAACATGCACACTAACAATAGAGGGACTCAGCCTGAACAGCAGTGCAGTGTTCTTCTGTGCTGCTAGTTTACACAGTGATACATATCACTGCTCCTCAGTACAAAAACCTCCTCATCTCCATACAACAGCTCCTTGCACCTGTGCTCCTTCCTCAGTGTGTCATTACTCAGATGTTAATACTGAGCCACTGGCATGTAATTGTGTGTTAGTTTAATGTGACACTTTTGTCTCCCCCCTCTGTCAGTGACAGTTTACATGAATACGATTGACACATGCTCAAAATGCATGTAAGGCCATAGCTTCCACAGTACTCTGAGCTGATGCTACATTATTATGGTCTCCCCCAGTATCAGACGAAAATGTCAGAATCAAGCACATGCAAAACAAAAATACGTGAGAACAAAAAAAAAACCAATACATTAATCCAGCGACAACAAACAGTTAAGTTTCACTTTTACCGCGCCTAGTGTTCGTCCATGCCCAGACTACATGTACAATGAATAACAGAAGAGTAGGTTTAGCTCCAAGAACAGAAAATCAACACATGACCGAAAATGTTGTATCGTGATGGTCCACTACAAATAAAAATGTGGGAAACCCTGTGCTTAAACATTTCCAAAAACTCTCTTGCATACTTATTGCTAGCGTGCCATTAGTTAAGCTATTGGATGCCAATGGTGGCATGTGTGTCCAATGTCGCTGACTCCTGCATTAATCTCTCCCCCTTTTCACTCTGGCTAGTTGATATGAAACTAGGGATGCACGATATATATCAGGCCAAGAAATTATCATCTGATAATGGGACATTTTTTTATAACTATGCATTATTCCGGAAATTAAAATTATAGCCAATAAATGCCAATAACACAAAGCCAGACTGCTTTCATTAATTTAACAAGGGCAGCATTTACATTTATAAACTATACTGGTGCATTCCTGTATAAAAACACATTTCCTGTGTGTCTGCTGGGAAAGTCGCCCCAGAAAGCAGACAAAAATTCATCTGGCAAAGGCTTGATTGTAACGGATGTTCATTTATGTCCCACAACTTTGACATGAGTTACATGCACAATGACACCACCCACCTCATGACTGGGGAGGGTTCACTCAAAGAGGAGGGTGGACATAAAGTACTCTGTATAACTGCTTCATTCATTACAACAACAAATTGATGATCTTATTTTCTTCAGTTTAACTGACCCTCAGAAAAACAAAATGATCGTCTTATTTCTTTGCATTACTTTTAACTCTATTCTGATTTCAGGTAACGTCATCAAATTTGTTTAAAGAAATTTTATCTCAAATGTTAAACCAAAACCTATATAGAACTGCTTATGCCCAAGATGTATTTTTTCTGATGCTTTCTTTATCTTCTTCCCGAAGGTTCCTGTTAGTGACAAAGTCCAACAGACTCCAGCTGACATTTTCAGCAAACCCGAAGAAACATTCAAAGTCAAGTGCTCACACAGTATTGACAGCTACGACCAAATCTTGTGGTATAAGCAATCCAACAGAAAACTACAGCTCCTTGGATACATGTTAGCAACCAGTGACAAGGTAGAGAACCATGGACTGGATGTGAAGATACAAGGGAATGCAAATAAAGGCGAGACCTGCACACTAACAATTGAAGGACTCAGCTTTAACAGCAGTGCAGTGTACTTCTGTGCTGCTTGGTTACACAGTGCTGCATATCTCTGCTCCTCAGTACAAAAACCTCCCCATCACACATCCTTTATTACTGCTCACAGCTCCGTGCACCTGGAATAAGCCATTCTAACCCCTGCTGGTCTGTCTTCTGATGAAGGTCAGAGATTATAATGGGAGGTCCTTCTGTGAAGCTCTGTCTTTAACCTCCCACCTCCTGTTATATAAAGCAGTCTCAGACATTCAGTATGTCTGCTGTGGCTGCATCTCATGTAAATAAGATCACTCTAATGACTCGAGTCTTCATCACGTTTGTAGTCTCGGCTCTCTGGCTTCAAGGTACACGGGTAAACATTTACATTTTTGTACACTGTAGGTTTTATTTTTATCTGTCTTTACTAACTGGCTGAAACAGGCTGAAACCTACATGCAACATCACATTCTGACTATATAACTGACAACTGTTTTGGAACAATGAAATGTTTTTCACCAATTCTGTCTACATGTGATACAGAAAACAAATTACTGTTAACATTAAAAAAAATCCAGAACAAGAAAATATTGACTTGATATTAGAAACATTAACATTTTACACCCTGTAAATTAATGTATTTCATCCACACAGGTCACTGCCAGGATGTGAGCCAAGACCCTGAAATCAGCTGGAGGTATGCTTCCAAAACTGCAGAGATGAACTGCAGCCACAAAAAAAATGCTGGTCATACCCAGATGTACTGGTACAGGCAGCGTCCAGGGGAGACCATGACCCTCATAGTCTACACAGTTTTTGGTGGACAACCAGACTATGGTGGCGTCCCTCAAACTAAATATTCAGCTATCAAAGATAACATAAAGATCGGGGCTCTAACTGTGAAAGACCTGCAAACTGACGACAGCGGCTTGTATTTCTGTGCTGTTGGCAACCACAGTGATGTGAAAACTATGAGCAGCTGAACAATAACTGGTTGCCAATAAATTTGGTGAGTGGGAAACCAAGTGTTGGCTTTTATATCGTTCCAGTAGGTGGAGCTGGAGCTCCAGAAATACTCTACAGTTCATCACATACAGCACTATAAAATATGATGTAGCTGGTTTACAGAGGAGGGCATTATGAAAGAGTCTAAGCATCAAGTCTCTAGAACCACTCAGTGTTCTGTGTTCAGTCAGACAGGAGGTCAACATGCCAACATTATTCTTTTTATCTTGGATCATTGGTAATCACTTATATCACTGAGGAGAATCAGGAAAGCATTTAAACTATAGTTTCCACATGGTTCATTCATCTTCTCTCTTTCTAGGTGTTTGTCTGAGTGTTGAAGTCAAGCAAACTCCTTCAGAACTTCTCAGAAGACCTGGAGACAAAGTCCAGCTGGTTTGCAGCCATAACAAGACTGACTTTACACTGATGTACTGGTACCAGAAGTCCCCTGGAGACCAAGCTCTAAAACGCATCGGACATGTGTATTACGGCAACATAGAACACGAGGAGTCTTTTAAAAAACATTTTACTCTCACAGGAGATATGAGTGGAGAAACAGCAAAGAACGGATCTCTGTTAATAGACAGCCTAAAGGCACCTGAGCACAGTGCAGTGTATTACTGTGCAGCTAGCTACGCACACGGACTGCAGATCCCCTCTCCGTTATACAAAAACTCTGAACCAACTTTTATCAGCATCTATGGTTTTGAATGAGAACCTGTACAGACCCCTCCCAGACAGCTGCTCTTGATTTGATGCCACTGTCAGCCAATATAGAGTGATGCTGTTTCATCTTCACTTCCCTTTGCTTTTCAGACCTCAGTAGACATCAGTTGGATCACCATCGCTCACAATGGCAGTCAGGTTGATCTGAATGTTACCGAAAGGCTTTTGAGTAACTGCTTAATTCTGAGGAAGTTAAAATGATCCATTTTCTCTTTTTCTGTTGCCTATCAGGTAAAAACTTTGTCAAACACAATTATCTGCTATTAATGTGGAAATAGCTTAATTTTTAATTCATAATCTATCACAATGTAAATATTTTCTTCATCTTATTTCCCTGTCCAGGTGTTTGTCTGGGTTTTGTTGTCCGTCAGTCTCCCTCTGATCTCATCACAAAACCTGGTGACAAGGTGCAGATGTTCTGCCGCCATGATAAAACTGACTACAGGGTGATGCTCTGGTACCA
This sequence comes from Epinephelus moara, assembly GCF_006386435.1. Lineage (NCBI taxonomy): Eukaryota > Metazoa > Chordata > Actinopteri > Perciformes > Serranidae > Epinephelus > Epinephelus moara. The sequence goes on along the minus strand of NC_065519.1, from coordinate 7,006,169 downwards.
GCGGTCACCTGGAGACACAGCTATGAAACTCATTGGATATTTGAATTTTCAAGATGTCAAAATGGAGGCGCCATATAAAGAACATTTCAATATCTCTGGAGATTTGAGGGGGACTAAAGAAAAGAACGGCTCTCTAATCATCAAAGTTACTGGACTTGAGCAGGGTGCAGTGTACTACTGTGCAGCTAGCAAAGCACACTGACACAAATCCCCTCTGAACATAACAAAAACTCCTCACAATTCTTTATCATCAGTGGTTTTGAAAAATACAAGCTCCCAAGCACCTGCTTTGTGGTTGTAGTTTGGTTTGATGCAGTCATAAACATTAAAGCTACAGTTGGTAACTTTAATAAAAAATAACTTTGTGTCATATTTGCTAAAACAGTCACTATTTGTAGAAAGAAGAACATGAGACAGAGAGTCTGTATATAAGCTAACACTCCTCTTCCTACTGCTTTTAATAGCATTCATTAGAAAGCACCAAAAACAACAGATCAGAGCACCAAAAACAACAGATCAGAGCCAAGAAGTCTCTAAAACAACTGTCAATCATGACAATCACTGCTTGTACCCTGCAGTCAAACTGACAAACTAGGCAGCGCTCATCAAATATGAATCAAGATTCTGTTACTGCATTACCTATTTTTTTCTTCTCACATGTTTTCAGAAACATATTTGAGTGTATTGTTTAGCTGTAAAATGAAAAAGTTTGTGATCCGGCTGCCAAATGGAAGACAGCTGACCAAGGTACCAAGCACCGCCTACCAGCCGGACCAACTTTCTCATTTCACAGCTAAACAGTACACTAAAATATGTTTCTGACAACTTAAAGGCAAAAAAGGCAATGCAGTCACAGAATCTTGATTCTAATTTGATCAGTGCTGCCTAGTTTGACAGTTCATAACAACTGTTTGACATAACTGACAGCTGCGTTAGAGACTCCCTGGCTCTGATTGGTTATTTTCATTCATGAATAGTAAGGCCAATAGAGGCTCTACAAGACAGTAGAGCAGGCAGAGGAATTAGAGTTGGGTCGATTTCTGGTTTTTGCTGGTGCAGTCCGATGTTCAAGGTTAATCAGTTTGATTTAATGCAAACCAGCTAAACCGACATTGGTCATTATGACACCTATTGGCACATCAAAAAGTAGCCTACATCAGCAACCATATGTAGCCTCATATAGAGCATTAGTAATAAGAGACATCTCAACTAGGGCTGTAACGATTAGTCGACTAATCGATGACTAATCGACTATTAAAATAATCAGTGACTATTTTAGTAGTTGACTAATCGGTTTGAGTCATTTTTCATAGAAAAGTACTATAACAGTACCCCAAAACACTCTTATTGCAGCTTCTTACGTTCAAATATTGGCAGCTTTACACACTCTCCCATGACGGTGAACTAAAACCCTTTGGCGTGAGTGCGAAACAAGACATTAGATAACATAATTTTGGGGTTTGGGGGAGATAGATCGACATTTTTCAATATTTTAACATATCTTTCGATAAAATGATTAGTCGACTAATCGAAGAAATAATCGACAGATTAGTCGACAATGAAAATAATCCTTAGTTGCAGCCCTAATCACAACGTGATCAACATAACATTAAGCAGCTCCTTCCTTTCACAGCACTTGTGTTTCCTCAACTTAATGAGAAACCACTAACAGCAGAGGCTCCTCCAATCTTATTCAACTAACATATTCTCTTTTCTGCCACCAGGAGTCACACAGACTCATTTTCATCACTATTTAAATGCAGCAAGGCATCTGTTGGCAGTATCAATGCCTTTGTTTCATAAAGCCTGATCTGGGCTGTGCTGTGCTGTATACATAATCATAATCTGTTAAACACACAGGTGCAGGTATTCTTTTATCTGTCACACTGTGTGTTTTGCAGCCCAACAATTAATTAATTTTCCTCACAGTGTACGTCATAACAGTGTAAATGCAGTGCCACAAGTCACAGAAACATGACACATGATTCTTTACTGAAGGGGAAAACTCCTCCCAGCAAGCTACTCTCACTTTCTCATCTTTGCCAACTAGGGTACAGCGACGGCATTTCTCTATCACTTCTCTTTCATCTTTAAACCTCAGTCATGTCAATAGAGCCACTAGATGATGCTCATCACAAACAGTGACAATCAGTGACGCACAAAACTCTGTCACACACAGGTTTACATGTCATCTAAAGGCTTAGAAAAATACAATCTATGTTGATGAAGACAAAATGATCTGCCTTCTAGTTTTCTGCTGCCTGCCAGGTAATATCTTGAAAAAATATGAATTCATTTAAATGTGGAAATGTTTTTAATTTACATTACTAAATAACTTCTCTTTCTCTGCCTAGGTGTTTGTCTGGGTCTTGACGTCCATCAGTCTCCCTCTGACCTCATTGTAAAACCTGGAGATACAAAACATATATTCTGCAGCCATGATAAAACTGACTACATGATGATGCTCTGGTACCAGCGGTCACTTGGAGACACAGCTATGAAACTCATTGGACATTTGTCCGTTGAAGATGTTAAAATGGACACGCAATATACAGAACAGTTTTTCATCACTGGAGATTTGAGTGGAAATACAGCAAAGAATGGCTCACTTATATTGAGACCATCCAGATTTGAGCACAGTACAGTTTACTACTGTGCAGCCAGCAGAGCACAGTGACTGCTCTTACTTCCTCCTTCATACAGTAACTGCGCTAACCTTTGTCAACATGTATGGCCTTGAGTTAGAACCTGAACAGGCCCCTCCCAGCTAGCTGCTCTTGGTTAGCCTGTATGCAGGAAATGTTTTATTCATAACACTTCATTTTCCTTTTCAAGACTCATCTCAGCAGAGGCATAAGTATACTTCTGTTGCTAACGGTTAGTCAGTGTTATCTAACTCAAATCCCTAACACTGTGACACACAAATTGGAAGGAAGGGCTCTTGACTAACTACTTTACACTGAGGAAGTAAAAATGATCTGTTTTCTCTTCTTCTGTTGCGTAGCAGGTAATTACTTTTACATGAGCTCCTATGAATGTAAAAATGGTTTAATTTGAAGTGAATGAGTTCTTTTATTATCTTTCTAGGTGCTTGCCTGGGTCTTGATGTCCATCAGTCTCCCTCTGATCTCATCACAAAACCTGGTGACAAGGTGCAGATGTTCTGCAGCCATGATAAAACTGACTACTGGGTGATGCTCTGGTACCAGCGGTCACCTGGAGACACAGCTATGAAACTCATTGGATATTTGAACTACAAAGCGGTCACAATGGAAGAGCCATATAAAGACGTTTTTAACATATCTGGAGATTTGGGGCAAAATACAGCAAAGAATGGCTCTCTTATAGTCAACCTTTTAAAACAAGAGCACAGTGCAGTTTACTACTGTGCAGCTAGAGAAGCACGATGAAAAATATCCCCCCTGAACGTAACAAAAACTCTGCACAAGCTTTTCTCATCAGTGGTTTATAATAACACATGAAATAAACTGCTCCCACACACCTGCCTCTGTGGTCGTACTTTGGTTTGAGGCAGTCATATCATCATGAGCTAGACACGTACAAATTCTAACATATAAAAATGTCAAAAAGCAAACATCTATCAAACTAGGCAGTGCTGATCAAATAAGTGTTACTGCAGTGTTACTGCACTATTTCTTGCCTTAAATGTTGTCAGAAATGTATTTAGTGTACTCTTTAGCATATAGATATCGGTTTGAAGTCCAACTACATGAAGCCACTCATGCTTTTTACATTATGTTTGCTTCCTACTTAAATGTGACTCAGTTTAATGAGTGAGCTCAAACAGCAAAGACCCTGTCATCACTTAATACTCCATTTTATCCATGACAGAGTAACTCATTCTCTACATGCTGGTCCAATTTCTCTCTTGCCGTTTCCTTACAGATAACAACTGCTTCATAGTAAGATATTCATGTACTGTGCCACAAATAATTTCTTGAGGTCAAGAAAGTTGAGGTTTGTTGTGAAACTGTCCAAGTGTAGGACTGTGAAAATGAAAATACATAATAAGAAACACTAAATACCTAAAAGTCACTTAAGTGATGTTATAACTTTCTCTTCTGCTGAAGCTATCATGTCCGTGTGTTTCATGGCAGGATGTACTTACACGAGCACTGACAGATAAAAAACACCAGGAACCACTGGATAAAACTCATCAGGTAAGATATTATGGTGACATTTGTGCCAAGGTAACGGCCATGTTGGACGAGGGAGAGGCTTCACCGAGCAATTTCACACAAAACTAAATGGTATATTGACAAATGTACCACAAACTTCGACTTTCTTGACTTGCAAAATTATCATTTAAATTAACAATACATAATGTGTAATTCATGGCACAATTAAAAAAATTATCTGTCTCTCACCGTTGACTGCTGTACATACTTTTTTCTGAAATAAGATACCATTGGAAACACTGACAGGGGAGGGATTTCACTTGTCTATTGCATGTTAAATGCAGATTGATTTACCTGGTATCAAAGTCATTTCAGTGAGTGAGTTGTGATGAGAATCCCCATCCTTTGTATTCTTGAACTGAAGCACCAAAGCTTTTACAGTGCACTGATAGAAAAGCCTCAATAAGTCAATAGTACATATGGAGCAAAACCCCAAACAGTTAATGTCAAAACTTTGTCCTTATCCCATTGTTCAGTAAAGGAAACAGAGAGAAGGCTATTTATTCTCCTAAAAGACAATCAGACTGAATTAAGTGAAGTGTCTTAGTGTCAAACTATGCTCTGATTTCTCTGCATCACTTCCTGCCCCTCCGTCTGCTCCACAAAGCTCTGCTGAGATCCCAGTTAGTTTTTCACATTCAACAAGATGCCATCTCATCTCATCGTCTGCATCATCACTGTGCTCTGGATTAAAGGTACTGTACCTTCTACTTAATCTGTAATAAAGTGCTAGGGAAGCAATCCAGGTAAAACACATTAATCTACTCATATACTAAGTTTTCTTTTTCCAACGAATGTAACTATGCAACTCCAAATGTACAATAATTTAACAGTGTCTTGATCTCTCCCCTTACAGGAGTTTGCCTGAGTAACGAAAAAGTATTTCAGACTCCAGCTGACCTGTTATGGAAACCAGATTTTGGAGTCAACCTGAGCCTCACACATGACATCTCAAGATATGACACTATCCTCTGGTATCAGCGCTCGGCAGGAGACACTGCCCTGAAGCTGATCGCCTACATTTATTATAAAACTCCTAAGGTTGAGCCAGCATTTGTGAACAAATTTAGCGTGAGTGGAGATGGAGAGAAAACAGCTTATCTTCGCATCATGAAACTGAAATATCCCGAAGACAGCGGAGAATATTTTGGAGCAGCAAGCATAGGTGCACAGTCATAAAGACAGGGACGCTCTCATACAAAAACCTCTAAAATGATCCAGGAGATAAGAGCACACCAACAGGAAACCACTGAAATCATGTGACACTGTTTCAAAACGTATTACTGTTGGTTCACTGATTGTTTTTTAGCTCCTTTTACTGTGTACATAATAAGTAAAATTTATTGATGAAAAACAAAGAATAAAATAATAAAGGACAGCCCAGTTGACACTGTATGTTTCTGCAAACCAGGAACACGTTACATTTGTATGCTTCATACGTATCAAATCAGCATTTCTAAAGTGACGTTGCATGAGCGGACTTTGTCATTCAGAGGAAGAGCGAATGGCAAATGACATGATACAGATGCCTGCCAAGCTGAAGCTGCAGACCACTGTTCAAAAGCAACAATCAAAACAAAAGGGGTTGTGATTAGCAAACCATTGCTGTATTTCCAGTGGCTTTTTAGCTTTTAAACGTGGGTGTTTTCTGGAGCCCTATTGCTGTTTTTACATCAGGGATAGCGCCATGAAAAGCGATTGTTTTTTAACAAGACATTGCTGCATTTCCAACAGGGGTTGTGCCCCCAAAATTGTGCAGGTTAAGTCAAAACATGATCTTTTTCTAACCATAACCAAGTGCTTTCTTCTGGCAATTGGTTGTAAAGTGACAGATTTCTTTTAATAATTACAAACATTTCAGAGTGGTTTAACAAAAGGGTTAAAAACTCCTGAGAATGTTATATGTATTTGTAAAAATACACAACTCTACAGATAAAGTCACAAGGCTGTGCAGAGTTATTCTACAAGTTGACCTCAGTATGAATTAAATCAAACACTGAACAGCAGAGAGCAGTGAAAACACGCCAACATGAAGATTGCTGTAAGCTCCTCCTTCCTCATTACAATCACACAATAAAGGAAGATTTCTCACTGATGTATTTTCATTAATGCCTTTTCATATCTGTGTTTAAGATATGAGCCACCACAGAGAACTATATGTCCACATGAAGAAATTTAAAATGTTTGTCATTTTGTTTTTATCTCTGTCTTTGCTCACAGGTAAGAGTCATAAAATAACAAACTAACAAACAAACTAACAAACTTTTCTTTTTACATTCAGTTTTTATTTCTATCCTCTAGACATTGTGTTATCATTGCCTACGATCAAACAATCACCTCCTCTGATAAAACCTGAACAAGAAGAAGCCCGTCTGGACTGTTACCATGGAGACAACGACTACCCCTACATGCTTTGGTACCAGCACAAGTCAGCAGCAGGAGGCCAGAGGGACATGGAGCTGATCGGACTGCTTTATTATGAAAGACCAACCCTTGAGAAAAACTTTGAGGCACGTTTCAACATAACGGGCCAGGCGAAGGGCCGAGCTCAGCTTGTAATCTCCAAAATAAAGCCAGCAGACAGCGCAGAGTACTTCTGTGCAGCCAGTCAGCACAGTGTTTCAACTCCTCTGGCTCCTTTTACAAAAAGCTGGTGGGCCACAATAAAGTGCACCTGCATCAGACCTACACTTTATGAAGACAGCAGCATAATTCAGATGCTGCAGCTTTCTATCCCTGCTCTGAGAGGACAAAGAAGTGTATAAAAGTAATGTGTGAGGTGTGTAAATCATGCTATATGAATCACGCTGATACATGTTATTGTTCTGCATCTAAAGCCTGCAAACACAACTGCTCCCATACTAATGAGTCTTGTCCACATCCCTTTGTGTCTTCTCTTCAGTCTATTTAACCCTCTGATGTCATTTCCTCCACACAAATATCAAGCACTGCCTTGTATTTTCCTTCATTTCACTTCCTCTTTCTGAATCAAAATGATCCCAGGCTTCACCAGTGTGATTTTCTTTGTGCTTTGGGCTGCAGGTAAAGTTAATATCAACTTTTGACTTTACCAGTACACCAGAATTTAATAATAAAGATATAATATGAAGTGATATAGTAGATATTAGTTCAGCATGCTGGTAGTAACTTTTCTGTGTTTCAGATGTTTCTCAGTCTGTGCTGATCACTCAGTGGCCCCACTACATCTCCAGTCCTCCCAGTGGCTCAGCAGAAATGCACTGCTACCAGAATGACACCGATTATCCATATCTGTTCTGGTACCGACAGCCGAGAGGAGAAAGTTTTCAGTTTATTGTGTCTGTAGTAGCTGGGACTGTAAACTACGAAGAAGGATTCAAATCTGGTTTTCAGGCAGTGAAATCAAGCGACAAGCAGTGGTCTCTGACAATAACCAGCGTTCAGCATAAAGATGAGGCAGTTTATCTGTGTGCTACCAGTCTGCACAGTGCTGTGGCAGACCTCAGGTCTGTGACAAAAACATACAGCTGAGACACCTGACTCACACTGATAATAATCAAATGAAGAAAATTCACTACACTGTGGAGGAGATCATATCAGTGACTTTTACTAAACATTGTGTTTCACTTATATCAATAAAAGCCAGGAAAGAAGAAAGACAGCAAAAAATGAATAAACTGCTCTCTAAAATGACATACTGCATTAATGATCATTTGTTTCAAAAACAAACTATTGATGTATTTCCTAGAAAGCAACCACCTGCAGTCATATAATCATTGTCCTGAACAGATTCAACCAATAGGTGGAGGCACAGCACCTGACATGAAGCGTCTCTCAACAGAATATTGTGATGAACACAATGCCCTCCCTAATTACCCCGAGCCTTATTTTCCTCAGAGCAATGCTTTTCTCACATCAGTGCACAACAATGTCTTCACCTACAGTCAGGTCCATAATTATTTGGACAATGATACAGTTGTCGTCATTTTAGCTCTGTACACCACCACAATGGGTTTTAAATGAAACAATGAATACCTGCTTAAAGTGCAG
>NC_065519.1:6972067-6996909 GCF_006386435.1 Epinephelus moara | reverse complement strand
AGAAATGGCTGTAATTCCTACACGGTTCATACTACATTTTTGAAAAAAGCCTTAAATGAAAGCTGAGAGTCTGCACTTTAAGCAGGTATTCATTGTTTCATTTAAAACCCATTGTGGTGGTGTACAGAGCTAAAATGACGACAACTGTATCATTGTCCAAATAATTATGGACCTGACTGTATGTTCACATTTGGTATCCTCTTCATCTGGTTTTCTTGTGAGATCTTAAATTTCATCCTGAATAATATGAAACTATTCATGTTTAAAATGCTAAAAGAATCAAGATATTTAATAATATTAATATTAATATGGTACTGTCTCCTTGTCTGTTGCTACATTAACAGTTTCATTAATCTGTTTTCTCTGCAGATCAGGTGAACGCTGTAGTATTTCAACAATCTCCTCCACAGATAGTGAAGCAGGGCACTGAGGTCCAGATTAACTGCCACCATGACGATACTTCCCTCGTAATAATGCTCTGGTACCAGCAAACACAGACCGGTCTGATGAATTTAATTGGATACAGCTACACTGGCAGTGACCCTGTCTATGAGAAGCAGTTTGAAAACCGGTTTGCAATGACAAGACAAGCCGTCCAAACAGGAGCTCTGACTATTAACAGTGTGACTCCATCAGACTCTGCTGTGTATTTCTGCGCTGCCAGTACACAGTGATGTGATTTAATGCCACTCCCTCACTAAAAACCCTCATCTATTCACATGAGGCAGTGTGCCTCTTCATACAGACTCTCACTGAAGGAAGTTTCACCAGCAGCAGAGAAAACCTGGAGGATGTCTCCAACTGTGATCGGATTTCTTCTCATTTTACTTACATGTAATGAAATTACTACAGAAATAATAATCTATTGCATGTTTTCTTTTTTTTTTGTTACAGTAACTACACAATTGATTTTTCACTGTGGATTCTGTATCAACCACTTTTTGAATCTGTTTTACCCACAGCTCAAGCCAAGAGTGTGACGTTTCAACAATCTGATCCAAGAATAGTTGATGAAAAGGCCAGGGTGGAATTTAAATGCAGTCACAATGATAGCAGTCTTAATGTAATGCTCTGGTACCAGCAAACACAGAGCGGTCTGATGAATTTAATAGGATACAGCTTTATTGGCAGTGACCCCGTCTATGAGAAGCAGTTTGAAGATCGGTTTGCAATGACAAGACAGGACATCAAAACAGGAGCTCTGATCATTAACAGTGTGACTCTATCAGACTCAGCTGTGTACTTCTGCGCTGCCAGTACACAGTGATGTGGTTTAATGCCACTCCCTCACTAAAAACCCTCATCCTTTCACATGAGGCAGTGTGCCTCTTCATACAGACTCTCACTGAAGGAAGTTTCACCAGCAGCAGAGAAAACCTGAAAGATGTTTCCAATTATGATCGGATTTCTTCTCATTTTGCTCCCATGTAATGAAATTACTACAGAAATAACAGTTTAATTGTGTTATTTTTTTACAGCAACTATATGAAAGGTATTTTTTATCATGGCTTCTGTATCAACCACTTTTTGAATCTGTTTTCCCCACAGATCGAGCTAAGAGTGTGACGTTTCAACAATCTGATCCAAGAATAGTCGATGAAAACGCCAGGGTGGAATTTAAATGCAGTCACAATGATAACAACCTTCCTCTAATGCTCTGGTACCAGCAAAGAGCAGACAGCATGTCTATGACCCTCATTGGATATGGATATGCAAACAGTGACCAAAACTATGAGGGGCAGTTTGACAAAGAATTCGAGCTGACAAGAGAAGACACAGTGACAGGAGCTCTGGTTGTACACAAAGCAAAGGTGTCAGACTCTGCTGTGTATTTCTTCGCTGCCAGTACACAGTGATGTGGCTTAATGCCACTCCCTCACTAAAAACTCTCATCCTTTCACATGAGGCAGTGTGCCTCTTTATACAGACTCTCACTGAAGGAAGTTTCACCAGCAGCAGAGAAAACGTGAAGGATGTCTCCAACTGTGATCGGATTTCTTCTCATTTTACTTCCATGTAATGAAATTACTACAGATATAACAATTTAATTGTGTTATTTTTTTTACAGCAACTATATGAAAGGTATTTTTATCATGGCTTCTGTATCAACCACCATTTTGAATCTGTTTTCCCCGCAGATCGAGCTAAGAGTGTGACGTTTCAACAATCTGATCCAAGAATAGTCGATGAAAACGCCAGGGTGGAATTCAAATGCAGTCACAATGATAACAACCTTGATGTAATGCTCTGGTACCAGCAAAGAGCAGACAGCATGTCTATGACCCTCATTGGATATGGATATGCAAACAGCGCCCAAAACTATGAGGGGCAGTTTGACAAAGAATTCGAGCTGACAAGAGAAGACACAGTGACAGGAGCTCTGGTTGTACGCAAAGCAAAGGTGTCAGACTCTGCTGTGTATTTCTGCGCTGCCAGTACACAGTGATGTGGCTTAATGCCACTCCCTCACTAAAAACCCTCATCTATTCACATGAGGCAGTGTGCCTCTTCATACAGACTCTCACTGAAGGAAGTTTCACCAGCAACAGAGAAAACGTGAAGGATGTCTCCAACTGTGATCGGATTTCTTCTCATTTTACTTACATGTAATGAAATTACTACAGAAATAATAATCTATTGCATGTTTTCTTTTTTTTTGTTACAGTAACTACACAATTGATTTTTCACTGTGGATTCTGTATCAACCACTTTTTGAATCTGTTTTACCCACAGCTCAAGCCAAGAGTGTGACGTTTCAACAATCTGATCCAAGAATAGTCGACGAAAAGGCCAGGGTGGAATTTAAATGCAGTCACAATGATAGCAGTCTTAATTTAATGCTCTGGTACCAGCAAACACAGAGCGGTTTGATTAATTTAATTGGATACAGCTACACTGGCAGTGTCCCCGTCAACGAGAAGCAGTTTGAAGATCGGTTTGCAAGGACAAGACAGGACATCAAAACAGGAGCTCTGACTATTAACAGTGTGACTCTATCAGACTCAGCTGTGTATTTCTGCGCTGCCAGTACACAGTGATGTGGTTTAATGTCACCCCCTCACTAAAAACCCTGCTCCCTTTTTTCTCTGTTGTTTTCATATTCAGGATCCTGAGACTAAAGGTTAGTAGCTCTTGGTATACACACAGAGAGGAAATTTGCCTTAAAAGAAATACAGACATAAAACTTAACGAAACTACAGAACTGACAAATGTGAGCAAACTTGTTGCTGCTATATATTCAAGTGCTAGACAACAAGTATATTCAGGGTTGTGGTACAAAAGTGCAGGCACTGCAAAAACTATCATGATATCATAAATACTGTATGGATGATAGTCTATGCACTTACGAGGTGTTATGTGCATAAACTGAGAGTATGTAAAGAAAATACACCCTTAAGAAACTTAAGTGTGACAGTGAAAGGCAAATATATACATGTTGCACAGTGTGTTACACTGAAACGTTAACATAGAACAAAATTGTTCATTATTGCAAGGCTAAGTCGCAGGAATTGTTCTGAAATAAATGGCCAATTAAACTGTTCATGCGTGTGATGTTGTGTGGATAGTAGCTGCTGTTGTGTCACTTTTCAGAATAATGTAATACAATTAAACAGCCTCTGAAATTGCGATGAAGTTGAATCAAAACGTTCCAACAATACCAAAAAGGATAATATGCTACAAAAACAGCTGTCACTGTCCAAACAAAATGAAAAACACGTTGAGCCAAGATAAGAAATTAATTCAAAATCAATGTCAATTTCAATACTACTCAAAGGTCAATGACAACGACCTCTGTGGGCAAAATTTAGCAGCCAACACCAGGACAACAATCACAAAAGACAGCATAGCAGTATGACAAAACTGTTGTTGTCTCTGCATCATCATCCACCACTTCCAACACAATACTGTACTATTTCCACCTCAGGTTATATGTTAAAAATATATATATATATATATATATATATATACATATATATATGTATGTCTATATCTAGCCTATCTATCATACATACAGTACATATATATTTATCATTAAGGGGTTGTGGTACAGGTAGTGCAAAAAAGTGTCATGATATAATAAATACTGTATGGATAATATTCTATACACTTAGGAGGTTTTATGGTCATATACTTAGAGTATGCAAAGTACAGTAAATACACTCTTAAGAGACTTAAGTGTGACAGTTAAAGTCGAATATGTACATGCTGCACAGTGTGTTACACTGAATTGTTACTATAGAACAACTATCTTATTTATTATTGCAATATTATATACTGTGCATTTATATTTACAGGCCACTTTGTCTATATTTACAGTTAATATACTACACACCATGTGTGTATTTCAGTTATTCTGTGCAACTATCAATCATGAACATACAGCATCTGTATCTATTCTGTACGTTACTATCAATCTATATACACACTTTGTTTGCTTTTTATGTTTAGTATTTTATCTAATTTGTACTTTGTAATATATTTATCCATTTTTAACACCGTAATTTGCAAATTTCCCCGGTGTGGGATTAATAAAGTCTTATCATAAAACAGCAGGAGAGCAGATACGTTCAATCTGCTGTAACCTTACAGCCCCAAAACCGTTAGCTTAGCCGACCGTTAGCTTAGACGACCTTTAGCTTAGCCAACCCTTAGCGTAGCCGACCGTCAGTTTAGTCAACCGTTAGCTTAGCCGACCGTTAGCTTGACCAAATGTTAGCTAGACCAAGCGTACAAAAACCAAGTAACCTTAAACTAAGCGTCAGCATCAAATCATGATACATATATTGGCACAAGAAACAAAGGCTTACCTCGTAAAACAAAGCAGTGACTTCTAGCATGTTGGAGAGGACGTCTTGGAGAGGAGGCCCTTTCAGCAAGACAGGTGCACAGGAGTCGACGACACTTGGTAACACCTGTCCAACAGTAGTTCCAACAGTCATTCCGTCATGGCCGTCCGGAGGCGACATAACTTATCTCGCTTATGAAATGCGACACAAACTGTAATAAATGTTAATGGCCACCTTTATGAATGTTTACGCATTAATTATGTTAAGGTGTGTGATCATTTTTACCTGGTGAGTGTTTTAACGGTCAGTCGGTTCCACTTGAGTGGCGAAAATAGTGGGCGGGGCAATGTGAGTTTAAAATGACCGCCTAAATCAGGACTGACCAATCACGTTCCACCAGGGCCTGACACTGTACAGGTGATGGAGAGCATTCAGTGCAACGAAATGTAATAAAATAATCGTTTATATTATCGTTCAGATTTTTTTTAAATATGGACCATTTCATTGCTATTCTGTTGCCAGGGCAACAACTTTGGTCCCTGTTTACTTCCTGTCAGCTTCTGCATTAACATACATTCAAACAGGANAGTTTAAAATGACCGCCTAAATCAGGACTGACCAATCACGTTCCACCAGGGCCTGACACTGTACAGGTGATGGAGAGCATTCAGTGCAACGAAATGTAATAAAATAATCGTTTATATTATCGTTCAGATTTTTTTTAAATATGGACCATTTCATTGCTATTCTGTTGCCAGGGCAACAACTTTGGTCCCTGTTTACTTCCTGTCAGCTTCTGCATTAACATACATTCAAACAGGAAAACAAAGGGNATACAAAGGGACCTATTTAGAATGTTTATGTTGTCCAGTTTGAAACGGTCTAAAACAGTTAAGCAGCAAACCCTCATAAAGTGAACAAAAATGGCATCATTAGCTAAACAAAAAATAATGAAACTAAATGTCAAAATTGCTCCTGCTGATTCATTGTTTTAGCTACATTTGTGATCAATAGCTGCAATTAATGACTATTTTATCATCAAATAATCTGGCTGTTTTTCAGTAATCAATTATTTCTATGTCAATGAAATATAAATAACAAATTAGTGATAAATGTTCATAATTTCCCAGAGTGCATGATGATCTCTTCCACGTATCATCTTGTTGTTATAGCTATACCCAAATATATTGAATTCATCATGATAGGAAACATGAAAGCAGAAAACAGAATTATTTTATTTTTTCACATTTTAAGCATTAATCAATGATTAAAAGTGTTGATAGGCTCAATAAAAAGATCAGTTTCATGTTGATCAACAAGTAGATTAATTTGCTTATTGTTTCAGCACAAAATAAAATGGGGGGGGGTTAATTCGATGATAATTACACAAATGATATCAAGTTCCTGGAGCAAAATTATTACATTAACAGAAAATTATGACATTGCAAGAACTGCTAATTAAACAATGAGGACAACATATTGTAAGAATAAATGGAACGTAATATTTTACATTGTACGTTACATTTATTAACCAGTGATTCAAATGTGTAAGTATATTTTCCAGTTGTTACTTCAAATATTATCATACCAAAAATACTAAAAACATTCGTCTCACTTTTGATGTCACGGTGTAAATGCTGTTTCAGATGCTTTACCACCTGAAAATACACTTTGGAGGAATCACTGAATGCTTGACTTTTGCAACACTGATAATAATAATAATCTTTATTTATAAAGCGCTTTGCAAAACAGAGTTACAACGGTCTTAACATATCAATAGTTATATGGACAAGATGTGAAAACAACAACTGATTGTGTATGAGAACTGAGGAAATAAAAGACAGTTTAAATGAACTTAAAACTTAAGTAAAATCAGGAAAGGTTTTCCGATAAAAGAATGTTTTAAGAAGGGACTTAAAAGAGATCACTGACTCGGCCAACCTGATTTCCTCGGGCAGACCGTTCCAGAGCCTCGGGGCCCTGACAGCAAACACTCTGTCCCCTTTAGATTTCAGCCGAGCCTCTGGAACAGACAAAAGACCTCTGCTGCCTGAGGACCTCAAAGTACGTCCTGGCGTGTAGAGCACTAAGAGGTCGAAGATAAAGCTGGGAGAGAGACCATGAAGAGCCTTTAAAGTAATCAGTAAAATCTATTGTAAAACATACTGGGAGCCAGTAAAGAGGCTCACACTGGAGTGATGTGATCACGTGACCTTGTGTTTTTTTGTGCTGAGCAGACTGAGGTGTGCCTCATTCAGGTGGAGGACGGCTCACTGCTAACATGTTGATCACAGTCCTTTACCTCTTGCTTCTTTTACACTCAGGTGGGTTTTATGTATTAACTTATAATGGATGTACTTACTAACAATGCTCTCATCACATTTACACATCATATATTTGATTTAATTTACAGTTCCGTACATCAAGGTTATACATGATAAAACATCTTTCATGTGCTGCAGGTCTCACTGTTGTAGTTCTTCAGTCAGGAGATCAAACATCCCGCCCCGGACTCACAGTGAGCTTTGAGTGCAGCATGGGTGCAGGGTCGAGCATGGGCAGCTTCACCATGTACTGGTACCGACAAAAACACTACGGAGCTCCAGTGGAGTACCTCACCAGAGAGTACGAACAAAATGAAGGGCACTTCCAGTCGTCTATTGACACATCCAAAAACAGCTTCACTCTTAAAGTTCCTGGGCTGTTCCTGAATGACAGCAGCACCTACTACTGTGCCGCCAGTCACAGTGATGCACGCAGACCAGACAGTCGTACAAATAACTAGTGTGGCTGTCACAGATGGCACACAGGCAGGAAGGAGCTGTGGCTTGTTTGGTATAATATCATTAAATCAATCTGGAGCATAGTGTGAGTCACACTGAGACAATATTGGTTTCTAACTTAATATAAAGCCCCATTTCCACTGAGCAGTACGGTACACATTTTACACACCTTGAATATTTCATGACAACTTTGACCAGTACTTAAGTTTTTATATGACAGACACTTTCAGTAATGAGTAGATCTTCCAGCATTAATATATATTAATTTTGACCGGATTATGTGAACTGCATATATTCTAATCCTCACTTGGAGAAAAACAAAACGTCGCCGAGCGTCGTTCCTGTGGGCTACGACAACTCTAAACCCCTGAGCTTGCCTGAGAAGGACTAAATGCACAAATCCACCATTTTTAAATATCCCATGGAGAGAGACTCTCACTGCAGCCTGTTTTATTTTGTTCTGAAAATGTTGGCGTGCAGCCTCGTTCTGTGGGCGATAAACGAGGTGCACACTGATAAAGGAGGAAAAACAGTGAGTGCTGGACGTCCAGCTTCTTCACCTGCAACATGGTCTGAGACCAGCCTCCTGGACAACTGAGGTTACTGTTGGTTTGCCATACAAAGAATTTCAGCACAAACTAACAGAAACCCTCACAGAGACGCTCATCTCAATGGCTGGTCTCAGACAATCTTGTAGGTGAAGAATCCAGATGTAGAGGTCCTCGGCTGGCTCACTAGATGTACTGCCAAATTCTGAGAAACGGCACTGGAGACGGGTTATGGTAGTGAAATGATCACAGAGTTCACAGGCAACAGCTTTGGTGGACATTCCTGCACGCTCCCTAAAAACTTGCAACACCTGTGTAGTAATGATGCTGTTTAATCAGCATGATGATATGCTGCATCTGTCAGGTGGAGTGGATGGAATCTGGATTATGGTGGCAAAGTGTTCTCAAATACGGATTCAAGCAAATGTGTAAGCAAAATTTGAGACCAAGCCTTTTGTGTGCATAGAAAGAGCCTTAGATGTTTCACTTCAACTCATGAAAATTGGAGTGTTTGTCTATCTATTTGTCTGTCTGTCTATCTATCTATCTATCTATCTATCTATCTATCTATCTATCAATCTATCTATCTATCTATCTACCCATCTATCCATCCATCTACCTACCCATCTGTCCATCCATCCATCCATCCATCCATCCATCCATCCACCTACCTACCTACCTATACAATCAGCACAGTTTCAAGGTGGGCACCCACGATTAGTATCACAAGTTCAGTATCAGACCAAATGTAACCTTATCTGTTCCTGAGATATGATATTATGATGTCAGTGAAGCTGACCTTTGACCTTTTGGATATAAAATGTCATCACTTTATCATTTTATCCTATTAGATGTTTGTGTCAGACTTTGTCATAATTAAAGCTATAGTGTGTAACTTCTGTCGCCTCCCAGCGGATAATGCGTTATTACAACTAATAAGTCGGCGGCACTTCCATGTACACAGAGTAACACTCGCCAGTCGCCACACACCATACACAGAGTAACACTCGCCAGTTGCCACACACCATACACAGAGTAACACTTGCCTTTGTGGTAGGATCCACTTCTGAACCGTGTCTCAGCCGCTTCTCCGCCATGTTGCTTTCTCTTTCTACCTGCGCTCTACCTCTTGCTATGACACTCTCCGCTCTTCCTCCCCCTCCCTTCTTGTTGTGAGGAAGCATTTCCTGTGTGCCAGCGCGGGAATGTTGCTGGTTGACACACATACTAAAAATGATATATATTGAAAAATACCGCGAGATGTTAGAGGAGCCGATCGGCTTAATCAGCATTGTGTCATCTCCTCTAGTAGTGGCTTGGGTGAAACGGACATTTACGGACCTGTAGAAGTTACGCACTATAGCTTTAAGGTATGAATTCTTGAGTCATGGCCCAAAATGTGTTTTGTGACATCACTGTGACCTTGACCTTTTACCACTAAAATCTAATCAGTTTTTCTGGTCCAAAGGGACATCTGCTACAAATTTTAAAAAATGTATTTATCATTTATTTACAAGAACGGGACAGATAAAAGGACAACCCAAAAACATAATGTCTATGGCTTCAGTGTTGCCTGTGCAGAGGCACAAATAGCTAGAAGTTGCAGCAATAATACAAGCAAAACAAATTCTTTCAGCCACTTTACTGTAGCCAGTCTGATGGGCTTTTGTCCATCTGATGCAGCGGTGTCAAACGGTCAGATCTATAAAAGCAACAATACAAATTTACACTGTATGTTTACTATCAGCTCTCTTCAAAAAACCTTAAGCAAAGAACTCAAAACCTACAGTTCCTGCTCAGTGTCCACAAGTAGACAGAGACTAAGAAACATCTATGAACCTGTATGTGTGCAAAGAGTTCCTGGTAAAAGAGAATCAGAGGCGAGGGGGAGGATCAGAGCTTATTTCAGAAGCTGTGATCGTAGCAGTGCAGTGAGTTACACCTGCAGCCTGACAGAGGACGACAGAGTGATTTTATTTGCTCAGTATAACTGTATTATCACTGTGACTATGAACATCTTCTTGGTTGCACTTCTAAACTTCTGCAGTAAGAACATTTAAATTCTCTTAAGTGTTGTCTTGTCAAAGATTTTCATGCTCAAGTTATCGTTCATCTACTTATCTTTCTTCTTGTTTTCCAGATTTCTCCTTCTGTGTAAAAATCATCCAGCCTCCATTTATATTTAGCCGTGAGGGAGACTCGGCTGTGACTCTGCAGTGTGAACAAGATGATGATCAATATTACAACATGTTGTGGTACATACAGAGCGGCGTCGCTAACATGCAGCTGGTGACATATTCTCTTGGTAAAGGTACTGTGAACACTGAAGCTCCTTTCAACAAGTCCAAGCACACCATGTCCCGGCCTTCAGCGCTTCAGTCGTCTCTGCAGATCAAGTTTATGGAGGCTGGAGACTCAGCTGTGTATTACTGTGCCTCCAGTAGAGCACAGTGATTCAGAAAGCCTCAGTAGCTTAACAACAACATCAAGGAGACACCAGGAGGAGATGACAGAGAGGAGGGATGAGTGAGGAGGGTTAATGTGTTGAATAAAGGTCTATAAAAGGCAAATGTGACATAAAAATAAAAATTAGGACACCAACTGAAAAAGAAAACCTTTAAACAACAAACTGATGAACTTCATTAGTTTATTAAAGGCACAGGAGTTGCCGTCAGTGACGTTCCTGCAACACCACAAAGCTGATCAGCTCAGATAAGTCAGCAGGTGTTAACACTGTTAGGTTTATACATCCCAGACAACATAATAACCCTGCAGTGTCTCATCTCTGTCACTCTGTGCTCAAGTCTACAATTTCTTATATTATTTAATTCTGTCTGCAGCCAGAAGAAAAAGATCAAAGTTTATCAATTTCAAGAGGTTATCACACACTGACCTCTGCAGGGTTCATGTGGGATTACACTTAGATGTGGGAGCTCAGTGTAAAAACAGTGGCAGGTCAAATCATTTTATTGTTGTTAAACTGAGCTGTTCAGATGTGAAGTGGTCTGAATGTGGTGCTGTTTACCTGAAAGTAAAAAGAGTAAATGTGACACATCTTTGGGACATATCTCTGTACACTGCACATTATTTGTATACTTTGTACTGCGAGTCTCTGCTCATTCCTGGGACAAATTTGTGCACAAACACTTCTAAACACTGTACAGCTCTTTCATTTTAATTCAGATGCACACGTATTTTTTTAAAATACAGTATATTTTATCTACATGTTTATGGTATTTTTTCTATCTGATATTTGCTTCTTGATTCAAACGTGCAGTACAATGGGTGAACTTGCAATACTGCTGTTAATGTTATTCTATATTTATTGATTGGGATGATTGCTTACATGTATGTGTTGTGACTTTATTAGTCTATTTTCTATTTTTTATATTTCAGGCATGGCACAGCAAATTTTGTTGTACTTCTTGTGCAATGACAATAAAGTCTATTATATTCTATTATGCACCAATAACCCAAAGCAAACTCCATGTATGTGAAAACCAACTTGGTAATGAACTAGACTGGGATTCTGGTCTTAGCAACGTTAACGATGTCTCATAGTGCAGTGTCTTACCTGACTTCTATTAAGTATAATAAAAGAATGTAAACTAGGCTTTTATTTCCATTCATGTGGATTAATAATAATATAACAGAGGGATCTGTTGTGAAGATTTCTTTTTAAATTTAGGAACAGATAGAATCACACAGTGGACAGACCCATGCTACATGTTGTATTTAAGCTAAATTTTAAATTCAAAGCTGGTCCTTAAATCAGGTGTTATTCAATAATGACTAAATGATTTTACAGAAACATTGAAGAAAAAAATGAGCTCATGGTGAAGAATACATTAATGTCTCAATTTTTGCATTATTTTTTTTAATCTTATTTTTTGCACCAATACATAAAGGCAAACTCCTTGAATGTGAAAACAGACTTGGCACCAAACTGGATTCTGATTCTGATTTTGATGTCAATACGGTCTAATGTAATAAATAATAAATAATATAAGAAATTCTGTTACCCTCATTACTTCTGCAATCATTAGTTAATGACATAAATCAAAATGTATTAAGCTAGTTATGATGTCATTATATAGATCTGGAGTCATTTATTGTTATAAAACCTACAAAAACTTTTTTGGGGGACACCTGGGGGCAAAACGACGACTTACACATCCAGGAGCTACAGTCCAGAGCAACATTAGCACTCATCTGGAGTCGTGTCTCTGGCCACCTGGTGAATTTAAGTCCAATATTCACTTTCTTTTAGCTCTGTTTTGGTCTCCACCTACACCAGTTAGTTGCAAATTTTTTCTGATGTTTAGTGCTGGCAGGTAGTGTACAATGTGTTTATCAGCTGTGGAAATACTTCATAGAGCTGAGGGGCGCCACAGTGTCAGGTAATAACTATCTCTGGGTTCATGAGGACGAGTGACACCTTTCACATTACATGAATACATATGAAGTGGTGCATGTCACTCAGTAAACATGTCTCCTCCTCAGCTGGCTGAAAACTGGGAGGATGAAGAGGTGTGACCAGCAGAGATGTCCCTCCCTCTGAGCTGCTACAAACACAAACAAAGACCAGTTTCCTTTTCCTCCCCTCTGTTCTCACTTCTTTTCTTAGCTGTCACAGAAATAGCAGCAGTCAGGTTGGAGCTCGTTCATCCGTCAGTCAGCCCGACCTGCACAGCTGCTCTCTCACACACACACACACACAGATGGAGGCTGAGATATGGAGGAGCTGGGTGGGGGAGGGAGAGAGGAGAGAAGCGAAGAGACAGCAGGTTTTTGTGTGATGCTTTTTCACCGTGGGGACAGGGGGCCACGGTGATACAACCCCATAGAGCCGCCGTACAAAAACCTCCTCCCATTAACACCCATTGTGTAGACGGCTACAAGCTGCCTGACACACTGAGGAGAGCAGAAATATCAATAATATGAAGGTGTAGAGGACGGCAGCACACTCTGGTGTCAAACTGTTCATTTATATGTAGAAAACTGGCAGGAAAAATAGTTTTTAAAATGACTTTCAAATCATATGTGAAGCATCAGGATGCTTCTTTCACTCATCTTGACATAAAGGATATATTTGGACATTATAAAGCTCGTCCTGCGTGTTTGAACCTTCTTCATCCTCTGGATCATCACACTGTGTCTCTACATGCTGATTATGGAAGGTTTAGAGACTTTTTGGTGGAGGAGACACTCAGTGTGACACTGGAGCTGAAGCTCACTTTGGAAAGGGGACAAAACTCACTGTTTTGGGTAAGTAGGATCTCTCACTGCTTCAGTTCACTGAGACAAACTCAGAACAGTCAAAAATGTTGGTTTGGCAGTGAAGGAAAAAGAGTTTGTTATGAAAAAGCTGAAATATTGAGCTGAAGTGAGAACACTGTGAACTACAACGACCCTGCTTACTTTGGCCAAGGAACCAAACTGACTGTTTTAGGTAAATATTCCAGTTTAATACTGTGTTTCTATAAATGTCACGTTGCTTTAGAGTCTCAGTATTACCAGACGTATCAGTAAAAAGTTTCTAAAGTTAAATCTGGTGGAGAAAAAGTCAAGAGTTTCATGCTCAGTATTTCTGCACTGTGACAATGCAAACGAAGCTTACTTTGGAAAAGGAACCAAACTGACTGTTTTAGGTAAATATTCCAGTTTAATACTGTGCTTCTATAAATGTCACTTTGCTTTAGAGTCTCAGTATAATCAGAAGTGTCTGTTAAATCTGGTGGAGGAAGACTTGAGAGTTTCATGCTCAGTATTTCTGCACTGTGACAACTTGAACGAAGTTTACTTTGGAAAAGGAACCAAACTGACAGTTTTAGGTAAGTCAAGGATGATACACAACACATGTAATAGCTTTAATTGGAGTGGTGCATAAAGACTGATATTGTATTTATAGTTTAAACTCAGCTCAGAGCTTTTTAGTGTTACGCTTAAGCGCTGTGCCAATTACGAAGCGTACTTCGGCCAGGGGACTAAACTGACTGTTCTCGGTAAGTAAGACATCAAAAGTTCTTCTGATTAATTGTCTGGTATGTAAAAAAGTAGAACAAGTTAAAGCAGGTCTGATGTTTGGGTAAAAAGCTTTGTGTGGCATTAAACTTGTAAAAACAGATGGTAGCAAATGTTGGTTTGGGATTTAAAGAAAAGCGACGTTAAATATAATGAAGTAAATTTAAAAGCAACAAAAATGTAAGGAAGCAAAGTAAAAGCAGCATCCTGGGCTGTTTGAGCACTGATCACATTCACTGTGACTCTGGTGCTTATGAAGCTTACTTCGGTGGAGGAACAAAGTTAACTGTTTTAGGTAAGAAATATATATTGTACATATATTCAATGATAAAATAAGAAACAAGAACAAATGTAAAAAAAACCCATTGTAATTGGAGTAGTTCTTTAAAAATCTTACTGTACTCGAGCTAAAATTGAAGCTCAGCTCAGAGCTTTTTGTCGTTAAGCTTAAACGCTGTGTCAGTACCAAGCTTATTTTGGCCAGGGGACAAAACTGACTGTTCTTGGTGAGTAAAAGCTCAAAATTCATTCACATGAATCCACATGTAAGAGAAGTACGACATATAAAAGCCTAACAAATCTGTCATTAGGAGAAACCGTTTTGTACTGCATACAGCGTGTAAACACACAGCGTACACTGCAGCAGCTGATGGTATTTAATGCAAAGGAAAGTTGTATTTATTGCAAAACTAAAAACTAAAGAAGCAAATTAGAAGCAACATCCTGGGATGTTTTGCGCACTGATTAAGTTCACTGTGACCAACACTGCAGAGGCTTACTTCGGTGGAGGAACAAAGTTAACTGTTTTAGGTAAGAAATCAAAACTAATCGCGAAAAAAGCACTGTAATGGCACTTAAGTCTAGTTTAAAGTCTGCTCAGCGCTTTTTGTTAATCTTAAATGTTGTGTTAGCTCAGAGCCTATTTCAGCCAGGGAACAAAACTGACTGTTCTTAATAAGTTAGCATAAGATCTAACAGGGAGTTAACTGAGAGGGTTGTATTGTGAAAAACAGGAAAGTTGCATTTACTCGTAAACTTCAATGTAAAGATTCAAAGTAAAAGCAGCATCTTGGGCTGTTTTGAGCACTGATCACATTCACTGTGACTCTGGTAACGAAGCTTTCTTTGGTGGAGGAACAAAGTTAACTGTTTTAGGTAAGAAATCAAAACTAATGAAAAAATACCGCTGTAATGAAAGTGTCTCAAACTTAAACTTACTGTTCAGCTCAGAGCTTTTTGTTCTTAAGCTTAAATGTTGCATCAGTTTGAAATCTATTTCAGCCAGGGAACAAAACTGACTAAAGTCTAACAGGGTGGTGACTGAGAGGGCTGTATCACATACAACTTGTAGAGACAAAAAAAAAGAGGACAGGAATTTGGAAGGTTGCATCAATAGAAAAATTAAAGGTAAAGAAGCAAAGTAAAAGCTGCATCCTGGGCTGTTTTAGCACTGATCCAGTGCACTGTGAACCAGGGATATGAAGCTCACTTCGGTGGAGGAACAAAGTTAACTGTTTTAGGTAAGAAATGTAAAACTAATTTTAAAATTTGTTCTTGTGTTTTTAAGAAACTCACTATACTCAAGTCTAGCTTAAATTCTGCTTAGAGTTTGTGTCCTAAGGCTTTAAACTGAGACAGTATTTGAGCCTATTTCAGCAAAGGGAACAAAACCTACCGATCTTGGTAAGTTAACATAAAGTCTAACAGGGTGGTGATTGAGAGGTTTGAGTTGCATTAACTTTTAAAAAACAGAATGTTGCATTTATTACAAAACTAGAATGTAAGGAAGCAAAGTAAAAGCAGCATGTTGGGCTGTTTGAGCACTGATCACATTCACTGTGACTCAAACCGAGAAGCTTACTTCGGTGGAGGAACAAAGTTAACTGTTTTAGGTAAGAAATCAAAAAATAGTGCTGTAATTGCTTTGTTTTGTTTTTCTTACACTTAATGCAATCAGGTCGAGAAATTTAGTTTTGAAATTTAGTTTCTTAAGCTTAAAGAATGTGTCTGTTTGTAGCCTACGCCCATTACCTACAATCGTTAGGATAAAGTCTAACAGGGTGGTGATTGAAAACATTGTCTTGCATAAAACTAGTAAAAACATGAAGAGAGGAAAAAGGACATTTTCAGATTCAAAGTAAAAGCAGCATCTTGGGCTGGTTTGAGCACTGATCCAGTTCACTGTGACCCAGGGCTTAGAAGTTTACTTCGGTGGAGGAACAAAGTTAACTGTTTTAGGTAAGAAATCAAAACGAATCTTAAAAGGCACTGTCATGGTTATGTTAAGAAACTTACAGCACTCAAGTCTGGTTTAAATTCGGCTCTGAGCTTTTTGTTGATAAGCTTAAACATGTTAGCTCAAAGTCTATTTCAGTAAAGGAACAAAACTGACTTAAAAACCGACAAAACAGAGTTAACATGAAGTCTAACAGGGTGGTGATTGAGAGGGTTGTATTGTGAAAAACAGGAAAGTTGCTTTTATTCGTAATCTCCAATGTGAGGAAGCAAAGTAAAAGCAGCATCTTGGGCTGTTTTGAGCACTGATCACATTCACTGTGAACACCAATGCAGAGGCTTACTTTGGTGGAGGAACAAAGTTAACTGTTCTAGGTAAGAAATCAAAACTTATTTAAAAAAAGCACTGTTATTGGCATGTTTGTTTTAAAGAGATGTACAGCACTTAAGTTCTGCTAAGAGGTTTTTGTCGTTAAGCTCAATCGCTGTGTCAGAACGAAGCTTATTTCGGCCAGGGGACAAAACTGACTGTTCTTGGTGAGTTGAAGTCTAACCTCGGTTTATTTAAAGGTTTGTATTGCACACAACTTTTTAAAAAACAGGAAAGTTATATTTAATACAAAACTAAAATGTAAAGCTCCAAAGTAAAAGCAGCATGTTGGGCTGTTTTGAGCACTGATCACATTCACTGTGACACTGGTGGTTATGAAGCTTTCTTCGGTGGAGGAACAAAGTTAACTGTTTTAGGTAAGAAATCAAAACTAATCAAAAAAAGCAGTGTAAGTGTTTCATTCTTACAGTAAAAATATTGCACTGAAGAGTAGTTTAAGTTCAGCCTGAGCTTTGTGTTGTTAAGCATGTGTCAGTCTAAAGCCTATGTTGGCCAAAGAACAAAGCTGACTGTTCTTGGTAAGCTATAATAAAGTTTAATACGGTGGTAAATGACAAGTTTGTGTTACATACAATTTGTAAAACCAAAAGTAAAATGGAGAGTTGCATTAATAGAAAACTCACCTGTTAAGATTCAAAGTAAAAGCAGCATCCTGTGTTGTTTTGAGCACTGATCACATTCACTGTGATTATGGTACTGTTGCTGAAGCTTTCTTCGGTGGAGGAACAAAGTTAACTGTTTTAGGTAAGAAATCAAAACTAATTTAAAAAAAAAAAATGTTACTGTGTCTTTAAAAAAAACATACTATACTCAAGTCTAGTTTAAGTTCTACTGAGAGCTTTTGGTGTTAAGCTTAGGAGCTGTGACAGTGCCAAACCTATTCAGAGGTTTGTAGTTGCTGGTTTTAAAGTCCAAATAATACAAAACTCAAATGTAAAGATTCAAAGTAAAAGCAGCATCTTGGGCTGTTTTGAGCACTGATCACATTCACTGTGACTCTGGTGCTGGTGAAGCTTACTTCGGTGGAGGAACAAAGTTAACTGTTTTAGGTAAGAAATCAAATTCAAAGTAACGTTGTAATTGGAGTGTTTTTATCTTTAACTTACTGTACTTAAGTCTAGTTCAAGTTTAGCTCAGAGCTTTCTGTTTGTAAGCTTAAACCTTGTGTCAGTGTGAAGCTTATTTCAGCCAGGGACCAAAACTGACTGTTCTTGGTTAGTGAGTAATTAAAATAAAGCAAAACAGTGTTTACTGAGAGTTGTAAAAGATTCTTGAACAAAAGAAACAGGCTGTATGTATGTAAATGTAAAGAAGCAAAGCAGAGGCAGCATCCTGGATAGTTTTGAGCTCTGATCACATTCACTGTGACACTGGTGGTACTGAGGCTTACTTTGGTGGAGGAACAAAGTTAACTGTTTTGGGTAAGAACACATTTAAAGCTCATCAATTATTGCTCAGGTTTGATTTTGTTAAGATGTTTCTGACACTGTTCCTTCACTCCAAAGCTCGACTGACTCCTAACCACCCATGATAGACCATGATTACAGCTGTTATTTGGCTATAATATCACAAAATAGTCACAAAAGCAGAAGGATGTTTAAGAGGTGAAAGTTAGTGAAGGAACATTTGATTTCTTTTGCAAACTGAAGTGAATTGAAGTCAAAGTCTTTACACGTGAAGGAGTGACAAAGCTGTGATAATCTCAAAGAGGCAGAGATAAAGAGAGGCAGCAGGAAGAGTTTTTGTAACTGTCAAAAGTCTCTGTGTTCCTACAACGAGGCTTACTTTGGAGCTGGGACTAAACTCACTGTTTTAGGTAAGAAAACCTGCGACAGACACGTCTCACAGAGCATAACTCACAGGTGTGCGAGTCAGGAAAACTGTTGAGTATTAAAAATGTACTTTTAGACCTTCTATTTGATGCTAGGAAACACAGTAATCTCATTTTAAAAGCGCAAAAAGAAGTTAAAGGTGGAAGCTTGAGCTAAGTTGTCTGTGTTCTCCAGTAAAAGTTGCTGCAGCGATAAAACATTTGGCTCTGAGCCCAGATTATTAATGTCACAGCGAGTTCTTATCAGCTCTGTGAAACACTGTGAGCTCACAGTCAGAGGCTTACTTTGGAGCTGGAACTAAACTCACCGTCTTAGGTAAGGCAATCACAAAACTTAGAACATAATGTTCCATGAGACTAGTTGGTAACTGCCAGATTAGAGCTGAGAGCTGTTTTTAATCTCCTGCTCTTAAATGCACCTTAAATCAGACATTTAATGCTGTTAGCAGTTCAGCTTGATATTGTTTCTACAAATGTTTTTGAGTTATCTGAAAAAGAGCACAGAGACAGTCGACAGCTTCAGGGCTGAGAGCTCAAACAGTTTTTCTGTAGCCTTGTATCACTGTGAACAACTTGGAGCCTGCTCACTTTGGCAGTGGCACCAGACTGACAGTGTTGGGTAAGAAAATTAGAAAAATCATACGCATATATGTTTGTCTTGTGACCTTCTCTTGACTCAAATCGGTTGTTTTAATGTCTTATTAGGTGACTCGCTGCAGCAGCATCGTGTTGCTTTGTTTCAAAACTGTAAAAAATTGTCGATAACTGTGATAAATCTCTCTGTTCAATGGCAAATATGCTGTGTTTGGTCTTGGCACCAGACTTATAGCATTATATGTTCAAGCTGTAAATATCAGCATTCACAGGATGTCATCGTAAACCTTTTCTCAGTTGCTATCAGATGGTAAAACTTAGATTTTTCAACAAAAACTGAATGCAAAAATGTTTATTTAAATCACATTAATGAGGCTATAAATGGGATCCATTACATATAGGGATTGTACTTCATATGAGCTGTTGCTGAAAAACTTAAAAGGGCAGTACAAATGAAATAAAAGTCACATGTTAATTCAGTTGTTGTAGATCTTTGTCAGTACTCCTGCTTATTTTGGAGAGGGAGCCAAACTGACTGTTCTCTGTAAGATCACTACCATAAAATCAAACATTTATCTAAAAAGAAATTTCAATTCTGCAACAATCACGTTTTATTTGGTGTTTATGTTCAGCATATGAGGTTCTGAGTCTTTCAATACCCTGACGTTCATGTCTAAACTGGTATTAAGATGTCACATGTACATTAGCCGTTGATCTATAGGCAGCTTTAATTTAGTGATTTCTGTCCTTTGTCCTTGCAGAAGAAAATCTACAGATCACCCCACCGACAGTGAAAGTGCTTCCTCCTTCAGAAAAAGAGTGTAAAAACAAGAGAGGCAATGCGGAGAAGACCATTGTATGTTTGGCCAGTGGATTCTACCCAGACCATGTCAGTGTGTCCTGGCAGGTCGGTGGAGAAGACGTCACCACTGGTGTGGCGACTGACAACGCTGCCCTGCGGAGGAAGAACAAGACTTACACCATCACCAGCAGGCTGAGGGTCTCTGCCAAAGAGTGGTACAACCCCAACACTGAATTCAAGTGCACTGTCAGCTTCTACAATGGGACAGATACAGAATATAACTCAGATTCAATTTCTGGAGACAAAGGTATGTTTCATTTGGACCTCAGAAATGAATCAAACCTGATTGAAAATACATGTGAACAACCATCTGCCCTCGTCTAATCCTCTTCTTCTTTTTCTATCAGCTAAAGAAGGTGTCCTGACAAGAGGTAAATATATTGTGGTTCACCCCTGCTACTATTTAGTGTCCTTGGTGTCAGTAAAGTGCACTGGATGTTTCCTCTTTGGCTCATGTTCCCTCATCTGTATGTTTGTGCAGAGAAATATCTGAAGATCACACAGACTGCCAAACTCTCCTACGGTGTTTTCATCGTCAAGAGCATGGTCTACGGAGTCTTTGTGGCGTTCCTGGTGTGGAAGCTTCGGGTTTGTCCTCACACATAATCTTTGTCCTTCACCTAAAAACTGGCTCTGTACATTTTTATGTGTGAATGAACGAGTGATAAAATTGTGTCCTTTGTGTGTTGCAGAATTCGAGTGGAAAGCGGAACCACTGAGAGCTGAGCTGAGCAGATGCATTCTGGGAAGTCGAAAATGTTTTTGTAAATAAGCGCTGAACTTTGTATGTTGCAGTGTATTTGCATTCTGCTAAAATAGATGAACAGTCATGTGTGTATTCTTGTTAAAGGGTAACTTCGGTATTTTTTTGACAGGCTCATATTATGATTAGAAGTGTCTGACAACATTATAGAAAGGATCCCTGCAGAGATAGACCTTTTTGTTAAAGAGTAATATCATTTTTAACTAAAAACAGCCTCAAAATCGCTATCGTCAAAACCAGCCAGACTCCATTCAAATAAATAGTAATTTAAGCGAGTACAGAGGCAGCATATATTCACATTTAACTCTGTGAATTGAAGGTTTGTTTCTACCAAACCAGAGTTGGTGATTGCAGAACAGTGGAAAGACCAACCACAATAAATTTTCTGAGTTTGATTTGGTTTCTGTTGGCTTTGAATAAAGTCCGTTGTACAATGATAAAATTACAGTTTATTTAAATGGAGTCTGGTGGGTGTGACGATAGCGGTGTTTCTGTTTAAACAAAAAGGATTTTACTCTTTAATCTCTGTAGGGATCCTTTCCATAAGTTGTCAGACACCTATACTACCAATCTGAGCCTGTCAGTGGCAAAAACAAGCACTTTAAATAGACTCAAATTGCTGGTGCACAATTGCCCAATACTGTTACATTGCAGCCTGTTTCGTCGCTGCTGGTTGCGCACTCTTGCTCAATATTAAACCAATTTCAAGAATTGTTGTTCCCATCAGTCACTTAGACTCAAAAGCATGGATATATAAAGTCCAGGTTGGAAAATACTGAATTTGCCCTTTAAGTTATAACTGACATGTAGATATGTTGACATCACATTTTCATAAATACTTCTGATAATAATTCTGTTTGTGGTTGCAAATTGCTTGTTTGCTTAATTTGCTTCTCAATAAAAGTGTTTCAGAGGATCAAATCAATTGTATACTGTAATTTTAATATTTAAAAGAAAGGTTTTTATGATTCTCATGACACCTCCAGGCAGAAATACTAGTAGCAAATAGCCTATCTAAACAGGCATGGGTTAATGTTCACTTTAGACACTCTTCATATTAAAATGGTTGATTGAAATGAAAGATTAAGCCATTTTGTCCTACACTGAGCATCACCTTTTCCACAGAGAGTGTGAGGTACTTTTAGCTGCTCTCTTATCGAAATTAGTTATTCCTCACCTACATGATGTTGAAACATCAGCTTAGGGAAACTTCACAAGTAGGTTTATTTAGGTCTTAATAAGTTTTTCCATCGAGCAAACTGAGAGGTGACTAAATCTGATTTGATTAATTTCCACTGACTGTTCTGTATCATAAAGAAATCATTGATTAAAGTGAATTTATTTAAGTCAGAACTAGTTTTTCCATTTTACACAAGTGAGAGAAGTGTATGACAGTTAACATTCTCTACATGAATAAAGATGTGACTCCTTTAGTTCACACACTGTCAGTAGGAAAGTAAGTGTAGGAGTGTGAGTCTGCCACATAACAACAGGAAATCAACACTCATCTGAAGAAGGTCAGAGCTGTTGCTGGTTGAAACCCTGCAGAGGAGCAGAGAGCGGCAGCAGAGGAGAGGATGTGGTCACAGAGCAGCCTGCACATCGCTCTCTGTGCTGAGAAATGACGAAGGTGAAACCTTCCACTTCACCACAACCTCCGGCTCTCAGAGTGCACCTGCACCTCTGCACCGACACCCCCGCACTGCCCTGCAGGTCTCTGAGCAAACAGCTGGAACACTTCCATTTCTGTGTCAACTGAAGCTCCAGAGTGAACATACATGTGTGTTATATGTCACACACCAGCTGTTTACTGTCATCTGGTGCACAGACATGCATGTGAATGTTTTTATGTTGCAGCAGATAAAAGATGTAGCTATTTTGTTTTTGCTGCAGGCAGAGTAAAGACAACTATCACCAGTGATTAATATACAGAATCAATAAAATACTGAAGGTCCCAGGCATTTGCAGATAAGCACACGCAAACTTTAGCCTACTTGCTCGTTAAACATTCCCACCACCAACTAGCTGTACACACCAATAACTGACTCTAGTGACGTTTCAACGGTCACACAGCGCAGCACTAGATTTTCAATCAATAATAAAGGAATGTATTCAAGGTAACATTAGATATGTTTTGGGATTTTTAGGAATATAATTTAAACAACAGGCACAACAATGTACATTCAAAACTTTCCCATAACATTCTGTCAGTTCCAAATATAGGGATGCGTGATAGTATCAGTAAGTCATACATACTTTTTCTTAATTTGCACAATGAATAAATATCACATAGATTGAAAAGTATTGCTTTTCATGTCTCAAGCTGCTGATGGGCCGTCACAATAAGAGTGTGCATGTGTTAGTTCCACTACAGAAGACACCTGATGATCACTAAAATTAAATGGGGAAAAAAGTGGATATATTGATGTCGGTATTGGTCAAAAAAGTTGTTATGTATCTGCATGTCAGATATCGGCAAGAAATCAAATATTAAGCATCCCTATTCCAAACCATTTCCAGGCCTGGAAAACAGTTTTTCTAATTTGATAACTCTTCCAGCACTTTCATGACAGTTTAAACCCTGTCACTTACTAAATGCTTCTGTCTAAACTGTTCTACATCAAAACTCTTCACTGTTATTCAGTTAAGACTCCTGTGGGACTCGACTGAAGAAAAAAAACATTTTCTATTTTCTTCATCGTCTTCAAGTCACATAAACAGGAAACAGTGTCTGAGACCGCAACAGAAAAATGGTGCGTCTGCCATCTGTGAGCTACATAATTATATCTCCTCCTGCAAACCCTGACCTCGGTTGTTTTACATCTGTTTGTCAGAAAATAGAACTTCACACTGTCTGCACTGTACTCAACGTCCCAGAAAAACAAAAACACAAGTAAAATGTAAATCACTGTGTGGGTTCATAAAGGGTCATAAAGGGTCATAGCAAACGCAAGACATAATGATATGTTCCTTTTTATTAAACCATATTTCAAGATAATAAGAGCAATCTGAGATACAGTAAATGTCATTTTCATAATGAGATTTTGGATTAGACCTAAACATTTACTACATAGATGAACCAGGAGACTCCAGGATGAAAAGTCAAACTCTAAACTGTCTTTTAATAGCAATAAAGAAATAAAGATGAGTAGATACGGACATGAAGCTTAAGGCGCTGATTCAGAATATTAAAAACTTTGATGATAAATTTTATTAAGTGAAAAGAAAATTATAAGATTGAGCAATCATATATAATCTGCATATCTGTGACATCATCAGCCTTACTGATACAGATCATCTGACACACCTGGTGTTTATATCATTAGCAGTGGTTTTGAAAAAAAACCTTAAAACTTGAAACAGCAAACGCCTCTGTTGATATTTAGAGAAACCACACATGTATTCAGGAGGTTTACATACATGGCAGGAAGGTATCTGTTTACTCTTTGACAGGTGAAACTTAGAGATCTGCTGGTTTAATAGAAGACTTCAATGACTTGTTTTCAGTGGCAGGTTTATACACTTCAGAAACTAGATGCAAAAAAACCCCCCACATGTTCAGTTACAATCAGCTGAATGAGACATTTATGTTTAACGACCCCTTGTGGTGAAATCTGAATATTACATCATGCGCAGGATTTATACTGTACAGTCATTCAAGCCAACACAGGTTTTATTAAACAGTTTTTATTATAGAAATAATGATATAACAGCTAAATGATACAGATTCAAAATAAAAAGAAAGACAGAATCAGTAACAAGTACAATGCTGTACGTCAGGGACATGTCAACATCTAATGATGTTTT
Source organism: Epinephelus moara (assembly GCF_006386435.1). Lineage (NCBI taxonomy): Eukaryota > Metazoa > Chordata > Actinopteri > Perciformes > Serranidae > Epinephelus > Epinephelus moara. The sequence goes on along the minus strand of NC_065519.1, from coordinate 6,972,284 downwards.
AAGAATGAGTCACAGTTTAATCAGCACAGCATGTGAAATCATTTTAATAACCTGTAGAGTAAATCATTATGATTCTTTAATTTTTTTTGGTATCTACTGAGTGGTTGGTAAATTTTAAAATCCAACAGCCACAGTGGCAGGTGGACAAAAAGGTTTGTTTTGCAATCATGATGACAAACAACCCTTCATGCCTTAAAGTTGCTTAGACATAACTACA